>NC_083367.1:32931742-33234772 GCF_030254825.1 Meriones unguiculatus | reverse complement strand
ACAGTTGTCCTGGTAGTATGATGGAGCTTCTTTTGCGTATATGCCCAGGAGTGGTATGTCTGGGTCTTGAGGTAGAGCTATTTCCAATTTTCTGAGAAAGCATTAGGTTGATTTTCAAAGTGGTTGCACAAGTTTGCACTCCCACCAACAACAATGTCTTTCTCTACATCTTCACCAGCATGTGCTGTCACTTAAGGGTTTTTTTTTTTCATTTTTTATTAATTACACTTTATTCATTTTGTATCCCCCCATAAACCCCTCCCTCCTCCCCTCCCAATCCCACCCTCCCTCCTCTTTCTGCATGCATGCCCCTCCCCAAGTCCACTGATAGGGGAGGTTCTCCTCTCCTTTCTGATCTTAGTCTATCAGTTCTCATCAAAAGTGGCTGCATTAATCTTAGCCATTCTGAGGGGGTATAAGGTGGAATCTCAGAGTTGTTTAATTTGCATTTCTCTGATGACTAAGGACATTGAGCATTTCTTTAAGTGTTTCTCTGCCATTTGAAGTTCCTCTGTTGAGAATTCTGTTTCTATCTGTGCTCCATTTTATTTATTATTATTATTATTATTATTATTAATTACAATTTATTCACTTTGTATCCCTACTGTGCCCCCTCATCTCCTCCCCCTATGTGCCTCTCCTAGACCACTGATAGGGAAGGAACTCCTTCCATCCTATGTGATCCTAGCCTATTAGGTCTGATTAGGACTAACTACATTGTCTTCCTCTGTGGCCTGGCAAAGCTGCACACACCATGGGGAGGTGATCAGAGAGCCTGACACTGAATTCATGCCAGAGACAGCCCCTGCTCCCCTTACTAGGGAACCCACATGGAGACTGAGTCTGTGGGCTACATCTGAGCAGGGATTTTAGGTCTTCTCCATGTCTGGTCCTTCGTTGGGGTATCAGTCTCTGCAGGGCCTCTGTTGGTCTCCTTTTGGAGCTTCTGTCCCCTCCAGGCCTTTCTGTCTCCCCATTCTTTCATAAAATTCCATGCATTCTGCCCAAAGTTTGGCTATGAGTCTCAGTATCTGCCTTGACACACTCTGGGTAGTCTTTCAGATGCTGTCTATGGTAGGCTCCTGTCCTGTTCCTTGTCTTTTGCCTCTCCGAGGTCTATCGCATTTGCCCAGCTGAATGAGGATTGAGCATCTTTCCTAGGGTCTTCCCTGTTGTTTGGCTTCTTTAGAGGTGCAGATTTTATTATGTTTACCCTATATTATATGTCTAATAACCACTCATGAGTGAGTATATACCGTATACTGTCCTCTGTTTCTGGATTATCTTACTCAGGATGATCATTTCTAGTTCCATCCATTTGCCTGTAAATTTCATGATTTCCTTTTTTTTTAATAGCTAAGTAGTATTCCACTGTGTAAATGTACAACAATTTCTGTATTCATTCCTCCATTGAGGCCATCTAGGTTGTTTCCAGTTTCTGGTTATTACGAATAGGGCTGCTACGGACATGGTTGAGCAAATGTCCTTGTTGTATAGTTGAACACAGTAGGGATATATGCCTAGGAGTAGTATAACTGGACCTTGAGGTAACACTGTTCCCAATTTTCTGCATCAGATTGATTTCCAAAATGGTTGCACAGGTTTACATTTGGGTTATTTGATTTGGTGATGTCTAGTTTCTTGAGTTCTTTATGTATTTTAGATATCAACCCACTGTCAGATATGAACTTCGTGAAAAAAAATTCCAATCTGTAGGCTCTCATTTTGTCCTTTTGATGGTATCCTTTGCCATACAGAAGCTTTTCAGTTTCATAAGGTCCTATTTATTGATTGTTGATCTTTGTGCTTGAGCTGATGGTGTTCTATTACCCACTTTCTCTTCTATCAACTCTAGTGGATCCTATTTTTTCTTTTTTTAAATTTAATTTTATTTTTAATTACATTTTTATTTACTTTGTGTCCCCCCTTTATTTCCCTCTCTCCTCCCCTCCCAATCCCCCCTTCCACCTTCTTCTCCACACACATCCCTCCCCAAGTCCAATGGTAAGGGAGGGTTTCTTTTTCTTCCTTCTGATCCTAGTCTGTTAGGTCTCATCAGGAGTGGCTGCATTGTCTTCCTCTGTGGCCTGGTAAGGCTGCTCTCCCCTCAGGGGGAGGTGATAAAAGAGCAGGCCAATCATTTCATGTCAGAAGCAGTCTCTGTTCCCATTACTATGGAACCCACTTGGACACTGAACTGCCACGGACTACATCTGTGCAGGGGTTCTAGGTTATCTCCATGCATGGTACTTGGTTGGAGTATGAGTCTTAGGAAAGACCCCTGTACTCAAATTTTTTGGTTCTGTTGATCTTCTTGTGGACCTCCTGTCCTCTCCAGATCTTACTATTATTTCCCACTTCTTTCATAAGATTCCCTGCATTATGCCCAAAGTTTGGCTATAAGTCTCAACATCTGCTTTGATAGTCTGCAGGGCAAAGCCTCTCAGACGCCTCTGTGGGAGGCTCCTAACTTGTTACCTGTTTTCTTCTTCTTCTGGTGTCCATCCTCTTTGCCTTTCAGGATGGGGATTGAGCATTTTAGCCAGAGTCGTCCCTCTTGATTAATTTCTTTAGGTGTACAGATTTTAGTAGGTTTATCCTATATTATATGTCTATATGAGTGAGTATTGAACCGTGTGCATCATTCTGCTTCTGGGATAGCTCACTCAGGTTGATCCTTTCCAGATTTCACTACTCAATGACAGTTGGGTCAAGGAAGAAATAAAGAAAAAAAAAATCAAAGTATTCCTAGAATTCAATGAAAATGAAGGCATAACATACCCAGACTTGTGGGACACAATGAAAGCAGTGCTAAGAGGAAAGTTCATAGCACTAAGTACCCACAAGGAGAAATTTGAAACCTCTCATGCCAGTGACTTAATGGCTCACCTAAAAGCCCTAGGAAAAAAGAAGCAGACACATCAAATAGGAGTAGACAGCTGGAAATAATCAAACTCAGGGCTGAAATCAATAAATTAGAAACAAATAAAACAATTCAAAGAATCAATGAAACCAAGAGCTGGTTCTTTGAGAAAATCAACAAGATAGACAAACCCTTATCCAAACTAACCAAATGGCAAAGAGACACTATCCAAATCAACAAAATCAGGAATGAAAAGGGGGACATAACAACAGACACTAAGGAATCCAAACAATCATTAGGACTTACTTCAAAAGTCTATATGCCACAAAATTTGAAAATCTAACTGAAATGGACAATTTTCTTGATCGATTCCACTTACCTAAGCTGAATCAAGACCAGATAAATCAATTTAATAGTCCTATGTCCCCTAAGGAAATAGAAACAGTCATCCAAAGTCTCCCATCTAAAAAAAGCCCAGGACCAGATGGTTTCAGCAAAGAATTCTACCAGACTTTCAAAAAAGTTCTAACTCCAATTCTCTTCAAACTATTCCACAAAATAGAAAACAGAAGGAACACTACCAAACTCATTCTATAAAGCCACAGTCACCTTGGTACCTAAACCTCACAAAGACCCAATAAAGAAAGAGAATTTCAGGCCAATCTTTCTTATGAACATTGATGTAAAAATACTCAACAAAATACTTGCAAACTGAATACAAGATCACATCAAAGATATCATCTACTATGACCAAGTAGGCTTCATCCCAGCTATACAGGGGTGGTTCAATATATGGAAATCCATCAATGTGATCCACTGAATTAACAAACTGAAAAAAAAAAAAAACCACATGATAATCTCCTTAGATCCTGAAAAAGCATTTGACAAAATCCAACATCCATTCATGTTTAAAGTCTTGGAGAGGATCAGGGATACAAGGCACATATCTAAACATAGTAAAGGCAATATACAGCAAGACTATAGCCAACATCAAACTAAATGGAGAGAAACTTAGAGCAATGCCACTGAAGTCAGGGACAAGGAAAGGCTGTCTACTGTCTCCATATCTCTTCAACATAGTTCTGGAAGTCCTTGCTAGAGCAGTAAGACAATTGAAAGAGATCAAGGGGATACAAATTGGAAAGGAAGAAGTCAAAGTATCACTATTTGCAGATGATATGATAGTATACCTGACTGACTCCAAAAATTCTACCAGAGAACTCCTACAGCTGATAAACACCTTCAGCAAAGTGCCCAGATACAAAATTAACTCAAAAAAAAAAAATCAGTAGCCCTCCTGTACCTCCTGTATACCAAAGACAAAAGGGCCGAGAAAGAAATCAGGGAAACAACACCCTTCACAATAGCCACAAAAGACATAAAGTACCTTGGTGTAACCCTAACCAAGCAAGTCAAAGACTTGTATGAAAAAAACTTCAAGTCTCTGAAGAAGAGTTAGAAGAATATATCAGAAGATGGAAAGATCTCCCATGCTCACGGCTTAGCAGGATTAACATAGGAAAAATGGCCATCTTACCAAAAGCAATCTATAGATTCAATGCAATTCCCATCAAATTACCAACACAATTCTTTACAGACCTGGAAAGAAAAATTCTCAACTTCATATGGAATAACAAGAAACCCAGAATTGCTAAAACAATCCTCTACAATGAAAAATCTTCTGAAGGTATCTCCATCCCTGATCTCAAGCTGTACTATAGAGCAACAGCAATAAAAAATTCATGATACTTGCATAGAAACAAAATGGTGGATCAATGGAACTGAATAGAAGTAAACCCACACACTTATGGACACCTGATCTTTGACAAAGATGCCAAAAACATACAATGGAAAAAAGATAGCATCTTCAACAAATGGTGCTGGTCTAACTGGATGTCTACATGTAGAAAAATGTAAATAGATCCATACTTATCACCCTGCACAAAACTAAATTCCAAGTGGATCAAAGACTTCAACATAAAACCAGACACATTAAATTGGTTAGAAGAAAAAGTGGGGAAGATCCTAGAATTCACTGGTACAGGAGACAGCTTCCTGAACAGAACACCAACAGCACAGGCTCTAAGAGCAACAATCAATAAATGGGACTTCATGAAACTGAAAAGCTATGTAAAGCAAAGGAGACCATCCTCAAAACAAAATGAACACCTACGGATTGGGAAAGAATCTTCACCAACCCTCCATCTGACACAGGGCTAATAACCAGTATATATAAAGAACTAAAGACATTGAAGAGCAACAAATCAAGTAATCCAATTAAAAAATGGGCAACAGAGCTAAACAGAATTCTTGATAGAGGATTATTGAATGGTAGAGAAACACTTAAAGAAATGCTCAAGTCATTAGCCATCAGGGAAATGCAAATCAAAGTGACCCTGAGATTTCACTTTACACCCATCAGAATGACTAAGATGAAAAAAAAAATCAAGTGACAACACATGCTGGAGAGTTTGTGGAGAAAGCGGAACCCTCCTCCACTGCTGGTGGGAATGTAAACTTGTATAACCACTCTGGAAATCAGTCTGGTGCTTTCTCAGTCAACAAGGAATAGCACTTCCTCAAGATCCAGCTATATCACTCCTAGTCATATATCCAAAAGATGCTCAAGTACACAATAAGGACATTTTCTCAACCATGTTTGTAGCAGATTTATTTGTAATAGGTAGAAGGTGGAAACAGCCCAGATGTCCCTCAACTGAAGAATGGGTACATAAATTGTGGTACATCTACACAATGGAATATTACTCAGCAGTGAAAAACAAGGAAATCATGAAATTTGCAGGTGGATCCTGTTTTATGTTGAGGTCTTTGATCTACTTGGATTTCAGTTTTGTGCCTGGTGACAGAAATGGATCTATGGGCATTCTTTTGCATGCAAACATCCAGTTAGACCAGCACCATTTGTTGAAGGTATTTTCTTTTTTCCATTTTATCGTTTTGGTTTCTTCATCAAAAATCAAGTGTTCAGAGGTGTGTTGGTTTATTTCTTGGCCTTTGATTGGATTCCATTGATCTACTTGTCTGATGTTATGCCAGTGCCATGCATTTTTTAAAAATTGGTATTTCTCTGTAGTACAGCTTGAAATTGGGGATGACGGTAACATTAGAAGTTTTTTTTTTATTGTACAGAACTGTTTTAGCTATCTTGGGTTTTCTACTTTTTCATACAAAGTTGAGAATTGTTCTTTCAAAGTCTGTAAAGAAATGTGTTGGAATTTTGATGGGAATTGCATTGAATCTATAGATTGCTTTTGGTGTACGGCCATTTTTACTATGTTAATCCTACTGATTTATAAGCATGGAGGTCTTTCCATCTTCTGATATCTTCTTCACTTTTTTTCTTTAAGGATTTTAGGTTCTTTTCATACAGGTCTTTCACTTGCTTAGTTAGAAATACGCTGAGATACTTTATATTATTTGTGGCTATATTGAAAGACAATGTTTGCCTAATTTCTTTCTTAGCCCATTTATATCTTGTACATAGGAGGGATACTAATTTTTTTTAGTTAATTTTGTATTCAGCCATATTGCTAAAGGTGATTTTTCAGCTGTAGGTGTTTCTTGTTAAGACTTTTGGGGTCATTTATGTGGTACGATACTATCATATCATCTCCAAATCATACTTTGATTTCTTTCCAATTTGTAGCCCTTTGTTCTTTTTTACTTGTCTTATTGCTCTAGCTAAAATTTCAAGTACTATATTGAATAGATACAGCCTTATCTTGCCCCTGATGTTAGGGGAATCACTTCAAGTTTCCCTCTGTTCAATTTGATGTTGGCTATCAGCTTGCTGTATTTTGCCTTTATTGTGTTTAGATGTGTTACCTATATCCCTGATCTCTCCAAGACTTTTATCATAAATGGGTTTGTATTTTGTCAGAGGTCCTTTCAGCCTCTAATAAGATGTTCATGTGGCTTTTTTTTCTTTCAGTTTGTTTATATGGTTCATTACACCATCTATCAATCCCCTTTCATCCCTCCTTGGTTTTGAACTGTCCATTGGAGCTTAATGGGCTTACCAGCAGGGATACAATTGAAGAGTACTCCATATGTCCCAGAATTTATCTGGAGCCATTTCAGTAATGAGAAGTAGCTTAGCTCTTCCCAATCCATCCCTGACTATTGACAGAGCCATTCTTTGGCAGACCCCAAGTAAGCAAGAGTAGTTGCTGTATTTTTCCCAGAAGACAGCATTTCAATATCTTCTGGTTCTTATGTTCTTTCTTTTCCTTCTTCCACAATGTTCTCTGAGCCACAGTGAAGAAAGTAGAAATTGTAGAAAGTAGAAATGTCTGACTCAAGGCTGATTATTTGAACTTATTTTCAGCATTCAGAGCAGCCATTAGACTGTATTCACAACTATTGGCTGGAATGAGACTTTAATTTTTATTTACTTTATTTTTTCTGTTCAGAGCATGGAGTAGCATTTGGAAGGTAGTTTATGCTATCAATTTAGCTAAGCAAAAGAATTAAATAGTTTGCTAGGACCCATGACCTGCTATTTTCTTAGCTATTGGTTTTCGGCTGGATTTATCATTCCTGGCATGGATCAGCTCCATTAGATAAAGCCCTAAAGCAAACCAGAGAGTGGTTGACCAGCTCCATACCAGTCATGCATAGCACTAGTGCGCCAGAGTGCATATCTTCCCTTGCAGGTTGGCATTGTATGTAAACCTATTGATGCCTTTTCTTTCTGTTCCCTGCATGGCACCTTCTGACATACAAAAACTAGCCACCAGCGAGGAAGCTTCAGGCTCACGTCAGTCTGACTTCCTTATGTCTTGAAAACAAGGTATGTGGTGTCTTCGGCAATAGGCTTTTATTAAATTCCGGTGGGCAAGCAAGAGGAATGATAAGAACTATAATTATTTTGTTGTTCTGTGGGGTCTCGCTGTTCAACAACTCACAGAGAGGATTGCAAACCTGACATTAGGATTTTATTTAATAATAACTTATTGCTTATAGAAGTGTCAGTGTCCAGCCATGCAAAATACGCCCCTTCAAATTCATTCAAAGCATGTATCTTCAAATTGGTTCCAAGATAATCGGTTTCCATATGACCATGTCATACATCTTTTAATGTGGTGTCATCCCTCTCTCCCACCCTCCGATCTCCTCTGGCAGTGTTTCTCTTCTTGCTTCAACCCTTCCACCCTGGTGTTCTCCCTTTCTACTTTCATATCACTATTGTTCCTCTATCTCCTGCTCACTGTCACCACTGCACAAATAGCTTCGTTCTAGTTTCCTGGCTTCTGGGGGTACTTCAAGTTAGAATTTACAAAATTAGAGATTCAAAGCTTGAATTTATCTGTGAGAGTGAAGCAATTTGTCTCCCTGGATCTGGGTTCACTTCATTAAGTTTTACAGTTACATCCATTTACCTGCAAATTCCACAACTTCATTTTAATTTACAGCTGAATGAAACTTCATTGGTCACATACCACATTTTCTTTGCCCATTCATTCATCGACGGGCATCTAGGCTGATTCCATTTCCTAGTTAGTGTGAAGAAATGGATATAGGTGAGCAGGTACTCTGCCATAGAGTCCCTTGGGCATATGCTTAGGAATGGAACAGCTGTATCACATGTTGTTCAATTTCTAGTTTTTTGAGGACTATCCATGTTGATTTCCATAATGCATACACCAGTTTATAGTCCAATAAATATTAAGTGTGGGATCTTTTTCCATTCCTTCTCCAGCCTTGGTTGCCATTTGATTTCTGATAAAAATCATTCCATAATAAGGGAGATAGAAACTCAAAGTCATTTTAATTTCCTCGTGGCTAAGGATGTTGAACACTTCATAATGGTTATTAGCTACTTGTATTTTATTTTATTTTTGAGGCCTCTTTCTTCAGATGTACAGCCTTTCCTTGACTTGGTTGTCTGTTTCTTGATGTTTTGTGCTTCATTTTTTTTTTTTTTGTATATTTTTCAGTATTAATTCTCTGTCCAAAGAATGAGTGTAGAAGCTTTTCTCCCATTTGGTAAGCTGCATTTTCACTCAGTTGACATTTTGTTTTGTTTTGTTTGCTGTAGAGAAGCTGATTTGGAGTTAGTTTTTTTGTGAAAGGTCAGAGATAAGTGTCTAGTTTAATTCTTATACATATAGACATTGAGTTTCCTCAACATCATTTGGTACAGCTACTGTCTTTTCTTTAGTATGCATTTTTAGCTTCCTAAAAAAAAATCAATGGTTATAATTTGTTAAATATGGGTTTTCATTCTATATCTAATACACTTATCTATTCTTGTGCAAGCACCTACTGCTTTTATTATTTCATGTATGACTTCTGACATTGGGTATGGTAATGTTTCCAGCAATTCTTTTTGTTTTTTTCTCCTTAGGGTTACACTAATATATGGATCTTTAATATTTGCATATCACTTTTAAGATTGTTTTTTTTTTTCTTAGTTCTGTGAAGAATAGCATGGATATTTGACTGGGGTTGCATTGAATCTATAAATTGCTTTTTGCAAGCTGGTCATTTTTACAATTCAGTTCTACTACTCAGTCAGCATAGGAGGTTTTTGTATCTTTAGTGTCTAACTCAATTTCTTTCTTCCCAAAGTTTAACATTTTTCTTGGTTAGTTTTACTCCATGGGTTTTCCCTTTTTATTGGAAATATTTTTTTCCATGTAATGTATTCTGATTCTGATTCTCCTTTCTCTACTCCTCTCAATTCTTCCCCACTTCTCCTCTTACTCAGAGCCAAAGAGATAGAGAACACCAAGGAAACAAGGCTTTCTAAACACAGCTTGAACAATGCATATATGAACTGCCAGAGATGGAGGCAGCAAGCACAGGAGTCTACACCAGATGGGGGCCTAGAATTGAAAGGAGCACATGCTCCCATTTCTAAATCAAAGCTTTCTCCATTTGACAACTACCTGAAAAAAAAAAAAGTTTTCTGCAAAGGAATCTTGTTGGGAAATCTTAAGGGCAGGCCCCAAGCCCAGCAGGAGATTCCAACAAAAATGAACTCAAAAACTCAAAAATATCTTTGAAGGTTCCTTGTCTCCTAATGTTCACTATGGCCTTTTTTCCTTTTTTTTCTCTTCCTTTCCTTTCTTTCTTCCTTCCTTCTTTTCTTTCTTCCTTCCTTCTTTTCTTTCTTTCTTTCTTTCTTTCTTTCTTTCTTTCTTTCTTTCTTTCTTTCTTTCTCTCTCTCTCTCTCTCTTTCTTTTCTTACAGGTTTTTGTGTATATATTATGATTTCAGGTTTTGTGGTTTTCTGGGATTCCTGTGTATTCAATAGTGTGTGTTTCTACATCTATATATGTTTCTTTTGCTTTTTCTTTGCCCATTTCTTTTTGGGTTTTTGTTTGTTTGTTTGTTTGTTTTTCTATTCTGATTTGTTTATTTTATTACTATTTCTTTTGGAGGGATTTTTTCTTCTTTATGTTTATTTATTTATTTTATTTTGATTTATTCACTTTGTGTACTGGCTGTAGCCCCCTCCCTCATCTCTTCCCAGTCCCACCGTCTCTCCCTCTTCTTCCCCATGTCCTTCTTAAATACCTGTTTGTTTCTAATGAAAGACAGAATATTTTATTTGTTTTTTTTTTTTTTTGTTGTTGTTATGAATGAGAGCAGTTGCCTGATTTCTCACTCAGTGTATTTGGCCTTAGTGTATAGAAAGGCTACTAATTTTCTTTAATTTTGTGTTCTGCTAGTTTGCTGAAAGTTTAATAACTTCTAGAAGTTTTCTGGTGGACTGACTACATTTTTCATGCATGGAGTTCAGTTATGGGTAAACAGAGAGGCTTTAATTTAGTTTCCTATTTGTATCTTTTATTTCCTTTCATCTTTTTTTTCTATTATTATTTACAATTTATTGGCTTCGTATCTCACTTGTAACTCCCTCTATCATCTCCTCCTGGTCCCACCCTGCCTCCCTTTTCCTCTTCTATCCCTCTCCTTAGTCCACCAATAGGGGAAGTCCTCCTTTCCTACTGTCTGATCCTAGCTTATCAGGTTCCGTTAAGACTGCCTGGATTCTCTTCCTCTCTGGGCTGGCTAGGTCATCCTACTAGGGTGAAGCATTCAAGGAACAGGCAACCGAGTTTATGTCAGAGACTGTCTCTTCTCCTCTTACTAGCATACCTAACTTGGAGACTGAGCTGTCTATGGGCTACATCTTAGCAGGAGTTTAGGTCCTCTCGATGCATGATCTTTCATTGATGCATCAGTCTCTGCAGTCCCCTCTGGGTCCAGCTTTTTTGGCTTAGGTTGGTCTCCTTGTGGGGCTCCTGTCCCCTCAGGGATATTTCTATATCCCTCTTCTTCCATAAGAGTCCTTGTACTCTGACCTAAGTTTGGCCATGAATCTCTGCATCTGCCTTGATCTGCTACTGGGTGGAGTCTTTTAGAGGACAACTGTGGTAGGCCTCCATCCTGTTCTCTCTCTTCTACCACTTCCAATGCCTATTCTCTTTTCCTCTCTGAAAGAGAATGAAGCCTCTTCTTTAGGGTCCTTCTTGTTTAACTTGTTTAGGTCTGTAGGTTTTAGTATGTATATCCTATATTTGCCCAGCTTTGTTTATAGCAGCTTTATTGGTAATACCTAGAATCTGGAAACAATCTAGATGTCCTTCAACTGAAGAATGGATACAGAAATTGAGGTACATTTACACAAGAAAAGATCATTCTGAGTGAAGTAACCCAGAAGCAGAAAGACACACATGGAATATACTCACTTATAAGTTGATATTTCCTTGTTATCTTATTGCTTGAGATAAGATTTTTCACAATCTATTGAACAGGAGTGGCAACAGTATGAATAAAGCCCCATCTTGTTCCTTATTTTAATGAGATTGCTTTAATTTTTTTTCTCATGTACTTAGTATGAGTTTGTCATATGTCACCTTTATTTTGTTAGGATACCCTCTCTCTAAGCCTATCCTCTCTGAGACTTCTATCTTGAAATAATATTGGATTTTGTCAAAGGCCTTTCCTGCATTTGTTTGATAAGATGATCATGTCTATTTTTAAAGCCCATTTATATGATTTATTACACTTACTTGTTTGCCAATCTCTGATATAAAACTGCAATCGTTTTTGCAGTCCTCATCCCCAGTGATAGGACACACATATACATGCAAATACATATATCTATATAAATATTTTTCTAGGATAAAGACAGCGCACTGCAGAATTATAAATAAGTGACATTGAGGGACACAAAGTTCAACTTGTGATGGATGGGACAGAGATTCTGTCTTGAAGTTTTCTGACATCATGTCATGGCTTGGTCAATGTTGCAATACTAAAGCACAGTCTGTCCCAAAGCCTTGGCTTTCAGGTAGGGAAATGGGATTTCTTACCCAAGAGGGTAAGAAATTAGTTGAAGATTCAGTGTTACCTACTCATTGTTTTTCTGAACTACTATGTTTTCTCTATTTTCTTTCAAACACTTTTAGAAGTAAAAAGAGAGTAAAACTCTGTTAAGAGTGCACTGTCTTCCTGGTGATCCCATGTCTTCCATTGAATAAAGACACTGCTTCTTATTTACCCATTCTCCATTTTCTTATAGGCTCCGAGTTCCAAGTTTCTATTCAGCTTTCTCTGGAAATCTCCAGTTGAATTTCTCCAGAAAAAGGACTGGAATAAAATACCACTGCTTAAGAATGAAATTGTCAATATTCTTCATAAAATTTGTGACTCATCTTAAAGTATGGTATTCCTAGCAATCATTTTCTTAGAATAATTATTAGTAGTGTTTTATCTGTTAACTCCCTTGATCACAGAGTCTGTTTCTAATTTCAGTATTTTAAACTTTGAGCTCTTTCCTGAGTTTGAGATATATTTTTTCAAGTGTTTCTCCAATGTATCTTTCTAGATACAATACATTTCACAACTCAACAGTCTTTCTTCAAAAGTTATTTTGCCACCACCTCCATGGTTTCTTTCATTGCTACTATTTTTATTAAATATTTTTACTACTTTCTCAGCAGATAACTTAAGCTACACTCTTAATGTCATCCTTTATTTTTCCTTTGTGTTAATATTCACATTCAGTTAAGTACCAATTTTTTCTAAGCTTACCTCTAAAAATACTTCTCAAATTTGGCTTTACCATTTGGTTTTTCCTTTTACTGTCTTTACTGAGGCAGCGTCTTAATCCATAGCCAGTGTCCTTGCAATAACCTTTGATTTTGTTTCCCAGGAATGCATGAACCTTTTGGGTTTTTAGAGTATGTTAAGACATTATGCTAACTATAAGGCAGAAAAACTAAAGAGCCAATCCTTAAGTTTAGATGGCTTAGTTTAATATAGAGGTATGGATTTGCTTAGTTATTCCCCTTTTGATTTTATTTATTATTTGTTTAATTCCCTTTATCCTATCTTCTTTGTTTTATAATTATGAGAATTACAATAGAAGCTATTAAGGACTTGTGAATTTTATATATAGCTCTCACATACAGTGCTCTTGTGTGTTGAATGAGACTCTTTGAATCCCATTCTCAAAATTTTAAAATATAGTTGTCTCCAAGTGTCCTTTGGGCATTGGTTTCAGCATTCTACATAGACTCCAAAATCTGAAGATGTTTAAGTGTATTATAAAAAATGGCAGTGTACTTGTGTAAGATTTATAATCCCCTTAGTATATAGCTTTGTATCTCTATTTAAGTTTCTCTTGATGACTTGCAATGTCAGATGACATATAAAAGGTCTGTCAATCATTATATTTATTGAATAATAGGAAGTATCTGTACATGTTCCTGGTTTATACATTTGCAAAATGTATTTGATTCTCAGTTGACACAATGTTCAGATGCATGTTTCTCAGATACTGGATGCCAACTGTATGACAAAATAATGGTTACGCAGCACGAGGAAGTCTTTAATGAAAAGTGTGATGCTTACTTTTGGAGGCAGTTAAAATGAGACTAGAAAATCATGTGGTAGGCTAGAGGAAAATTAAAACACTAAAAATTTGAAACAAGCTGCAGAATTTCCAAAAGCTTTGTTATTTGTTTGTTTAGAATGTAAGTTTTCTTTATTTTCTTTCTGTTTTTGTTCTCTTTTTGGTTTTTTTGAGACAGGGTTTCCCTGTGTAGCCCTGGCTGTCCTGGACTCACTTTGTAGACCAGGTTGGCCGCGCACTCGCAGCGATCTGCCTGCTTCTGCCTTCCCAAGTGCTGGAATTACATGAGTTTGTCACCATGCCTGGCTTATGCTTCCTTTTTTACGATTTATCTTTGTTATTTTAAATAGAGTATACTTCCTTAGTGATAGGCAGTAGGTTCACATCCATACAGTCGATGGGCCACATAGGCTGTCCGGATTGGATTCCATTATCAATGAAATTACAGGAGGCTGTGAGCCACTGGACATGGGTGCTGGGAACAGAACTTGGGTCTGCTGCCAGTGAAGTGCATGCTATTAATCCTCTTCACTGCAAAGTCACTGCTGTAGCTCCTGTGTGCTGTTTTTTACTTTGTTCTCATGACCCACTCCAAGTCAATCTTGTTAAAAACCAACTTCTAGGCAAAAAATAAAAAAATCCTAAAATATCCTTTTTACTTTAATTATTATTATTATTAGTAGTAGTAGTAGTACAATTTATTCAATTTGTATCCTGAGTGTAGCCCCCTCCCTTGTCTCTTCCTAATCCCTCCTTCCATCCCTCTTCTCCCTCTATGCCCCTCATGTAGACCACTGATAGGAGAGGTCCTCCTCCCCTTCTATCTGACCCTAGCCTATAGGGTCTCACCAGAACTGGTTGCATTGTCTTTCTCTGTGGCCTAACAAGGCTGCCCCTGGGGGAAGGTGATCAGAGAGCCTGCCACTGAGTTGCCAGAGACAGCTTCTTGCCTGGTCCTTGGTTGGGGTATCATTCTCTTCAGGGCCTCCAGGAATCAGTTTTGTTGTTGTTTTTCCTCTGTTGATTTCCATTTGGAGCTCCTGTCCCCTCCAGGTCTTTCTGTCTCCCCCTTCCTTCATAAAATTCCGTGCATTCTGCCCAATGTTTGGCTATGAGTTTCAGCCTCTGCTGCTATACCTCAATCAATAGAGTCGTTCAGAGGCTGACTGTGTTGGGTTTCTGTCCTGTTCCCTGTATCCTCCTGCTTCTAATGTCTACACATTTAAGAGTATAGATTTTAGTATGTTTATCTTATATTATATGTCTAATAACCACTTCTGAGTGAGTATATACCATGTGTGTCCTTCTGTTTCTGAGTTACCTCACTCAAGGTAATCGTTTCTAGTTTCCACTATTGGCCTGCAAATTTCATGAATTCCTTATTTTTAATAACTGAGTAGTATTCCATTGTGTAAATGTACCACAATTTCTGTATCCATTCCTCCATTGAGGGACATCTAGGTTGTTTCCAGATTCTGGCTATTACAAATAAAGCTGCTACAAACATGGTTGAACAAATGTCCTTGCTGTATAGTTGAGCATATTTTTGATATATGCCAAGGAGTGGTATAGCTGGATCTTGAGGTAGCACTATTTCTAATTGTCTGAGAAAGCACCAGATTGATTTCCAAAGTGGTTGTACAAGTTTACATTCCCACCTACAATGGGGGTTGGGGGAGTTCCCCTTTCTCCTTATCCTCTCTAGCATGTGTTGTCACTTGAGTTTTTGATCTTAGCCATTCTGGTGGATGTAAAGTGAAATCTCAGGGTTGTTTTGATTTGCATTTCTCTGATGACTAAGGACATTGAGCATGTCTTTAAGTGTTTCTCTGCCATTCTGTATTCCTCTACAAAGAATTATCTGTTTAGCTCTGTACCCCGTTTTTAAATTGGATTGCTTGATTTGTTGCTTTTTACCTTCTTTAGTTCTTTATATATTCGGGATATCAGCCCTTTGTCAGACATAGGGTGGTTGAAGATCTTTTCCCAGTCTGTAGGCTGTTGTTTTGTTCTGATGACAGTGTCCGTTGCTTTATAGAAGCTTTTCCGTTTCATGAGGTCCCACTTACTGATTGTTATCTTAGAGCCTGTGATGTTGGTGTTCTGTTCAGGAAGTTGTCTCTTGTGCCAATGAGCTCAAGGTTCTTTCTCACTTTTTCTTCTAACAGGTTCAGTATGTCTGATTTTATGTTGAGGTCTTTGATTCACTTAGACTTTAGTCTTGTACATGGTGATAATCATGGATATATTTGCATTTTTCTACATGTAGACATCCAGTTAGACTACCACCATTTGTTGAAGATGCTATCTTTTTTACATTGTATTGTTTTGGCTCCTTTGTCAAAAATCAAGTATCCGTAGGTGTGTGGGTTTACTTCTGGGTCTATTCTACTCTACTCTGCTCTACTCTGCTCTATTCTATTCTATTCCAGTTCCATTGATCCTCCAGTCTGTTTCTATGCAAGTACCACGCAGTTTTTATTACTATTGCTTTTTAGTACAGCTAGAGATCATGGATGAAGAGACCTCCAGATGATTGGTTATTGTACAAGATTGTTTTAGCAAGTCAAGGGTTTTTGTTTGTTTGTTTTTCCATATGAAATTGAGAATTTTTCTTTCAAGTTTTGTAAAGAATTGTGTTGTTATTTTGATGGGAATTGCATTGAATCTGTAGATTGCTTTTGGTAAGATGGCCATTTTCACTATGTTAATCCTGCCAAGGCATGAACACGGGAGATCTTTCCATCTTCTGATATCTTCTTCAATTTCTTTCTTCAGAGACTTGAAGGTTTTTTTTTTTCAACATTCATTTGCTTGGTTAGAGTCACACCCAAGTACATTATGTTATTTGTGGCTGTTGTAAAGGGTATTGTTTCCCCAATTTCTTTCTCAGCCCTTCTGTATTTCATATACAGGAGGGCTACTGATTTTTTTAGTTAATTTTGTATCCAGTCACTTTGCTGAAGGCATTTATCAGCTAAAGAAGTTCTCTGGTTGAATCTTTGCGGTCACTCATGTATACTATCATGTCATCTGCAAATTGTGATACTTTGACTTCTTCCTTTCCAAACTGAATCCCCTTGCTCTCCTTTAGTCATCTTATTGCTCTAGCTAGGACTTCAAGTACTGTGTTGAAGAGATATGGAGAGAGTGGGGGCCAGCTTTGCCTTATCCCTGATTTCAGTGGGATTGGTTTAAATTTCTTTCCCTTTAATTTGATGTTGACTATAGGCTTGCTGTATATTGCCTTTACTATCTTAAAATTCCTTTAAAAAGAATCTTCAGTTTGCTAAAAATCAGTCAAATCAAACCAATAAGTAACAACAACTCCCCGAAACTCTATCCAATAATAAAACTTCAATAATTTTTATACAAGTGGCTATGAATAGTGGCTATCAGATTTAACTCAATACTTCTCTGTTGCTGTTAGGTACACATTGGTGGATATTTTGCGTGCCATCTTACTTTCACTAGAAGCCATGATTGAAGATCCTGAGCTTCAAGTAAATGGATTTGTTTTGATCATAGACTGGAGTAACTTTACCTTCAAGCAAGCTTCTAAGCTTACACCAAGCATGCTACGACTTGCCATCGAAGGCCTTCAGGTAAGGATACACCAGTATTCATTTCCTGTCTCCTATGTGCTACTCATCGAATGTGTTATAATAATGGCTATCTTATGGAATAATAAAAACAAAGAAGGTTATAACTTTTTTGTTGTTGTTGTTTTAACAAGGATTGAACAATGAGAGCTGAAGGATGTGAGTCTTCTAATAGGGAGGGCCTATAACTTGTGGCAGGAGCCTGCTTTGTGTCTACCCATATGTACAAGGCTTGAATGGAGATTCTTGTTTAGGTAGCTGCAACATGTAACTTTTTGGGTTTGATGTAGCTGTATTTAGGCTTTTTTGTTGTTGTTGTTTTATTTTTTATGTTGTGAGCAAATTTTGCTTAGTGACTCCATGAAACTAGGGAATTTGAGATTGAACCATGTTAAATATAATTCGTCAGTGAGTTTATTGCTCCTTATGGTAGGTATAGAAATCTTTGTTTTGAAATATTTCTTATGATGTGATTTGAATTAATACTTTCTCTTTTTTTGGTAGATGAGAGCTCTAATATGGAATTTTTGCAACTATGGTATCTTTCTAGGGAATAATCTTTAACTCTTTGGGATTTATAAAGTGTCAAATGAGTCATTATGCATGCCATTCATAATCCCCTGCTAGTTCTTTTTAACTTTTAGGATATCCTACTGCTTTATTTTTTTCTTTCTACTCTGTTTTACTTGCATAATTTGTGAAATTGGTTTTGAGCGTCTAGAACATTTATAAGTTCACTAAAATGATATTTTCAGTATTTGTTTTTTAACTCTTGTATCTCTTATTTACAAGAATATTTTATTCTTGTTCTTTTTTTTTTCAAAATTTTCTGTATATGTTATCACATCTTGTGTGGACAAAGACTTATTTTTACTAACAACATATGTAAGTTTCTTTCATCTGATTTTTCCCTTAACTAGGATGACCTGTAAAATTTTGAATTGAAGTGGTAAGGGTGGAGTTTTTTTATTGGTTGTTATTAATAGTAAGGAGAATCTACATAAAGGTTGACTATACTTCAGCTTAAATTCTTGAGACCAAGAATGCTTTTATTCAGATATTGTAATGTGTCTATATGGGTAAGAGATATCTTTGGGATTATACTCAAGTTTGAATTAAAAACATCTGTCTACAATTCAAAGACACTTCTGTGAACATTCTGACAGTACTTATGTATATTAAATAGATATTTTTAGTTTAATATATTTTAGATTATTTTCTAGTTATCATTACTAGGAACCCACTTGGAGACTGAGCTGCTATGGACTATATCTGTGCAGGGGTTCTAGGTTATCTCTATGCATGGTTCTTGGTTGGAGTATCAGTTGTAGAAAAGACACCTGGGTCCAGATTTTTTGGTTCTGTTGCTCTCCTTTGGAGCTCCTGACCCCTCCAGGTCTTTCAGTCTAGCTTTTCTTTCAAAAGATTCCCTACACTTCACCCAAAGTTTATCTATGAGTCTCAGCATCTGCTTCGATACCCTGCTGGGTAGTCTTTCAGAGGTTCTCCGTGGTAGGCTCATGTCCTGTTCCCTGTTCTCTCCCTCTTCTGATATCCATCCCATTTGCTTTTCTGAGTGAGGATCATCTTACCCAGGGTCCTCCTTCTTGCTTAGCTTCTTTAGGTATACATATTTGAGTATGTTTATCCTATATTGTATGTCTAATAGTCACTTATA
The DNA here is from genome assembly GCF_030254825.1 of Meriones unguiculatus. Classification (NCBI taxonomy): domain Eukaryota; kingdom Metazoa; phylum Chordata; class Mammalia; order Rodentia; family Muridae; genus Meriones; species Meriones unguiculatus. Next base: position 33,215,735 of record NC_083367.1, on the reverse strand, counting down.
AGTGAATATATACCATATGTGTCTTTCTGCTTCTGGGACATTTCACTCAGAATGATCTTTTTTTAGTTCCCACCATTGGCCTGCAAGTTTCATGAGTTCCTTATTTTTAATTGCTGAGTAGTATTCTATTGCGTAAATGTACCACAATTTCTGTATACATTTCTCCATTGCGGGATATCTAGGTTGTTTCCAGATTCTGGCTATTATGAATAAACCTGCTATGGACATGTTTAAACAAATGTCCTTGTTGTGTAATTGACCATATTTTGGACATATACCTAGGAGTTCTATAGCTTGATCTTGAGATAGCACTATTCTTAATTTTCTGAGAAAGCACCAGATTGATTTTCAAAGTGGTTGTACTAGTTTATATTTCCACCAGCAGTGGAGAAGGGTTTTCTTTTCTCCTTATCCTCTCTAGCATGTGTTGTCACTTGAGTTTTTGATCTTAGCCATTCTGGGCGGTAAAAGGTGAAACCTCAGGGTTGTTCTGACTTGCATTTCCTTGATGACTAAAGATGTTGAACATTTCTTTAAGTGTTTCTCTGCCATTCAATATTCCTATATGAGAATTCTCTGTTTAGTGCTATACCCAGTTTTTAAATTAGATTGCTTGATTTGTTGCTTTTTAACTTCTTGAGTTCTTTATATATTCTGGATATTAGCCCTCTGTCAGATATAGAATTGGTGAAGTTCCTTTCCTAGTCTGAAGGCTGCTGTTTTGTTTTCAGTATTTATTACCTGTATTCCCAACTCATATTCCAGAAATAAGTGGGCTAACATTTTTGCTTTGTTTTTTCAAGACAGAGGCTCTCTGTGCAGCCTTGGCTGTCCTGAACTTACTTTGTAGACCAGTTGGCCTCAAATTCACAGAGATCTGCCTGCCTCTGCTTCCCTGAGTGCTGGGATTACAGGTGTGCACCACTGTGCAGAGCTGCAGGTTAATGTTTTATCAATCAGAGTATCTCTTATTTCAAAATGACAAATTATATACTTAATGATCACTAAGGGAAAGATACTACACTTTCTTTAAATGGCAAATAAACAGAAATAATCTATATCTTACCTGATCTTTGCTGTTGTCTGCAGGCAGTCAAATTGATGATCACTGACCTCTTAACAACGTGTGAGTTCTTTGAGCTGCAGGACACCTCAATGAAATTTAGTTCATGGTTTGTGGCCTGCTTTTGTAATAAATAAATAAATCACACTGATCTTTCCCACACAGGTTTATCCTAAAGCGGGAGTCCTTACTTGCTCTCAGTGCGTCAGCCTTGCTGCTGCCTTATCTTTTTTAACTCCACAGAGACTGTTAACAAGAACTGTGAGAGGGCAAGGATTATGCATGCTCCACAGTGTGCATATCATACATTCTGCCCTATTTCCAGCAATCCAGAAAGCACCCTTCAAACTGTGAAGAAAACTGGTTATCCTCAACTGCCACTTAGCACAGAATGCTCGCCTCACCTAATTCTTCTCTTTATTTAGCACGGGTCTCATTTTTACTTGTATGGAAGCTGGGGGAGGTCTTCAGTTGTGAAGGATGGAGAGCTCATACTACATCCACCACATGTTGGATGGGAGCTCCTTTTATAAGTTATTGCTGGTAACACACAAATAAACAAGCAACAACAACAAAACAGCTTAGGGGTTTGAGGAAAGTTCCCATTCTTTTGATTACTAGCAGAGCTTTAAGTGCTTGGTGTGAACTTCTCGGGAGCTATAGTCAGATTAAAACTGTGTTTGTGGCCAGAGAGGGAAATGATCTCCATTCCCTTCACAGGTTTCTACTGTACGTACGGAGCTTCCTTCTCTTTTTTTTCCATATAAACTTCTCAGCCACCTATTTTCTCCAAAATGTAGACGCTGTAAGCAGGAATAAAATATCCTGATCTACAACCATATTAAAAAGATAAGTATTAAAAGGAAGGAAGCCTATTAAAGGTAATGATTAATATTTACTATTGGTTTATCTTTGATTAAAGTTGCTGTTAATCCTAAACAGCTGTATAACCAAATCACCACACAGAGACCAAGATTTATTTCATTAACCTAGAACACAATGCTGGGCAACAGTTACTCCATCCTAAACCTCCAAGCCCTCATAGTTTCCTAACATTTAGATTTCCCACATTATACTTGCTTTTAGTGAAATCTTAGGTCCGGTTCATTCTCCACTTCATTCCAGGACCTCTGTCCAGCTCTGATCTCCCAGTTCTCTCCTCTCTTTCTCTCTTCCTCTGTCTTCCACAACTTCCTTTCCTCTGGTTCCTCCCTCTCTTCCTGCTTCCTTTCCATTGCTCAACATTGTGGCTGGTTGTTTTATTTTGGCATGTTTACACAAAGTTGAAACAGGTGATACTTAGATTAAGTATCACAATGCAATGTCCAGATTGAAACCAGAGAATGGGGAAGAGAAATCAGCATTTCAATGAACAAGGGTAAGGTGTATACATTTCAAAAGAACATTATACCAACAGAGGTCTCAAAAATGTGTTTGACATCATATGTTAGTTACTGCTCTATTGCTGAAAGAAAACACCATTGCCAAGACATATATTGGAGAAAGAGTTTATATGGGCTTATAGTTCCAGGGGGTTAAATGTCCATGATGGCAGAAGAGAAGAGTGGAGGCTTGTGCATGAAGTTGAGAGTTTATATCTTGAGCCACAAACATAAGTGAAGAGAGAAATAGAAATTGTGAGTCTTTAAACTCTCAATGAAGTCTAGCCCCCAGTGACAAACCTCAATGTTCAAGATCACACCTCTTTAATGTGACCAAATGGCTCTACCAACTAAGGTCAAATATTCAGACTTCTAAGCTTATGTGTGTGTGATGATGGTGGTGGTGGTAGGGATTCTCATTCGAATCAGAACAGGAGGAACTGAGCTTTAACTTCAAATGCATTGATCCTTGTATCTGTGCATGTATCTGTGTACCTGGCATCCTAAGATTGCTGAAAGTTTTCCACTGTGACACTCCTGAGCTTACAGTTAGTAAGTAGCTGTTAATGAAGTTTTGTTCAGTTACTGAAGTAGGAAAACCTAACTTTTAAAATTAAATCTCTATTTAGCTTGCATTTACTCTTTTGGAAAAATAACTTATTAATGAACATTATTATATATTCCAGTCAGGATGTAATATTAACAATTTTTCAAGATGAACATGAGATTGGAACATGTTTGAAATAACGACACACAGATATAGGTTGCTGTCCCAACCACCATCAGTGTCAAGACTACCACCAACACCACTCCTACACACACACACACACACACACACACACACACACACACACACAGTAAATCAGTCAGGGCAACCAAGAAGTCAGAACATTTTTTAATGACTCAGCAAAACTATGCTGCAATTCTCCTATAATAAATGTAAAGAATATTCTAAGGTATTGATCCAAAAATTAAAAAAAAAATCCTACCAGTAAGTTCAGTGGATGACAGAACATTTATTTTAATGAAGAATTTTATGAATGGATGTCACTATTTTGAAGAGGTCCCATCTTCTGCTTTAATCATCTATGTATTTGTCATTATATGACCAGGCTCCCTTTTCTTGTTCCTGAAGCAAACTGTTTTGGGTGACCTGGATGAAATTAGGATCTCATAGCTACTTTATAAAGGAAAAGGGAAAGTGGTCTAGGTCCACATGTGATGATGGCACAAGGTCAACCAAGAGACCGTATAGGAGGGTGGATGCAGACAGAGCTAGATCCCGATGGCAGCCCCTCCATGCATCAAGGACCTGTGAAATTACATACCTTGCCTGAATCTCATTCTGAGTCTTTACACTAATTTAAAGTGTTATTATGAATGGGACATCTTGCACCTAGCAGGTGATGCTTTAGCTAAAGTCAGTGTGGATCAGCTGAGTTTTCAGGTAGCATATTTTTTTGCTCAGTTATCACTGTGACCTGTTTCCACCGTGACCTGTTTCCTTTTTGAGAAACTTGAAAATTGAGAAATTCAGTAATTTCTCAATCTGAGATGTTCTAGTTGACTTTGGGAAAAAAGAGTTCTCTCTCTTTTTCTTTATGCTCATGTTGCATATAAGTAATTACAGTTTCATATATTTCTTCCCTGTGGTTGAACAGCCTCTGTATGATTTCACAGTGGCTATAAAGCAAAATAATCTTTCAATTGGGAAGCCAGAAGAGAAGAGTGATATGATTACCCCCTGGAGCTGTTTAGCATTTAGTTCTTTGACGAGGCAGGCATTCCAGCCATAGCAGAAAAGGTGCTTTTTGTGAAGATAGTGTTGGCTTTGAAGGCTGCACAAAAGTTTGTTAAAGGGACAAGGGCAAGAAGGGGTTCTTGGGAGGGAACACTCAGAACAGCACAGAACTGAAGTGAGTTGGAAATTTATAATAAATCTGTTTTGATGTGACTGTGGTAAGAAGCAAATTGAGGAAGACGAGCTTGGAACGGCAAACTAAGACTTGGATCACTGGGGTAGAAGACTTCAAGCTATGCCATTTGGCCAGGGCTTTCCAGAGAGGGGAAATGGAACAGGCCACTTTCTTGATCACTTTTCTCCTTTGGAATGATTTTTCTGAATACAAGAAGAAATGTGGGAAAAAAACAAACAAAACAAAACTGGATAATGAGAATGCCCAAACTACGTCTTAGTAAATCAGGTTTGTTTATAGCAGTGAGTTTAAGATACCTGGCCAAATTTTCTCACCTGATACTTAGTGTTTTCTTCAGGTGATCTGAATTAGAAATCAATGCCTTCCCCAAGTTCTGTTTTCTGTTGTTATTGTTGATTCCTGGACTGACACCAAGAAATATTCAGTAGCTTGAAGTAAGCCCCAGCCCTCAGGTTTAAATATAAGTGAAATGTCCATAATATGAAAGATGGTTCACTTCTGGTTAAGTCACACATGACTGCCCTGTCTTTTTGTACTTTGTTGACATTCACCAGGCAGCTCCATTGTCTGTTCTCCAGTGAACAACCTTGATTGCCTTTTGACTGAGTCCTCTGGGATATAGCATGAGGGTTAAGAGGAAAAACATTTTTGTTAGTATCCAAGAGACCCTTTATAAATAGCACTATACACTGACTAGACATTTGGTTTTGGTACAAAGGGGGTTTTGTATGCTTTGTCTGTAAAGAATACAAAACATTTCCAAAATACAAAAGGCATCAAATGTTTTGATCAACATAGTGCATTTTTCTTGATAGGTATGGGCAATATTAGCTCTTTTAGAAGGAAAAATGTATTCAAGTTTCTTTGTAGAGGAAGAAAAGAGAAAAATTGTCTTGCCATTTACAAGAAGTGTATTGATTAGTGTAGTCATAGAAACAGGAAGTTTCATTTAAAATCAATATAAGATTAAATGAATGTGACTTGTAGACATAAGGTACCTGCCTGGGAAGCCAATTAAAGCATGAAATGTTTGGAAATACATGGAACAGCTCAGTCTTTGAATTCAGAGTGAAATGATGATGTACTTTTCAAATATATTTTATTTCTCCTGATCTATTATTTTCTTGGAAACTTTAGTAATGAAAAACCAATTTATAAAAATTTTAAAATGTGTTCTCCTCTCCCAGCGTTTTCTGCTGCCTTTCAGATATGCTCATCTGTTATTCTCCTTGGTGCTATCCTGCTGTGTCTCTGTGCTTTTGCTTTCACAGTTTCTCTGGAATCCCCTAATTCCATCTGCATAATGCATCCAAGACATGCTGGCTAGCAAAGGGTTTGGTTGTGACAAGGGGCTGAATAGGTCTTTGATTGCTACATAAAACTCAGATGTAGTGCCATTGTGAGGTACCTAACATGGTGCCAGATACTCTAAGATTCCTTATTAAGTAGGACTTGAGAAAGAATAAAGAATATGTTGTCAATTCACTGGCCCTTTCATTTGACTCAAGGACCCTGCTAACTCAGAGAGCTCTGATCATTCATGCAGAAGGCAAAAACGGGCTGCCACTACACAGCCTGATTCTGACTCGCTGAAAGCCCAGTTACACGTGAGGAGTCTTGCCAAAATCATAGTAGAGTGCTAATGGCTTGGAAAATCACTGTGGAAGGCCAGTGGTTGAGGAGCTCCTTTAACATCCATGTAGCCTTACCTTTTCTAGTCTTCCAAAGCCTACGTGTCAAAGTGGGTAGCTATGAAGTCACATGCATGCATGCACATACATGTGGCTTATAAAATAGAAAAAGAAAATGCTGATACTGATGGACTTAGGGCTTCATAGTAAACCTAGAGGCTGCTTTCTTGATGCTCCTGGTGATAGTTGCTAACCTACTAGTCGTTTTCAGGCACACAGCATTTGGACAATAGCAGATGCCTTTTCCCTGCAAACTATATTTGAATTATAAGGCAGTATTGACTAAACAGTTTTGAAATGATGCCTGTCTTGAAAAGGAACACATAGCTGTATGATCTGTATTCATTCAGACAGCCTGGAGGAAGGAACACTCACTTCCACATTTTGTATGCACAGACAGAGCCATATTGAGAAACAGTGACAAGGGCAGTGCGTAAAACGAGTCACATTTTCCTCATCACATGCACAGCTGTCTGAGCTAAGTATGCTTCCTTTCAGGAAGTTGTTACTTCGCCTCAAACAAAATGAGTGAAAATACTAACGGTTCTTAATTTTGTGATGTGAGAATGTTTTGGCTGAGAGCTTTAATTCTCAGAAGTAGGACACCATTACTCTTAAAACTTCACATTAGGTACAAAAAAGCTATATATAAATCCAGTTTTACAGCTGACCAAGACATTAGCATATATATATATATATATATATATATATATATATATATATATATGTGTGTGTGTGTGTGTCTGTGTGTGTCTCTGTGTGTGTGTGTGTCTGTGTGTGTGTGGCCACATTTTTATTGGATTAGGACTGCTATCCATTTCCTTTGTTGAATAGTAAAATGTGTTCAAAACATCCAGTTGTGAGAAAGTAGGTATTAAACTTGAATAAATTATATGGTATGTGCTAGAGAGTTACTTAACATATATTTGCTGAATATACGAATAGATGAATAGAATAGTAGTAATTATTAAGAAAATTCAATACTTGTCCTCCATTAAGTACTGACAAAATGTTTATTTTCTTTTACCTTCAAATAGTTGAACCTTTGAAGCTACAAAAAGGAGTTAAAGAAATTACGCTTTGTTTTTGTGTTTAAGCCATTGAGAGTTTGATGAATGGAAAGCAAGCAACTCTCTATCAGGAAAACTCAAGGCCCCATTGAGCGATTGTAAATGTGAACGTCATTTCCTTGCCTTTGTTTAGATATGTATTGAGCCGAAGGACTGAGATGAGTGAATGTAGCTTCTCTCTTGCTCATTCTAGAATCAGCATGAATGCATTGTGCAATATGCATTCATTCCTCTTAGGAGAACCTCATTTTTATCTGTGTCTTCAAATCAAAGCTGTAAAATCCTGGGGCTGGGGAGATGGCTCAGTGGTCAAAGTGCCTCATGCACACACGTGAGGACATGAGTGGGAAGAAGTTCCAGAATCCACATAAAAGTGGAATGAACAGCTTGAGGAGCAGTTCAGTCCTAACACTGCAAAGATATGGTACATGTAGGAGAGAATCTCCAGAAGTTTGCAGGCCAGTCAGCTAGGTGAAAACAATGTGAGATCCTGTCCCAAACAAGGCGAAAGGTGAGGATTGACTGCTGAGGTTGTCTTCTACCTCCATGTCCACGGCACCTCTGTGCCTGCATTCCCACACGTGCACACACAGAGCTATGCACATGCACACACACAATGGCAAATGTGAACACACACTTATACTTTTAAATGTTAATTTAATACTTGAGTGGCATCAGGTCTAACTACAGGGATTAATAAGACTTACACACTTATCCTTCAAATATATACTCATGTTTTTCTTTAGAGTTTTTGGTCTCCTTAGCACTAAATTAACAAAGAGGATGGACATCAGAAGAAGAAGAAAACAGGAAACAACCTAGGAACCTACCACAGAGGGCCTCTGAAAGCCTCTGCCCTTCAGACTATCAAAGCAGATGCTGAGCCTGATGGGCAACTGTTGGGCAGAGTGAATGGAATTTTAGGTAAGAACTGGGAAATAGTAAGAGCTGGAGAGGACAGGGTCTCCACAAGGAGAGCAACAGAACAAGAAAATTTGAACATAGGGAACTTCCCAGAGACTCATACTCCAACCAAGGACTATTCATGGAATTAACCCAGAACCCCTGTACAGATGTAGCCCAGGGCAGTTCAGAGTCCAATTGGGTTACATAGTAATGTGAAGAGGGACTGCCTCTGACATAATCTGATTGGCCTGCTCTTTGATCACCTCCCTCTGGGGGGGGGAGAGCAGCCTTACCAGGCCACAGTAGAGGACAATACAGCCACTTTTGATGTGAACTGACAGACTAAGATCAGAAAGGAGAGGAGAACCTCCCCTATTAGTGGACTTGGGGAGTGGCATGCAAGCAGAGGGAGGAGGGAGGGTGGGATTGGGATGGGAGGAGGGAGGGGCTTATGGGGGGATGCAGAATGAATAAAGTGTAATTGATGAAAAAAAATAATAAATAAATAAATAAATTAAAAAAAATGTTTTGATCTATAAATTAAATATTACTTTATTTTACTTATATTTAAAATTCAGGCATCATATTGTCATAACCTTGGAAGTGGTTGTTATATTATTTCATTGATGGGTAACACTGTGGTTCTATTCTCGTAACATTGTTCTAGGAATTAAAGCACACTCCATCTCTCACTGTCACTATTCGGAGAGCTGTTTTTTATCCTCCCAGTTTTCTTTTCTACAACTGAAAAGCTATAACACAGTCATAAGAGGAACGCCTCCTTTGAGCTTTTCCTGGGAGATGTTTGATGTACAACTAATAGTACGGTGTCTCTGTAGTCTGAAGTGGACCAAATTTTAAAATCCCACAATCAAGTGGAGTGATAAAATGCGAGAAAGGCACTTGACTGAATGCTGGCTGCTCTCCCTGGCAAACTCAAGTACATACATCAGCTCTACCATCTCTTTCTGACATGAATTCTGTAGACATTTGCGATCAGCAGATGGTGCCGCTCCTGACTCAGTGGCCTGGATTTCTTCCTCCTTGTTGCCTGCCGTCTTCTGCATGTGCTTTCCAGTGACTTTGCTCAGTTTCATTCATTGACCTTGTACGTTGTCAGACTTGAAAGGTCACAGTTGCAGAGCCCACAGGCCAGATTGGGAAGGAGTGCTCATGTTTCCATTGGCATTCCCTTCGCTGTAACTGAAACAGTGGATGCTCACTGTTGCAAAGGAAGCAGCAAAACATCCCTGTGATCCCAGGAAGGAGAGTGATCCATGTACAGGGAACAGCCTTTCACAGCACTGACCAATGAAGTAACTTTGATGACTCTTCAATTAGCCCTTTAACGAATGTTTTCCTTATGTTCCATGAAAAGAAAAAAAAATAATTAGACAGTCTTTCAAAGAATTTTAATGTCTATATTCGAGTACAAAAGAATAAATACATCGTTTTTACAACCTATCCATGTCCTGTCTACCATTTCTATACCTAACTAGCTTTGCATAATTTGCAGGCAATTTCTACTTTCCTAGGCTAGCATACTATGCCTCTCTAACAACAGTCATGATGTAACCCATCCAGCATTTCACAAGTTACTTTTATTCTCCAAATGGTGAGAACTTCCTAGTGGTTTGAGTTTAATAGGACAAAAAGTAAATCCTCTAAATTCCCCACTCTCTGATGCACCTATGTGTTAATGTGGGGGTGTGTATGACAATGGAGGCCAATTCTTGATACTGGTGCCCTTCTTCACAGCTCTCCAGTTAATTCTTTGAGTAAGCCTGACTCGCTGAATCTGTAGTACATCAGTGGCAGGCTGGTTAGTCAGGGAGCTTTAAGGATGTACCTGTTTCTACATTCTCAGTGCTGAAGTTCTAAACGCCTGCCACATGCCAGGCTTTTACATGCATTGTAGATAAACTCAGGTCAGCCATCTCCCCAGTCCAGGCATCTAAAATTTTCCAGATGATTTCCAGAAAAGCTGTATTCTTGGTTCTCTAGAGAACTGGAACCAATTTAATGGACTAGATATGGTGAGAATGACAGAGAGGGTGAGTCAGGTCGAGCCTGGGACTTGCAGACAAACTTGAGAATCAGAAAGCTGACAGAACAGAGTCTGAAGGAACTCAGACTCTGTGAAGAGAAACACAGAGAACCAGAATAGTCTGTGTGCAGTACGAGATATGATCTGAGCCAAACCAGTCTTAGGCTAAGAAAAGGAAAGAGGGGTGTGGGGGCAGTTTTCTTGGTTTTTCTTTTATTCTGTCTTTTGTTTGGGCTTTTGGTGGATTGAATGAAGCCCGAAGATGCTGCATTTTGTTTAGTCATTCTAAATACACCTGTTAATTTTTTTCTGAAGTGACTACCACAGACTCTCAGAGTTAATGTTTAAATAAATTCGGGCACCTCTTAGCCCCTTCAAGTTTAAACGTTCTCTACAATACCTGCTAGATTCTTCTCCTTGGTGTTAGAAATAGCCTGAGTCTGAAATTAATTTTTGTAAAATGAGAGTAAGATGTTGTAAATGAAGTGGTCTAACTTCATACATTTCCAGAAAAATACTAAAAGCAATTAAATAATTAAAATTTTAACAAATACAGTCTCATGTCTCAGATACATTCTTTTTTTTTTTTTTTTTTTTTTTTTTCAATGCAGTTTATTCAGGAACCTTGAACAATCATCGGACCCTGGGGAAAGCCAGCCCAAAGCTTAAATAGCCTCTGGGTAGCCAACCCCAGCATGCCACGTGGGCAATGCAGATAGGTGCACATACATGGAAGCAAGCCAGATCCTCAGCCTTAGCCAAATGTGGAGTTGTTTGTGACAGGAAGGTGGAAGGCAGAAACCAGCTTCATCTTTCAGGAGCGCATTACGCAACTCTCTACAGTTCCCCCTTTTTGTTTTAGACGCATCAGACAAGAGTGGAGGTCTGATCTCTGATATTAGAAATAAATTGGGACTTTGTACCGATGTTCATTTAGGTGTCATCCACCCAAAGAGCATCAGACCCGTCTGATACCTTTTTCTCAGAGGCGGGACCAGAGGCATCAACCCGCATGCAATCAGACTTGCTCTTCTCTGGGTCGAAAGCGGCTGACCCTGAGTGCAGTGCTTAGCCTCGCATCCTGAGCATAACATTTTAGCTTTTTATGATAGCCAACCATGCTTGGGGAGACTGTCCTGCTTCAATGGCTGTAAAGGCCTGATTGATCATGGCTGCATTACGCTGTTGTGAGACTCTAATCTTGCATATACACCACAGGCAAACCAAGGAGACCAACACCAGAAGGCCTGCTAACGCTCCCATGCCCGCCCATTCCTTCAGATAATTCATGGCTGCAGCAATCCATGGTGATAATCCTGTGGCTAGTCCTGCGTCCACTCTGGTAGAATTTACTGTGATAATGGCCACTCTCAGCTGCTCCATCATAGTATCGAATTCTCTAGTCCAATAACCTAAAATATAGCTAGACAATTGTTTAGACAGATTTGCAGCCCAGGAAAAATTCTCATGTTGTATGCTAGTGACACAAAGTCCAGCATACTTTCATTGACAGCCCGGTTGATCCATTTGCCATAGGGTATCAATTTGCTCCTGCACGAGGTCAATCCTCTGATTGAACACCATCAAACCTCCTTTTAGTTGAGCATTAATTCCTTTTTGTACATCTAAGGCATGAGCTACATTGGCTAAAAGATTATTCAGGGTCTGAGCAGTCTGCACAGTATGACTCATGGCTAATGCCACGGTGGTAGCTCCAACAGCCGCCAATGAGATGGCAGTAACAGTGGCGGCTGTAGTTCCAAGATCCCTTTTCTGTCTGAAGAGACTCATAGCGTGAGGGACATCAACGGGCACAGGCACCCAGCGAGGCATGCGAGTAACCAGGGCATACCTAAATTCACTAGCATTCCAGCATTGGGCAAAAAAGCAAGTATCATCACCACAATTACTTGGCTCTATCTGGCTAATAATGAATACAAATGGGGGATATAAACAAACAGGTGTGGGCTTATAGGAAATATTATGAGAAGCCTTAACCCCCTCGTTGGAACATCTTGCATCAGTTCTAGAACTAGCAGTGGTGGTGTCCGAGGTCTGAGTAGGTTCAGGAGACCATTGCCCCCAGGGGCGAGACATGCTCCATGTAAATTGACTAACTCCATGTTTTGCTCCAATTTTGAAAGTCATTTAAGGTTCTTAAATTATTTCCCCCCCCCTTTTTTTTTAATTTTTCCTCAATTACACTTTATTCATTCTGCATCCCCCATAAGCCCCTCCCTCCTCCCCTCCTAATCCCACCCTCCCTCCTCCCTCTGCATGCATGCCACTCCCCAAGTCCACTGATAGGGGAAGTTCTCCTCTCCTTTCTGATCTTAGTCCATCAGTTCACATCAAAAGTGGCTGCATTGTCCTCTACTATGACCTGGTAAGGCTACTCCCCCCCAGGGGGAGGTGATCAAAGAGCAGGCCAATCAGATTATGTCAGAGGCAGTCCCTCTTCCCATTACTATGTAACCCAATTGGACTCTGAACTGCCCTGGGCTACATCTGTGCAGGGGTTCTGGGTTATCTCCAAGAATAGACCTTGGTTGGAGTATGAGTCTCTGGGAAGTTCCCTGTGTTCAAATTTTCTTGTTCTGTTGCTCTCCTTGTGGAGACCCTGTCCTCTCCAGCTCTTACTATTTCCCAGTTCTTACCTAAAATTCCATTCACTCTTCCCAACAGTTGACCATCAGGTTCAGCATCTGCTTTGATAGTCTGTAGGGCAGAGGGTTTCAGAGGCCCTCTGTGGTAGGTTCCTAGGTTGTTTCCTGTTTTCTTCTTCTTCTGATGTCCATCCTCTTTGCCTTTCTGGATGGGGATTAGACATTTTAGTTAGGGTCCTCTCTCTTGCTTAGTTTCTTTAGATGCACAGGTTATAGTGGGTTTGTCCTATGTTGTATGTCTGTATGAGTGAGTATATACCATGTGTGTCTTTTTGCTTCTGGGACAACTCACTCAGGATGATCCTTTCCAGATCCCACCATTTACCTGCAAATTTCATGATTTCCTTGTTTTTCATTGCTGAGTAATATTCCATTGTGTAGATGTACCACAATTTCTGCATCCATTCTTCAGTTGAGGGGCATCTGGGTTGTTTCCAGCTTCTGGCTATTACAAATAAAGCTGCTACAAACATGGTTGAACAAATGTCCTTTTTGTATACTTGAGCCTCTTTTGGATATATGCCTAGGAGTGCTATGGCTGGATCATGGAGAAGCGCTATTCCTAGTTGTCTGAGAAAGCACCAGATTGATTTCCAGAGTGGTTGTACAAGTTTACATTCCCACCAGCAGTGGAGAAGGGTTCCCCTTTCTCCACAACCTCTCAGCATGTGTTGTCACTTGAGCTTTTGATCTTGGCCATTCTGATGGGTGTAAGGTGAAATCTCAGAGTTGTTTTGATTTGCATTTCCCTAATGGCTATTGAGGTTGAGCATTTCTTTAAGTGCTTCTCTGCCATTCGGTATTCCTCTACAGAGAATTCTCTGTTTAGCTCTGTTCCCCATTTTTTAAGTGGATTAGTTGGTTTGCTGCTTTCCAGCTTCTTTAGTTCTTTATATATACTGGATATGAGTCCTCTGTCAGATAAAGGGTTGGTGAAGATTCTTTCCCAATCTGTAGGCAGTCGCTTTGTTTTGGTGATGGTCTCCTTTGCTTTGCAGAAGCTTTTCAGTTTCATGAGGTCCCATTTATTGATTGTTGCTCTTAGAGCCTGTGCTGTTGGTGTTCTGTTCAGGAAGTTTTCTCTTGTACCAACGAGTTCTAGGGTATTCCCCACTTTTTTTTCTAGCCGATTTAATGTGTCAGGTTTTATGTTGAGGTCTTTGATCCACTTGGACTTCAGTTTTGTGCAGGGTGATAAGTATGGATCTATTTTCATTTTTCTACATGTAGACATCCAGTTGGACCAGCACCATTTGTTGAAGATGCTATCTTTTTTCCATTGTATGGTTTTGGCACCTTTGTCAAAGATCAGGTGTCCATAAGTGTGTGGGTTTATTTCTGGGTCCTCTGTTCGGTTCCATTGATCCACTATTCTGTTATTATGCCAGTACCATGCAGTTTTTAAAACTGTTGCTCTATAGTACAACTTAAGATCAGGGATGGAGATACCTCCAGAAGATCTTTTATTGTAGAGGATTGTTTTAGCAATTCTGGGTTTCTTGTTGTTCCATATGAAGGTGAGAATTTTTCTTTCCAGGTCTGTAAAGATTTGTGTTGGTAATTTGATGGGAATTGCATTGAATCTGTAGATTGCTTTTGGTAAGATGGCCATTTTTACTATGTTAATCCTGCCAAGCCATGAGCATGGGAGATCTTTCCATCTTCTCATATCTTCTTCTAATTCTTTCTTCAGAGACTTGAAATTTTTTTCATACAAGTCTTTGACTTCCTTGGTTAGGGTTACTCCAAGGTACCTTATGTCATTTGTGGCTATTGTGAAGGGTGTTGTTTCCCTAATTTCTTTCTCAGCCCTTTTGTCTTTTGTATATAGGAGGGCTACTGATTTTTTTTGAGTTAATTTTGTATCCGGCCACTTTGCTGAAGGTGTTTATCAACTATAGGAGTTCCCTGGTAGAGTTTTTGGGGTTACTCACGTATACTATCATATCATCTGCAAATAGTGATAATTTGACTTCTTCCTTTCCAATTTGTATCCCCTTGATCTCCTTCAACTGTCTTATTGCTCTAGCAAGGACTTCCCGCACTACGTTGAAGAGATATGGAGAGAGTGGGCAGCCTTGTCTTGTCCCTGATTTCAGTGGGATTGCTTTAAGTTTCTCTCAATTCAGTTTGATGTTGGCTATAGGTTTGGTGTATATCGCCTTTACTATGTTTAGATATGTGCCTTGTATCCCTGATCTCTCCAATACTTTAAACATGAATGGATGTTGGATTTTGTCAAATGCTTTTTCAGCATTAGATACATTCTTAAGATAGGGTCTTAGATAAATTAATAGAGTTACTTTCATAGAGTGTGGTTACAAACCAGAATGCTACACTAGCAAGTGACCCAAACACCATTGTACTGAGCAAAAAGTCTATACTGGAAAAATTTTTGCAAAGTCTTCTTTCGAATACATAAAGAATGAAATTGCTGTTAAGTTTCATGATGTAGAGAAGATAGGACTTCTCATATCATGACTATTTAATAATAGGTGGGCGTCTATTATCAAATGAATTTTTACTTAACATGTTTCCATACCGGGTAAACATAGAGATTAGTGTGTTATTAATAAATATTGAAACCAAGAAATTATTATTATTATTATTATTATTATTATTATTATTATTATAGTTTAACTGTTAATCATGCTGTGTTCTGTAGAAATACACTTTCTTCTCAAAGGAATTCTAGCAGCTGTTTTTATCATCCTTTGTTTTCATGTCATATTTATCAGATATATTAGAATGTTTATCTTAAAACATTTAAAATTTTCAAATTTGTGTTTTATTCATTCTCTTGGACTTTCTCCTCTCCTTGCCTTTGAATTTTTCTGTCTGTGTCTTCTCTCTTTTTCTTTCTAATATTAAATACTAATTTATTTTAATTTTAAACATTTTTTATTTGAAAATAGGTCCTTCTCTCATACAATACATCCCAACTAGAGTTTCTTCTCTATCTACTTTTCCGAGCTCCATCTCAACCTTCCCTTTCTCCAAAATCCACTCCCCTTTTATTTTCTCTTCAGAAGGGTACAGGATGCCTTGACTCAGTCTTTTTTTTTTTTTTTTGAAAACTCGAAGTTCTTTTTCATTAACTATTCTTTTTTTTAAATAATTTTTTTATCAGTTACATTTTATTAACTCTGTATCCCAGCCGTGTCCCAATCCCTCATTCCCTCCCAGTCCCTCCCTCCCTCCCTCATCTCCACCGTGCCCCTTTCCAAGTCCACTGATGGGGGGACCTCCTCCCCATTCATCTGATCCTGTTTTATCAGGTATCTTCAGGACTGGCTGCAAAGCCCTCCTCTGTGGCCTAACAGGACTGCTCCTCCCTTCGGGGGTGGGAAGACCAAATTGACTCAGTCTTAAATGCTCTCTGAATGGTGTTTTGTTTCTCATGTAAAAATTTCCTTGGTTTTGCAGAGATATGGTTTAAATCTTTGGTGCCCAGGTTAGCCTCTAACTCACTATGTAGCAGAGGGTGGCTTGGGTTAGTAGTAGTGTATGTCTTTCCTTGACTCCTTTTCTTGTTGGGTTGTTTTGTCATATACTGATTTGCTTGTTTTCAGTTAAACTTTTTTATTTTATGTAATGATTATACTATAAATGTCCATTTTGCTGTCTTACAAGAGACAAGATGTGGATCTGGATGGGAGGTTAGTATGGGGAGAAAATGTGAGGGATAGATAGAAGAAAAACTCTAATCAGAATATATTGTATGAAGAAAACCTGTTCCCAATAAAAATATATGTAAGTTCAAAATGAATTTCCCTTGAAATCAGCATTTCATAGTTGTCAGGCATCTATGGCTTCTGAGAAGAAGCCAGTCTACAAAGTCGTTACTTTATAGTACCTGCAGCTGCTCTGTTAACTGTTGAGACCTTCCTTTCTGTTCCTATTTCATAAACAAGCTTCTGAAAATGAATCTTCTTCCACACTCTATACATAAACCCAACTGATGATTCATGAACTCATTTAGGAACCAATTTTATTGTTCTTTTCTTTAAATCTGCCTCTGACTGTATTTTGGTGTTCCCATACCTTGGATTCCATACTTGTGCTCATAATTCTCTGTGCTGTATAACATAATGATTCTGTGTCATAATTTCAGGTATTTTATTAAAATTAGATAATTTAAATAATTGAGGATATACACATAAATTCAAGATAATACAGGAAAATACTTTGCCATTTCTTTCAATAGTTACTCTGTGTAAAATTATTGTACGGTGCCACCAAAGGAGCTGTAACACTGACACAGCAGGGAGAAAGTCAAATAGGCAGTGCTTATTCTTCTGAAT
Source organism: Meriones unguiculatus (assembly GCF_030254825.1). Lineage (NCBI taxonomy): Eukaryota > Metazoa > Chordata > Mammalia > Rodentia > Muridae > Meriones > Meriones unguiculatus. The sequence continues at coordinate 33,198,669 of NC_083367.1, read as the reverse complement.
GGCAATAGTAAGATGGTGATGGTAATATTGGGGAGAACGATGAAGATGCTGTTGCTCTCTGATATGCATGAGATTTTGGGGTATATTTTCTCATGGGGTGAAATAAGAAAAATGCTTATTCCCAAAATTCAAAATTTCAAGAGACACATTAAAATTCTTGATCAGTAAATCTTGGCAGATTGAACTTACCCTTGAAAGCTGTGAATGCCATTTTTATTTGAAACTAGGTGGTTATTTGGGTAAATGGGATACTTTTTCAATGAGATTCAAAATAGGTCTCAGGTGGGTAAGTCTGGTGAACTCACAGCCTACCCTAAGAGGGAAAGCTTATTCTCCACCATATAGGATTTGAGGGTGATACTCAGAGCCCATGTAAAAATTCAGTCACAGTGCCTGGAAAGTCAGAGCTTAAGAAGTAGAGAAAATAGGATCCTGGGGGCTCTCTAGCCAACCAGGCAGTTCCAAATTCAATGAGAGACCATGTCTCAAAAATGAAGGCCGAAAGGGGCCAGAATTGTGGCTCAGTGTACAGAGAGAACTCACTGTGCAAGATGCAGGACCTGAGTTTAGATCTTCAACATCCCTGCAAAACGTGAGGCCCGTCCACACATGCCTGTAACTTTAGTGCTGTGGGGCAAGGGACTAAGAAAGGTTGAAGACAATAGGCTATCTTGTGCTTGCTGGCAAATAGTTTAGCTGAGAAAACCACAAATTCCATGTTCAATGAGAGATCGTTGGAAGAATAAAGAAGGGAGTTATACAGAAAGACATTTGATGACCTTGTCTGTCATGTAAACATGTGGGCACATGTATGTATACTAACACACACACATGTTCATGCATGAACACACACTAACCCACATGCTAAAGTGGAAACCAAATGAAAAAGTATGCAGTTGAACTCTGGACCCAACATATCCAGCACACTCTGGTACCTTTTTCACTTGCACACAAAGAAACAGATTTACATACACAAAAACACACATTAATACACAGAAAAACATAGATGGGAAGACAATAAAGCTTTCATTTTAGTATTCAATAATGCAAAACTAATAAGGTGAGGACAGTGAATCCCATAAAAGTTCGAATACTATGCCTAGTTCCTACCTTGGACCAGTCTAAAGACTTCATATCCATAGAGTCAAAAATATAGAAGAACCAGGTACCTCACCATTTTTAAATAGATCTACAGCCATTTATTTGGATAACAGTACACAGGAATAGGGAGTTACAAAGCCATTTCAAGGGCAAGTGAACACAGGAGCCAGGGTGACTTTCATATCTGGGGACACAAAACACCTTAAATGAAATCCTCCCTCTTCATTAGAGTGGGAATTTACAAGGTCAAAAAAAAAAATCAAAAAAAGGTGGTGGTATCTGCAAGTTGCTCATAGTATGTCTTCTTGTCAGTATGCTCACTTGTTTCTCGGGAAGTACATAGCAAGAAGGAAAGTCTTTGAGACAAGTAGCTTTAGTGAAAGCTTAGTTGTGTATAACTTTCCTCTTTTTAAATTTTCAATGTGAAACGACAGAACACTAGGGCTGCTCTTACGGAAGGGATGATCTTGTCATGAGAAACGAGTGGAGGTGAGTGGCACGAAGGGGTGGGTACATACACAGTGTGGAAGGTGGCTCAGACTTCTCTCTAGCATCCAGGGGTTCTTCTCCTTGGCCCGGTGTATTAGATGCCAATAGGTTAACCTGCATTCTTTCACAAATACTGTCCAGAGGGAACTGCTTTCCCAGAGGTGATGTCCGTAGGGAGTCTACAAGCACAAGTGAGCTGGACATTTTAGCATTGCAAATGCATTGTCTTCTTTCCTCCATTCTGAGCAGCACTGCGGGATCCCACACCAGTGCATTTTGTGACATCCGCTGAGGCCTTTGTTGTATCCATCAGATGTCTCTTTACTTAGCTATGTTTCCCTTGATTCTGATGAGATATGTTCTTGAGCTGTGGTGTATGTTCTTTTCATGTCAGGGGTAGTGCTTGATTGCAAAATTTATAAATAACATGGGAAATATTACATATAGTGTTAAGCAGAATATGACAGATGTGACACAAATGAATGTAAAATAGTGCCACACTTATATTGCTAATATATGAGATAGATAGATAGATAGATAGATAGATAGATAGATAGATAGATAGATAGAGAATACATTGTAGTGGAAAAAGTGGGGCATCAGTGTGTCAAGGCTATGATGAAATCTTATCTTTTCTGCTCTCTGCCTTTCCAGACTTTATCACTTAGAATAGAATGTTTTTAATCATAGATATTTTATTTCAGTCATGATGATCTTCAATGTAAAATAAAACTCATTAAGCAAAGAGTTATACAATGTGCTGTGTTGGAAAAGTTAGTTCCTATTCCAAAATAGCATTAGCATAATTTGATGCGTTAATTAATAAAATGAAGACAGCTGCAGTTGCTCATCTTAAGAGAGTTATGCTGTGCACAACACTGTTTTCATTGTGGTGGCTCATGTCTGGGCTCATAGCCCAAAGGAAAGCTACAGCAAGACCCAGGGAAGCAGGATCAGCAGAAATCCAACAAAACCATACATCTTTTAGAAAGCTTGATTTTGAAGCCACCAGACATATATAAAATGCCAAATATTGTGCTAATATTATACTCAGCATATGCTAAGCAGTTTTTGGTTGGAGGAAGGAAGTTGAATTTAATCCAGTAACCACCATAGCATCATTTAAAATAGGATGTTTTTGCAAAGATATAATAATATAGCTATGAAAGAAATAAATTAAAGAAAAATAATGGCAACAAATAGCATCTTATTAGGACACTTGTGATTTTGCTCTATATGTCATTCCTGTTTATAGGTTACATTCTTGTGTTATTGAAATCATTTCAAAACACAATAAAATACATTTTTGTAGGCAGAAATTACTTACAAATATTGGTGAAAATGTGGGAAAGTATTTATGAAGCCTTTTAAAATTGAGCTAAACCTTTAGATAAAACACAGTGGTTATATGAAGAGACAAAGGGTGAATATTTGCTCATTTTGGTGTATATAGAACAACAATGGTTAAAGAAAAAGAGGGCCTGTGAACGTGGCATGGTATGAGGATAGGTAAATAGGATGATAGGAAGGAAGGAGGAAATTATACATTTATAGTTTAATTAAATAAAATTTCATATATTGCACTGTGGACACAATGAATCTAAGAAATCCTTTGTGAAATGTTCTAAGAAGATCAAGAAAGAGAAGCTCAAGAAATCTGATTTCATGGAGCAAAATGGGATGTTCCTTGAATTTAAAGTAAATATTATGAGTGGTTGTCTGATGTCAAATGGTTAGCCCTGAAAAAACATACATACAGGTAACATTATATGCCTGGGTAGATTACATTAAAAAATATATAAATGAGTGTGTGTATGTATATATGTATATGTACACATATAAATGCATGCAATAAGAATTAATAAAAAAAAAGCAATGAATTTAAGGGAGTGTGGGGAGAGGATTGGTAAGCTTTGAAGAGAGGGAAGGGAAGGGAGAAACGTAGTGAGTACAGTCTCAAAAAACATTAAAAAAGAAATATAGAAACTCAATGTGTAATTTATCCTGTCATGGTTTTACTACATTTGGCAAGTGGTATACTCTCCAGAATTAAAAAAAAAATGTTTATGACTGAGTGCTGTGTGTGAGTATACGCACAAAAGTGCAGGAAATCACAGATGCCAGAAGAGGGTAAGTGTGTGTCTCCCAACATGAATCCTGGGAGCCAAAATCAGTCTCTGCTTAGACAATAATCCTCTCAACTACTAAACCATTTTTCCGGCCTGAGTTTAGAGACTTGTGTAACAGCTTACCATTAGAAATGTTGGAATTTCACTTAGTACTGGTCATGTGATAATGTACAGATTGACAGGGCACATTTTGTCGTCATTGTTTCCTGTCTATTTCTCTCCTTCCCTTACTTTATTCTTTGTCATACCTCACTTTGACATTCGTTAGAGAGAAGTAGATTTGTCTAATGCCTGCCAATGTTCCATACTTTCCCACATATTGATCACATTGTTCTCTGAAGTAAAGGTTCTCTCAGCAGACATTTTCCCATCCCTTTGCACAGAGGAGAAACGAGGGCATGACAGAGTGTTTGTACACAGAGCCCATAGACTTAAGAGATGATGGAATAAGCTAGAGTTTAGACAAAATAATGGATTGGGACTTAGTTCAGAATGTAATGAAAGACAAATGAGTTGTTCAGGTTAAAAATCTCTTGTGGAAAAGATTCGCAGAAAATGTTTTGTGCTTGCTTAGACTAAAATGATACATTCTGTTCATCATATTCTTGTTCATCATATTAATGAACTGCGCATTTTCAGAGAAGCACATTTGTGAGAATTCCAGAAAGTCTGCTGCGAAACAGTCTCTCCTAGAAATGGCTGCATAAACAAGACTGGAATTATGGCAAATATCACTGGCATGTTAACAAGGAAGGGGGAATTTTTGCAGGATTCCACCCAAAGAGAATGAACTATGGATAACCAACGACCACTGGGAGAAAGGAATTGGCCTTTTCCAAGGATGAGTATCCTTATTGGTTATCCAGTGGAGACTGGTCAGTTCTGAAACCATATGCACACCAATAACACAAATGTTCTCAGCAGATTGCATTTATATATAGTTGTGCATACATGCATTTATACACATGTGTAACAGTAAAAATCAAAATAAGAGTGAGGGGGCATTTATAGGCTTTGAGAGGAAGGGTACCTGGGAGGGAGGCAACAATTTTCCAAATACCTAGAAGGTCTGTTCCTTGGAAAATTTGAAGCTATTCATTACTGTTTAAATGAATGTATTTGTGTGTCCTGTAGACAATGGGCTGTGATAATTAAACTTGACTGCAGTACTGATTGGAATTGAAAAAAAAATTATGAGTTTACTAAAACACACCTAAGGGTGTGTCATGAGGGAAGTTACAGAAAGAAGTAACTTCTGCAGAGAATGCCTGGAATGGGAATGGCAGGATTCCGTAGCCTGAGTACTTGGGTAGAATCCAAAGGCGGAAAGAAGACAGGTAGATAGTGTTTGCGTATAGCATCTCTGCTTCTTTGTTTCCATGATCTGAGCTGCTCTGCTTGATCATCCTTGCCAGAGTGGAGTGAAATCTCTGAAACCATGAGCTCAAATAAATCCTCTCATAGCTTGTTTCCCTCATATGTTCATCACAGCGGTGAGAAGTCTGATCAGCGCTGTCCTTGATAAGTTTCATTTATGTAATTGGCCCTGTCTCTACATCTCTCTGCCCCTTTGTCTTATGAATGAAATTTTAAAGAATGCAGCATTCTTATATAGTCTGCAGAAATTCGTATATTGTTAGTTTATCTTCAAAGGAAACGGGCTTCATGTTCACATCTCTTTGAAGTTAAGATGTTAGGGAGATCCTTCATGATAGGATTATGCTCCTAATGTGCATATTCAGAGGAGTTTGTGACCTGTCTTTCTCACTTTATGCTATGTGAGGAGATTGTAAAGCCAGCCCTCGCCAGAGGCCAGCCATGAGAGCATTTTGGTTTTGGACTTGTAAGCCCACATGACCATGAGAACTGAATGACATAGAAGCAAACTGATGTGTACTGTTTCTGTATAGTGCCAAAAGTAAGATACTAAAGAAAAATAATAATAAATGCACATGTACTTTGTGCAATAAAGCAAATATCCATCATTACAAAAATATACAATTAAAATGTCAATGATTATGTTAACTTAAATTGTAAAATGCTTAGTAAAAATGCTAATAATTTACCTATGGTGCTGGAAAAAAAAAGGCAGTTAGATCTTTGTTAGTAAAAGGACCTAAGACAATATGAATAAAGGATTTTTAAAAGTATTATGAAAGGAAAGATGTGCACTATTACAGCATTATGTGTTGAAGGATAGGGAAGAAAGTAATTATATTTTTGGAGTATTTTGATATTAGAGAGCAGCCTGATTCAGTAGTTTGTCCAGTGCCAAATGATCAGCCCTGAAAACATACAAGTAACCTTATATGGACTCAGTAAGTTATATTTGGGAATGTATATGTACATACAGGAACATGCATGGATACAATAATAATTGATAAATAAAAAACCACAGTTATGAAGGAGATTGGTCAGAGATATATATGAGGTCTTAGAGGGAGGAATGTTGGAAAGAAAATACATTTTCAAAAATAAATGACAAAAAAGAAAGGTAAGAAAGTTTTCAATTTCAGCTGAGATGAAATAGTAGAAGCTCATTGTCTCAGTTTTCCTGTTGAAATAAAATACTCTTACAAAAGCAACTTACGGAGAGTTCATTCTAGCTCACATTTGAGAGGAACTGTGTATCATGGGAAGGGAACCCGTACACCAGGAGCTTGAAGCAATTGGTCACATCACACACAGCTACCTTTTCTAGCGTTCTGCTTCAATGTGCTGGGTGCCTTGGCAGTGTGGGGAAGGAATGAGTCATTTTGAAGTCTAGCTTTCTGCCAGCTAATGCTATGTTCAGACTTTCATGTGAATGCTTGCTTAGAAAACTGCTTTCTCCCTGCTGGTGAAGCAAAAAGGTCAGCATGACCTTTGGTCACATTCTCTCCTCTCCACATCTGCTTCTCTTTGCCCCTCTCCACAGCTGTAAACCAGTCTTGAAGTCTAGCTGACATCGGAGTGACACGCGCTCTGAGCAGATCCACCTAAAAAGCACATCTTTGTTCTGTGTGGATCACACTGGATGACCAGGAACTCACTATGTAGCCAAGATTTACCTGGTTCTGCCTCCCCCCCTCTGTATATATATAAATATATTAAATAAATACACATATATAATTAAATATATATCATTTTATCTTTGATAAAGCTAAAGAGAAAAAAACCTGATGATTTTTTACCTGCTCTCCCCCCCCACCCACAGTGGCCAAAAGATTGTAAGGGAGCAAAACTCCAAGTTCTACTACTAAAACTTCTAATAATCTACTGACTTTCTTCCCGTAGGGCATACTTAAAGACTCACACTGGCTTCAGTAGGAAGATATGTGACCTTATTGTTTCTTCTTTCATACTTGGCTAAGTATTGTTGCGTTGTGAGGATGTATGTATAAAATGATACACCGGGGGGGGGGGGCTTTTTCTTAAGGCGACTTCTGCAGTTTGTAGATTGAATATACAGTGCTCTCCCATAGACTCCCAAATGCTTGAGCATTTGGTCTCATAGTAGTCTTGTTTTAAGAAGCTGTGAAATCAGGAAATGACTGGGGATAGACTTTGGGGATACATTATCCCTTGACATTTCTTTTTTTAAATTTTTTTATTTAACTTTTATTAATTACACTTTATTCCTTTTGTATCCCCCCATAAGCCCCTCCCCCTCCCCTCCTGGTCCCACCCTCCCCGCCTTTCTGCATGCATGCCCCTCCCCAAGTCCACTGATAGGGGAGGTTCTCCTCTCCTTCTTTCTGATCTTAGTCTATCAGTTCTCATCAGAAGTGGCTGCATTGTCAGGGTTCTAGGTAATCTCCATGAATAGTCCTTGGTTGGAGTCTGAGTCTCTGGGAAGTTCCCTGCGTTCAAATTTTCTTGTTCTGTTGCTCTCCTTGTGGAGTTCCTGTCCTCTCCAGCTCTTACAATTTCCCACTTCTTACATAAAATTCCATTCACTCTGCCCATCAGTTGGCCAGCAGGCTCAGCATCTGCTTTCACAGTCTGCATGGCAGAGGCTTTCAAAGGCCCTCTGTGGTAGGTTCCAAGGTTCCTTCCTGTTTTCTTCTTCTGGCTTTCAGAGGCCCTTTGTAGCAGGTTCCTAGGTTGTTTCCTGTTTTCTTCTTCTTCTGATGTCCATCCTCTTTGCCTTTCAGGATGGGGATTGAACATTTTCGTAAGGGTCTTCTCTTTTGCTTAGTATGTTTAGATGTACAGATTTTAGTGGGTTTATTCTATGTTGTATGTTTATATGAGTGAGTATATACTGTGTGTGTCTTTTTGCTTCTGGGACAACTCACTCAGGATGATCCTTTCCAGGTCCCACCATTTACCTGAAAATTTCATGATTTCCTTATTTTTCATTGCTGAGTAATACTCCATTGTATAGATGTACCACAGTTTCTGCATCCATTCTTCAGTTGAGGGGCATCTGGGCTGTTTCCAGCTTCTGGCTATTACAAATAAAGCTGCTACAAACATGGTTGAGCAAATGTCCTTTTTGTGTACTTGAGCCTCTTTTGGGTATATGCCTAGGAGTGGTATGGCTGGATCTTCAGGAAGCACTATTCCTAGTTGTCTGTTGGGGATACATTATCCCTGAGAAAGTGCCATGTTGATTTTCAAGTGGATCAAAGACCTCAACATAAAACCAGACACATTAAATTGGCTAGAAAAAAAGTGGGGAATACCCTAGAACTCACTGGTACAGGAGACAACTTCCTGAACAGAACACCAACAGCACAGGCTCTAAGAGCAACAATCAATAAATGGGACCCCTTGACATTTCTTGCTTCATTCTCTGACCTATGTACAAATGATGTGAACAGCTGGCTCCATCTTTCTGTGACCATGATGCTCTGTTTAAATACGTGGCAAACACTTATTTTCACTCTGAAAATGTGAGCCCAAGTAAGTCTTTAATTTTTTAACTTGTTCCTCCCATCTATTAGCTTAAAAGCAATAAAAACCTGAGTGAGACAGTCAGGACACATTATCAGTATCTTATAATAATTATTTGTGATTTTATTCTGGCTCTTTTTTTATTATTATTTTTAGCCTAGCCACACTTTTTTTTTTCCTAAATCGTCTGGTTCCTCTCTGTTTTGGTTGCATGTCTTTCACTCTGGGTTATTTCTCATTTAACTCTTGCTTTACATCCACCAGTCCTTGTTCAATATGTCTGTTACTCCTCTGCTTCCCACGTTTTATGCTTATATTGTTTCTGCTGTATATACTGCCATTTTTTCTACTTTTACTATTTTAGAGCATCGTTCAGAGTACGTGGAGTGATGAATTTGTTCTTCAGCTCTGCAACTGTTTTTAGTTTTGTTTCTTTCAAAATACTTCCTGGGCTTGGGGGGATGGGTAAGTGGTTAAAATTCTTGCTGTGTAAGCATGAAGATGTGTGTTTGGATCATCAGCACCTATGTAGAAGCTGGTCTGAGAGTAAGAGGGAAGAGAGGGTTGAACCCCGTGGCTTTCCTGAGCAACTACTGTGTTTGAAACTCCTGGAACAGTGACATACTTGTGTAAAAAATAGCATGGACTACATCTGTGCAGGGGTTCTAGGTTATCTCCATGAATAGTCCTTGGTTGGAGTATGAGTCTCTGGGAAGTTCCCTATGTTCAAATTTTCTTGTTCTGTTGCTCTCCTTGTTGGCTAAGGCCGAGGATCTGGCTTGCTTCCATGTATGTGGACCTATCTGCATTGCCCCCGTGGCACGCCTGGGTTGGCTACCCAGAGGCTATTTAAGCTGTGGGCTGGCTTTCCCCGGGGTCCGAGGATTGTTCAATGTTCCTGAATAAACTGCATTGAAAAAAAAAAAAAAAAAGTACAGTTCCTAAGCAGAAAAAAAAAATAAAATAAAAAAATAAAATGTCAAAAAAAAAAAAAAATAGCATGGAGTATAAGGAGTGAGATGCCAGACATTGACCTCTGGCCTTGATATGTGCATGCATAGGTATGTATTTCTGTGGGACAAATACACGTGTATTCACCACTCATATACACACATATCACACATACATACACACACACATATAAAAGTTGGTTTGGTAACCAACTTTTCCAGTTTATTTTTTTAAAAAAATGTGTATCAATGATTATGTATTGTTGTATATCAATAATTGTGTATCACTGTAACCTCTCAAAAACTTTATGGTCAACACGGTGTAAAAAGATGACACTTTAGTTCAATGATGTTTTAGTTAGTGTCAATCTGACATAGTCTAGAAGCATCTGAGAGGAAAACCTTGATTGTCGAATTGCCTAGGTCAGATTGAATTGTGGATAATTGTAGATTCACTTTGGGGGCTTGTCATGATCATTAATTGATGCACAAGGACACATGTAACTATGTTTGGGAAAAATCATCCTCAGACAGGTAGTCATGGGCTGTATAAGAAAGCTAGGTAATCATGAGCTTTTGAGCCAGCCAGAAAAACTTATAAGCATATCCTGTGTGGTTCCTGCCTCTATGTTTCTCTCTTGAGTTCTTCCCCTGACTTCCCTCAGTCATAAATTTTAAATATATTTTTTAAATACCACAGTAAAATGATGAGAAAACGAACTGCATATGGGCAAGCACTGTGGAATACAGCAATGCCAGTTTCCTGGGTTTGGTGATTTATTCAAGTGAAATAACTCAATGCTAAATTTTTATAATGGGTGTACAGAACTACACATCTTGGATTTTTTAGCAAACCTCCTGTGGTTGTCTAACAATTTTAAAATTAGATCAAGAAAAGTCAGTGACTTGGTAGATTTGTCAATGTGTATTGTAAACATTGAACATTAATAATACCACAGAGTTAGATATCAGGCACAGGACATAATTGGTGAGTGGGAAAAATATTTATTTTCTATGGTGAAGAATACTGGTTTGAATGAGAATGGCTTCCATAGGCTTGTATCTTTGAATACTCCATTCCCAATTGGTGGAACTGTTTGGGAAGGATTAGGAAGTAAGGCACTTCTGGCGGTGTGTCACTGGAGGCAGGTTTGGGGGTTTTAAAAGAATAATTTCTCAGTATCTGCTTTGATCCCCTGTTGGGTAAAGTCTTTCAGAGGACATCTTTGGAAGGCTCTTGTCCTGTTCCCTCTCTTCAAACATTCCCAGGCTCTATTCTATTTGCTCTTCTGAATGAGAATTAATCAACTTCCCTAGGATCCTCATTAGTACTTAGCTTCTTTAGATCTGTGGATTCTAGTATGTTATCCTATATTTTTTGGCTAATATCCACTCATAAGTGAGTATATACCATGCATGTATTTCTGGGTTTGGGTTACTTCACTCAGGATGATCTTTTCCCAATCTACCCATTTGCCTGAAAATTTCATAATGTCCTTGTTTTTAATAGCTGAACACTATTTCATTGTATAGATGTACCACACTTTCTTTATCCATTTTTTGGTTGAGGGACATCTGGGTTCTTTCTAGTTTCTCTCTATTATGAATAAAGCTTTTGTGAAAATAGTTGAACAAACGTCCTTGTTGCGTACTTGAGCATCTTTTGGGTATATGCCCAGGAGTGGCATAGCTGGGTCCTAAGGTAGAGCTATTCCCAAATGTCTGAGAAAGTGCCAGATTGATTTCCAAAGTGGTTGCACAAGTTTACACATCCACCAGCAATGGAGGAGGGTTTCCCTTCCTCTACAACCTCAACAGCATGTGCTGTCACATGAGTTTTGATCTTAGCCATTATGATACCTATAAGATTGAATCTCAGAGTCATTTTGATTTGCATTTCCCTTATGACTAATAACATTGAACATTTCTTTAAGTCCTTCTTGGCCATTTGATATTCCTATTGAGAATTCTCTGTGTTGCTCTGTACCCCATTTTAAAATTGGATTATTTGGTTTGCTGATGTTTAATTTCTTGAGTTCATTATAAAATTTGGATATTAGCTCTCTGTCAGATGAAGGGTTGGTGAAAATCTTTTTCCAGTTTTTAGGCTGTTATTTTGTTCTATTGATAGTGTCCTTTGTTTTAACAGAAGCTTTTCAGTTTCAAGGGGAGTTTAGTACCCCAATATGATCTTCTAAAAGATGTAGTCATTACTGAGTTTTCTCATAGAAACAGAAAAGTAAATAATATGCCATACAACTAAAATCAGTAAACATTGCATCATTAACAACAGGAATGTGACCTTTTGTATTGTTGTGTTCCTTAGTCAAATCAGTATACTGCAAAAAATATTGTGAAAGAAAATTCTTCAGAGTAAAAGCCATTTTTTAACTTCTTAAGATAGTTATCTTTCTTCCTAAAACCTTTTTACATATGTATAATAGAAATATGGTTACATACACTCCCCTATCTTGTTTTCCAATTCTACTCATTCTCCCAACACATCCTCTTACCAGCTTCTTTTCCTTTTATTGTGTTTGATAACCAGCTAAGTATAATTAATGTTGCCTATAGGTGTATTGGTATGAAGCCATCTACTGCAACATAGGATACCTACAAACAGCCAAGTCCTTGAAAAAAACATTTTTTTCTTCCCCCACACACTATCAAATATCAATGGTTCCTCAGTAAGGGATGGATCCTGGAGAATGCTGTCTCCATGTGTGCTGAAATTTTGGCTGGTTGATTTTCTTGTTCAAGAACTCACAGCTGCTGTAGGTTCATGACACATGAACACATGTAGGTTCATGAATGTTACACATGTCATATCCAGAAGATGGCATTTCACATTCTTCCGCACCCTCTTACTCTTGAATTCTATTTCTTTCTTCATTTTTTAAATGTTCTCTGATAATAAGGTGGTGCACATTTGATAAAGATGAAGTTGACAAATTTTGTTTCATTTTTGTAGTATTTGATATCTTTTACATATAAAAACATTTTGATGGCTTCCATAATATTAGGGGGTCTTAAATATTATGCAACTCTTAAAATGAAACTTTCTATTCGGTACACATATGTGAATATGGGGACATGAACATGAAAACACATAAGACCAGTGTACAGAAATGGAATATGAACGATTAAAAATAGTAAATCAGTAAGACTTGAGCCAATGACAAATTCTGTAGATTAGAGATAAGATGAATTATTGAAGATAAAGAAGTTCTGTGAAAGGACCCTATTTCCTCAAAAAACAAAAACAAAAACAAAAACAAAAACCTTCTGAAATCCACCTAAGTTGTCTCATAGAAAAGTTACACTTTTATCCAAAGAAAGAAAAAAAAAAAACCCAGAATACTTACTTGTAAGTGGCACAGGGGTCTTTTCTGAGACTGATACTCCAACCAAGGACCATGTGTGGATATAACCTAGAACTCCTCTACAGATGTAGCCCATGGCAGCTCAGCATCCAAGTGGGTACCCTAGTAAGGGGAAGAGGGACTGTCTCTGACATGAACTCAGTGGTTGGCTCTTTGACTGCCTCTCCCTGATTGGGGAACAGCTTTGCCAGGCCACAGAGGAGGACTATGCAGCCATTTCTGCTGAGACCTGATAAGCCAGGGTCGGATGGAAGGGAAGGAGGACCTCCCCTATGTGTGGACTTGGAGAGGGGCATAGGAGGAGATGAGGAAGGGAGGGTGGGATTGGGAGAGGATGAGGGAGGGGGCTACAGGTGGGATACAAAGTGAATAAACTGTAATTAATATAAAAATAAAAAAGTTAATTAAAAAAGAATAGAGAATAGGTTTTTAAAAGCGGTGCCAGTCAGCCAGCCACATGTTGCTGACCACAACTGTGGTATGAGCTACTTCAACAGAGACAAGAAGATTCTTTTATCTTGAAAGTTCAAGACCCCTAGACAGCAAAGCCAGGACCAGTCTCAAAGAAACAAAATAAAAACAGTACAAGTAATACTGCTTTCCACATTTTAAATGGCATATATCTCCCAGTGTCAGATTACAATGTCACATAATACAGATTATTGAATAAACTGCTGTTTCTGAGTTGTTGTTGTTGTTGTGTGTGTGTGTGAGCACTCTATGAGGTATCAAGGGACTGCTAAAATGTCTTTCCAAGAATTCCAGGGGAGTTTGATGGATCGATAGATCTCTTATGTCCCCTCCTACCCCGAGTGTACACACACACACACACACACACACACACACACTCCTGCTATTAACAACTTCCCTTCCGCAAAATATGTACTTTCTTGAGAACTGTGTTCTTCAGTGATTTACTTTGTTAGGCTTACACATACACACACACACACCTGTGTGTATGTATACATATACATACATATCATATATGTAAAAGTCTAATCAAATAAATATATATGTATACACACATACATACCATGAATGAGATTTGAAAAAAAAAGATTACAGACATTTTTGAATGGAAATGTAGAAATGTTTCTGTGTCTAATTCAACTAATGCCTAATTCAATTTTCTAGTCACCATCATGGTGATTAACTGTGAATTGGAGCCCCTGAATGCATAATACTGTTATGGTGGACATACATGCTACTCACAGACATCTTAACACTAGTACAGTGCCTTACTTTTCAACAGTTTACTGAATAATATGTTCTGAAAACTTTTATTTGTCAGAAGAGAGAAGTTATTTGAAAGAAAACCAAGGAACACTTTTGGTTGGTTATTACTTGTCAGTAAAACCAAAGAGGCTTAGGCAAAAGACAGAAAAGTCCCTTGTAGGATAAATGTATGTTCTAGAAACTTAATTTAAATCTTAACAAAACTGTTAAGTATCCATAAGATTTGAGAGTGAGTGCAAGAAAAACAGAGGAGAAAAACTTTGAAGCATTGAACTAAGTTATTTTCAAATGATATTAAGAGAAATGGTCTATGTTTTTGAATTTTGAATGGGGGTAATGATCCTAAAATAAACCCATTGCTTCTTTCTTACCATAAAACTAACAGATAACAGAAGCTCTCATAGCAACGAACACACCTACCCTTTTTATTACCCCTAACCTTGCAGTGAATGTTTGGAAACTTAATGGGAACTCCTCAGCAGCCACATCATACAGAGTGGCTGCCTACAGCCTGAGCCTCATCCTGTGGTTCATGTGAGCTTCTTCGAGAAACATGTGCCTGAACAATCTTTAGACTTGCTCAAGCTGTCTTTATAGTCCCCTGTTTCACAACCCATATGGACACCGCACAGATCTGGAACAGGGTGGAGAGCTAAAAGTGTCCTTGCAAATTATTGGAAATCTCGGTCTGGCTTCAGTAATCTACTCCCTGTAGTTCTGTACTCTAACCAGTTTCATGACAATGCCCAAAAACTTAAATTAGGAAGAAAACATATTATTATTACTATAACCATTACTGTTTATTATTATTGTTATTATTATTATTATTGCATTTTATACTATTTAAAATGTTTTTTTTGCGTGCATCCACAGATCATTTTCTGTTTTTTCCAGGTATTTAACAGATTTATCATATCTTGGGAACATCTTCATATAAATAATCTATTGATACTTCACATTTAGTATATCACACTGACTTTTAAGTACTATCTAAGCTTCTCATATTTTAGGTTCTAATATAATTAGAGATATTTCAATTAACCAAGATTAGAATGAACAGTATGCTCTCCTATGTGTCCTCTGCATCCAGTCATTATGAACTTCTACAGCCTCCGCCTTCCCCTATTTCTAACCTACATGCCTTGTTTTCCTTTCAGAGTTTATCTAATGATATGATTTAAGACTCAGGCTCTAACAACCTGAAGGTACCACTAATCTTTATCGTCAATCTTTTGTTTGTTTGTTTGTTTTAAACTTTATTACATTCTCTTTCACTGTGGAGTTAAATCAAGCAGAAACTTCTATACATCCCCATCCAGTAGACTCACGGGAAAAAAAACAAAACAAAACATAAATTCACTGCTTGTTTGATTTTTCAAAAATTTTGCGTCAGAGACAACTCATTCTCATCTCTGTTTATTCCCATGTCTCCCGTCAGTCCAACCTATGTCTAACCCTTGTTGTCTCACCCTTGTTGTGCATGATGGCCAGGACGTGAGTCATGAGGGCCCTGGATTATACTTGTTTAACACATTACTTGGTTATTGAAAAAGTTATGAAACTAAACGGCTACCTGCTTCTTTCCTTTTTATACTTCAGAGTTATCTGTCCCACATCTGTTGCACTAAAACATGAATATTAAAACAGTGGGTTTTTACTCTAGGCTGAAACATCCTGCTAAGGTAATGGTCTTAAGTAGGATCCCTGCATACCACTCTCTTCTCTGTCATACCTAGTGCTAAAATACATATCAAGCCAGACAATTCTCCCGTTCCTCTTACATTTCTCAGCATCGTGATTTAGTAAGTATTTATTTTTAAACTTCTTTAATCCTTGGAATACTAAATATCATTACTGTCTTTTACTTTTTAAAATTGTGTGACATATTACTATACACATTCTTGAAAGTATATAGAGATACATATACACACAGTCCACTGTCATTTCAGAACATTTGAAACATATAAAATGTACAAAGGATAAGAAAAAGTCTTGTTATTCTAGATCACAAAGTTAACAAGTTTACTTTTTCTGTGTTTTTAAGTATCATCTATTCTCTTATGAATAAGTTATTTTGTTATTTATTGACTACATTTTGCATTTAGGAATTTTTAGAAAATACTACTTACTGATTCTTTAATATGCTATCTTACAAATACATTAATAATTTATTCATTCTTCTGTGGAAGACAATTAAAATCGATTCCAATATTTTTCTAGTTATCAAATGTAAAAGTCAAATGAACATTCTTTTTTTTTTTTTTTTTAAAGAAACATATCAGCATTTATTTGAATTATGGCATTGCTGAGGTTGGAAGGACACTTTACCAGAAGTAAGGAAGTGAAATACAGGGCTGATCTGATTTTTTTTATTGTTTGTTATTATTAGTTATAGTTTATTAAATCTGTATCCCAGCAATCCTCCCAATCCCACCCTCTCTCCCTCAGCTTCTCCCTGCCCCTTTCCAAGTCCACGGAATGGGAGGAACATTGTTGTACATAAAATTTTGCTTCAGCTATTCTTTTTTTTTTTCTAAGATTAGTGCCAAGTAAGCTTCATCCCAGGTATCCAGGGGTCATTCAATATGCATAAATCCATCAATGTAATCCAACAATATTAAAAAAACTGAAAGAAAAAAACCTACATGATAATAATCTCCTTAGACGCTGAAAAAGCATTTGACAAAATACAATAACCATTCATTTTTAAAGTCCTGGAGAGATCAGGGATACAAGGCACTTAGCTAAACATAGTAAAGGCAATATAGAGCAAGCCTTATAGCTAACTAAACCGAGAGAAAATTAAATCAATTCCACTGAAACCAGGGAGAAGGCAAGGCTGCCCACTCTCTCCATATCTCTTCAACAGAGTTCTTGAAAAGTTCTTGCTAGAGCAATAAAACAAATAAAGGATATCAAGGGGATTGAGTTTGGAAAGGAAGAAGTCAAAGTATCACTATTTGCAGATGATATGATAGTATACCTGAGTGACCCAAAAATTCTATCAGGGAACTCCTACAGCTGATTAACACCTTCAGCAAAGTGGCTGGATACAAAATTAACTAAAAAAAAAATCAGTAGCCCTCCTGTATACAGAAGACAAATGGGTTGAAAAAGAAATTAGGGAAACAACACCCTTCACAATAGCCACAAAGGACATAAAGTACCTTGGTGTAACTCTAACCAAGCAAGTCAAAGACTTGTATGAAAAAAAAAAACTTCCAGTCTCTGAAGAAAGAAATAGAAAAAGATATCAGAAGATGGAAAGATCTCCCATGCTCATGGCTCAGTCGTATTATATAGTAAAAATGGCCATCTTACCAAAAGCAATCTATAGATTCAATGCAATTCCCATCAAATTACCAACACAATTCTTTACAGACCTTGAAAGAAAAATTCTCACCTTCATATGGAATAACAAGAAACCCAGAACTGCTAAAACAATCCTCTACAACAAAAGATCCTCTGGGGGTATCTCCATCTCAACCTGTACTATAGAGCAACAGTAATAAAAACTGCATGGTACTGGCATAGAAACAGGTTGGTGGATCAATGGAATTAATAGAAGACCCAGAAATATACCCACACACTTATAGACAACTGATTTTTTTACAAAGATGCCAAAAACAAACAATGGAAAAAGTAACGTCTTTAACAAATGGTGCTGGTCTAACAGGATAACTATATGTAGAAAAATGCAAATAGATCCATACTTATCACCCTGCACAAAATTAAAGTCCAAATGGATCAAAGACTTCATTATAAAACCAGACACATTAAATCGGTTAGAAGAAAAAGTGGGGAATACCCTAGAACTCATTGGCACAGGAGACAACTTCCTGAACAGAACACCAACAGCACAATCCCCTTGATATCCTTTATTTGTCTTATTGCTCTAGCAATAAGAGCAACAATCAATAAATGGAACCTCAAGAAACTGAAAATCTTCTGTAAAGCAAATGACACTGTCACACTGTCGTTAGAACAAAACCACAACCTACAGATTGGGAAAGGATCTTCATCAACCTGATATCTGACAGACGGCTAATATCCAGAATATATAAAGAACTGAAGAATTTAAACAGCAACAAATCAAGTAATACAATTAAAAAATGGGTACAGAGCCAAACAGAGAATTCTCAATAGAGGAATATTGAATGACAGAGATACGCTTAAAGAAATTCTCAATGTCCTTAGTCATCAGAGAAATGCAAATCAAAACAACCCTGAGATTTCACCTCACACCCATCAGAATGGCTAAGATCAAAAACTCATGTGAGAATGCATGCTGGAGAGGTTGTGGAGAAAGGGGAACTCTCCTCTATTGCTGGTGGGAATGTAAACTTGTACAACCACTATGGAAATCAGTCTGGCGCTTTCTCAGACAATTAAGAATAGTGTTTCCCAAATCCAGCTATACCACTCCTAGGCATGTATCCAAAAGATTTTCAAGTATACAACAAGAACATTTGCTCAACCATGTTTGTAGCAGCTTTATTTGTAATAGCCAGAAGCTGGAAACAACCCAGATGCCCCTCAGTTAAGGAGATATGGATACAGAAATTTTGGAATAGCTACACAATGGAATAATACTGAGCAATAAAAAACAAGGAAATCATGAAATTTGCAGGCAAATGGTGGGAACTTGAAAAGACAATCTTGACTGAAGTATCCCAGAAGCAGAAAGACACACCCGCTATACTCACTTATAAGTGGATTCTAGACCACTTAATAAAATCTGTACACCTAAAGAAGCTAAGCTAAGCAAGAAAGAGGACTTGGGGTAAGATGATCAATCTTCACTTAGAAAGACAAATGGGATTTACATTGGAAACAGGAGAAAACAAGTAACAGGACAGGAACCTACCACAGGCTGCCACTGAAAGACTCTACCTAGCAGTGTATTAAAGCAGATGATGAGACTCATAACCAAACCATGGGCAGAGTGCAGGGACTCATATGAAAGAAGGGG
Organism: Meriones unguiculatus; assembly: GCF_030254825.1. NCBI lineage: Eukaryota > Metazoa > Chordata > Mammalia > Rodentia > Muridae > Meriones > Meriones unguiculatus. The sequence continues at coordinate 33,179,528 of NC_083367.1, read as the reverse complement.
GAGTAGTATGACCTGGGTAGGACAGGAGCTCCACAAGGACCAAATATATCTGGGCACAGGGGTCTTTTCTGAGACTGTTTCTCCAACAAAAGGACCATGCATGGATATAACCTTGAACTCCTGCTTGGATGTAGCCCATGGCAGCTCAGTATCCAAGTGGGTTACCTAGTAAGGGGAACAGTGACTGTCTGTGACATTAACTCAATGGTTGGCTCTTTGACATCCACCTCCACCCTAGGGAGGAGAATCCTTGCTAGGCCACAGAGGAGGACATTGCAGCCAGTCCTGAAGAGACCTGGTCGGATCAGATGGAAGGGGAGGAGGACCTCCCTTATCAGTGGACTTAGAGAGGGGCAGGGAGGGAGGGTGGGATTGGGAGGAAATGAGGGAGGGGGCTACAGCTGGGGTATAAAGTAAATAACCTGTAACTAATATAAAAAATAAAATTTAATTAAAAATTTAAAAAAATGGGGTACAGAGCTATACAGAGAATTCTCGATAAAGGAATATTGAATGGCAGAGATACACTTAAAGAAATGCTCAATGTCCTTAGTCATCAGAGAAATGCAAATCAAAACAACCATGAGATTTCACCTTACACCCATCAGAATGGCTAAGATCAAAAACTCAAGTGACAATACATGCTGGAGAAGTTGTTGAGAAAGGAGAGCCCTCCTCCATTGCTGGTGGGAATGTAAACTTGTACAACCACTTTGCGAAAATCAGTCTAGTGCTTTCTCAGACAATTAGGCATAGTGCTACCTTAAGATCCAGCTATAGCACTCCTAGGTATATATCCAAAATATGCTCAAGTACACATCAAGGACATTGCATAACCATGTCTGTGGCAGCTTTATTCATAATAGCCAGAATCTAGAAACAACCCTAAATGTCCCTCAACTGAGGAATGGATACAGAAATTGTGGTACTTTACACAATGGAATATTACTCAGCAATGAAAAACAAGGAATTCAAGAAATTTGCAGGCAAATGGTGGGAACTAGAAAAGATCATCCTGAGTGAGGTATCCCAGGAGCAGAAAGACATACACAGGGTATATACTCACTTATAAGTGGATATCAGACATATAATATAGGATAATCATACTAAAATCTGTACACCAAAAGATGCTAAGGAAGAAGGACGACCCTGGGTAAGATGCTCAATCCTCATTCAGAAAGGCAAAAGGGATAGACATCAGAAGAAGGTGAAAATAACGAACAAGACATCAGCCTACCATAGAGGGTCTCTGAAAGACTCTACCCAGCAGGGTATTAAAGCAGATGCTGAGACTCATAGCCAAATGTTGGGCAGAGTACAGGGAATCTTGTGAAAGAAGGAGGAGATAGAAAAACCTGGAAGTGTCTGGAACTCCACAATAAGAAGAACAGAGCTTAGATATCTGGACCCAGGGGTCTTTTCTTAGACTGATACTCCAACCAAGGACTATGCCTGGAGATAACCTAGACCCCCTGCACACAGGTAGCCTATGGTAGCTCAGTCTCCAAATGGGCCTCCTAGTAAGGGGAACAGGGACTGTCCATGAACTCAGTGGCTGGCTTTTTGATAACCTCCTTCTGAGGGGGGAACCGCCTTACCAGGCCACAGAGGAAGACTATGAAAGACAGTCCTGCTGAGATTTGATAGGCTAGATTCAGATGGAAGGAAAGGAGGTCCTCCGCTATCAGTGGACTGTGGAAGGGACATGGGAGGAGATGAGGGAAGGAGTGAAGTCATGTTTGGGAGGGGATGAGGGTGAGGCTACAGCTGGGATACAAAGTGAATGAATTTTAATAACTAAAAAGTGTAATAAAAATAAGTTTTTTCATTTATACATGTACAGTGTTCTGCCTGCATGTATACCTGCAGGTTAGAAGAGGGCACCAGATCTCATCATAGATTATTGTGAGCCACCATGTGGTTGCTGGGAATTGAACTCAAGATTTCTGGAACAGCAGCCAGTGCTCTTAACCTCTGAGCCATCTCTCCAACACCAGTTATTTTCTTATAATTGTTCATAAGAAGGAACATGAGGGCACGTGACGGATAGGCCTTTTAAGTTTCTTTCAAGAGTATTTTATGTCTACGTGTCTTTAACAGATATGACAATTCCTATTTTCCAAACATCATTAACATTGTTTGGTCATTCAGAACAATATTGCCTCTAGTTTCACATGTGCTAGGTAAGTCAAGAGTATCCTGGAATATCCATTTATGGAGATTTGTCCGTTTTTATTGTAATTCATTTATTTCAGTTTTTCTGGGACGTTTTTTTTTAAGTGACTCCCCTTTTGGGAAGCTTGGATTTGGAACCAGCAGTTCTGGGCACACATTATTTAAAGCAGGACCCCTGAGCCATTATCGACACTAGGGTAAGAGTAAGGCATTCTTGCTGATATGTGGATGGGGGCTCTGAGTCTCAGAAAGAGCCTGGCTTAGCAACCTGTACATGTGACATTTGTTAAAAGGTGAACAGTTTTAGTGTAAGTTCTCTCCTTCTGTTAGATCTTACTGAACTTGATACCTAGTGGATTGTGAGAACATATGAGAATAGCTTCTGTGATGTTTCTTGGGCATCCCTCAATATCTGATTGCCTCAGGCACATATGGGCAGTCGAAGACAGAAATGAGTCTGTGCTTCACGTGGGGGCTGGCGGTTGTGATTTTCTTCAGTGTGTAATCAGTCTTCCTTGACAGAGGAACAGCTGAGAGAATGCCACACCCGTTTCGCACAGAAAGAGAAGCTTTCTGCCCACTCAGTTACTGGATGACTCAGTGTGTTGCAAGTGAGCTGTTTGCAGTGGCTCTATTTTGGGAAATAGTGTATTTAATTATTAGAACTTACAAACCAAGAACGGCACATATTATTTCATTATATATATATTCAAAGTACAGCAAGAGAAAGGAAAATACAAGCAGTAACAATATGGGCATTTTCCCCATAACTAATGAATGTATCACTCCTATTAAAAAGCGATAATTTAGTGGTGAAAGGTGAGAAATTTAAATAAATCTACTAACAGTATTTTTCACATTTAAAAATTGGAAATGGTAGCTGCATTATGATACAGTAATGACAGAAACATGGAAAGACTCCACTTTTAACATGGTTAGGTAGAAATCATGTGCAGTTTTGGAGAAGAGGAATGGCATGGCATGATGGCATGTTCTTCTTTAGCCCTGTAAGTTTCCTGAGCTTGATCATCTCTGACAATGGTCATGGGCTGATTGATCTGAGAATATTCTTCCTAGTTCCCTTGAATGACATCTTAAAAACTGATCTTGTCCAAACAATGAATGTTGATTGTAGAGTTATCAAGAAAATGTGGCCAAATTCCTCTGCCTTCCAAATGTTGTGAGATGCTCGGTTTCCCTATAGTATGTGTCCATGACAATTTGAAGGGTAGCATTCTCCCTGGGAATTCACTGTTACGACCAGTTAGCTAACAGAGTACTGTGGGAAAATATCTCTCTCCATCATTTCTTTCTGAGACCATTTTATGCAATCTGTCTTTCAGGCAGCACTATTAGGTTATAGCATCTTCCCTAATTAATTTGATAAAAAGATTCCTCAAATGGAACTTAAAAAAATAAAAGCTAGATTTTTTTCTGTTACTCTGTAGTAACTGAATTCCAAGGAAGAACAGTGGCAAGGGGAAAGAATATTTTTCTATGATCTGTGGTTTCACCAAGTCTTTCCTAACCAAGTATCAATGAACACAGCATGGAAGAATGAGAACTTGCTATTGTTTGCTACTGCTGTATTTTGAGACATAGTTTCACCGTGTAGCTCTGAATGGGATCCAGCTGCTGATAATCATCCTGCCTCAGTCATTTTTGAACTGGGTTTACAGTCATGCACCAACATGGTCAATAGAAATGACAATTTTTTTAAATGCCAGAAGTGATGAGTATATATGTGTGTGTATGTATGTATGTATGTATGTATGTATGTATAGTACATTCTACAACCACTCTGATGAGAAATACATACTGACATGTGAAATACATACTGACAGACAATACAAACAATAGCTGACACTTTGTTCTTAAACAAATATGTGGTTAAATATACAGACGCAAACCTTGAAAATCAGTCTTCTGATTCTAACCTGAAGCTCAAATGTTTTCTACATGTTTGTGTAAATTTAGGTTAATATTTAAACAGCTGGCGAGGCAAAATCATTTCAAAACACATTGATATTTCAAAAATTAGAATGCCAAAAAAAAAAGAATTTTACTTAGAAAGTTACATAAAAACCAAAAAAAAATCAAGTCACTCTTTTCTTAACAATTCTATAATGATCCATTGGAGTAAATCCATATTGCTTTCTTAAAACACTTAAGACACAGTTTTTAGATCAATGATGAGAATGTAAGTATGTGGTTTGCATACATTTTGTTTCAAGGGTTAGTACTGGAAAAAAAGACTCACTATATGCATAGCTTGAAATACTTTGCCACTTATCTTTGAAGGTTGACTTGATTCTTGTAAAAAGAATTGACTCTTTCGACCCAGAGAAGAGCATGTCTGATTGCATGCGGGTTGATGCCCCAGGTCCCGCCTCTGAGAAAAAGGTATTGGACAGGTCTGATGCTCTTTGGGTGGATGGCACCTAAATGAACATCTGTACAAAGTCCCAATTTATTTCTAATATCAGAGATCAGACCTCTACTCTTGCCTGATGCGTCTAAAACAAAAAGGGGGAACTGTAGAGAGCTGCGTAATGCCGTGCCTTAAAGATGGAGCTGGTTTCCACCTTCCACCTTCCCGATGGTGAGTGCTCTCTGTCACGAACAATTCCACATTTGGCTAAGGCCGAGGTTCTGGCTTGCTTCCATGTATGTGGACCTATCTGCATTGCCCACGTTGCACGCTGGGGTTGGCTACCCAGAGACTATTTAAGCTGTGGGCTGGCTTTCCCCAGGGTCAGATGATTGTTCAAGGTTCCTGAATAAACTGCATTGAAAAAAAAAAAAAAAAAAAAGAATTGACTCTCCATTTTGTCTTATGTAGGCATTATTTCTTCTTCTCTGTGATAAACTACCAAGTGTTAAAAAGCCTGTTTATAGAATATGTGATTCATTATTTCCCATACATATTACAGCAGTTTCTTTACTTATTGTTGAGTCCTTGTTTCTATACAATTTGCATCTAACCCAGTTCATTGTCTGCTTGGATAGCATGACCTGTTAAAGAGCAGTTAGTAGTTACAAGAAAGGAGATGAGGAGTCCTGTATCAAGAGTACAAGTGTAAGGTAAATCCTCCTTGATGTGTCTTATGAAGATTGAGCCCTTTGTTTCACAACCTGTTATTTGCATCCATTAAAATATGGTCATTACTGTTTATAAGACTGGCACAGAAAAAGGCATTCTTCTTAACTGGAAATTGAATGGTTTCTTGGCGACCTCTCCCCAGTTTGGCAGAACACACAGAAAATGGAATGTTTTTGCTGAGATACTTGCTTTTGTCCCGGCAGTGAGTGAAGATCTTGTGGGAACTCTGTCCAGAAACGATGACAGAAATGTAGGACCATATATGTGTAGTCTGCTTCTGTCCCATTCTGGACGTTGAGAGTGGGGGCTAGGGTTTTCAACAGTATCCGGCTTGACTTCTTTTTGGGATCTGACGTTTCAGCAGATGAGATACAAATACTTAGTACAAACTATTAAAGGTGGGTGTAATATCATCATACAATTCAGAGATGATATTCCCAGAAGACGTATTAAGGGAAACACTATGGTTAGCATGTCGCAGCACAGCAACTGTAGTAGGTTTGAACGCAGTGGAAGAAGACTGGGACAGCTTCTGCAGCAATCACTTGTACTTCCTGCACTATGGCATAGAAAGTAATACTGTGCATGCCACATATCCATGAACTATTACAAAAAACTATCACCACAGTTCCAAGCTTCTATATAGAGTTCTGTGTCCTCTGTACAAAGCTTAAATGAATAATACTGGAAACTTAGACTAAGATGCTTGTAGTAGTCCTCTTGTGTTTGAATGGTAAGAACATAAGTGGCATTTTAAATAGCATCTGTAAATAGTCAAAACTAGTGGGAAAACATGCTTCGTATTTATAACAAAAGGGTCATAAAGGAATGATACAATGATTTGTATCCTAGTAAAATTTTAAGAGTAGATTTATGAGTGAGTCCCGTTAGTGCATACAGTGATCCCAACTATGTGGAAGGCTGATGCAAGAGTGTTAGTTCAAAATCTACTTGAATTAGAGTGAGCTCAAGGCCATCTAGATGAACTTTGTTTAAAAATTTAAAAAAAATGAATCTGAAAGACAGCAAGGTGACAAGGTTATATAAAAGAAAGTGTTATATAAAAGAAAAAAAGGGATTGTTTGTTTGTTTGTTTGTTTGTGACAGGGTTTCTCTGCTTAGCCTTGGCTGTCCTGATCTCACTTTATAGACCAAGCTGGCCTTGAGAGGGAAATGATGTAATTCTATTTTAATTAAAAATAATGTTAAGAAAAGAAAAAGGCCCCCAGGGAAGTAGGTCAGTGATAGAATGTTTGCCTAACTGGTGCTATTCTGTAGTTCAGTTCTCCGGTCTGTAAGAAATAAAGTAGATTTGTAGTATGGCAAGTGAAATCCCTGGGTACTGATTGCTACAACTTACAATTACATGTGTGCCCCTGTGGTGCACCCAGTGTTTGAAATGCTTTGACTTCTCTCAAAAACATGTAAAGAAGACAGAAAAAAATGAGGAAACTTGACATAGTTAATTATGAATGAGCAAATTACAAATACAAGTTTTGCCTGGTAAAGACACTTTTTAAAAGTATGTATTTGTCTCAGGAACCCTATTCAGTCACCATTTATGAACTGGCTCCAGAACTATGAATTTTATTTTTACGTGGTAGTGCTTTTTTCTCTCATTTATAGCTTTAAAACTACACCCTGACTATGTCAGAAATTATGCTATCCTTTCCCATTTGGCAATATTACCAATAATATTATTATCACAGTTTTTATATTCTTGAAAATTAATTTACAAATTTGAATAACATGCTAATAGTTCAAAATCTCTCTCTGAGGCACACATTATTATGAGAAAAAATATGAGCAATTTGTGAGCAATTTGCTGGCATGCGCATGGATTAGGTATACGTCCGTCTTGTACACAAAGTCTGGAGAGCTGGATAAAAACCAGAGGCTTTGCTTTTGATCCGCCCTCATCTTGTAATTGTTTGCAATAATGTGTGCTTTGGAGGGAAGTCACACTTTATGCAGGAGTTAACTCCAAATCCATCTTTTCCCAAACAGGGATATTTGCTCTAGTGTCATCTCAGCACAGCCTTAGAGAAATATTGATGTCTGGGGAGTGTTGGTGGGCTCATTCTCTGTTCTGTACATAGAAGAAAGGTATTTACAGCACTGAGGCAATACATGCCGTTCATCAAGCACCAAGTGCTCTGCTGAACAACACAGAAACGAAAAATTCATGGGAATCTCTTGGAAGGTAGAACTCACATCCATTTTCTTGATCCTATCTTGGCCACACTCTCCCTTATTACTGGACATTTCTTATATTCCTGTTTGCAAGGTAGAGCTGCGAATTAGGTAGAGCTAATGATAGGCGCCTTGTATGTTATCTTGTATTCTGTAGTGCTATTCTGGGCCAAAAGACTGCCTTTATGACACTTAAAAAGCACTTTCAGAAATGCTTTCCTTTTTATAAAGTGCACTTGATAGTGAGTGTGGTTCTATCAACTTCTACATGACAGAAAGTTGAAATGAGCATTTCTCTTAAGTGTTGTTCCTTACAGAAAATAAAATGTGGTTTGGAAAAGGCAGATTATTTAAATAGTTTAGTTAAGCACTAAGCATGAGAGTATGTTTCATTTGATGAGACTTGCCTATCTGTGATCTGGGACACATTTGCAAAGTGAAGTGAATACAAACATGAATATGGCATAGCTGGGCGCAGGTTCATACACAAAGCAGAGACCTTCCTGATGAGTTCAAGAAAAAGTACATTTATTCATAGGTTTTAAGCTCTTAATGTTTAATGAGAAAAAAAAAAAGCAAAAACAGAAGGAATGGAGTACCTGGAGGATTGCTACAAAGCTCTGGGTTCTGCTGTGATCATATTTATTGTTGTTGCTTGGAGGCCTCTTGTCTTCTAAATGTTTTCTACAAAGGGAAAGAAGGGTCTAGGTCCTAACTGCTTCAGTGGGATGTGCTTGCACATGGGAAAAGCAAGCGGGTGACTGGATGTGGGACTCTTCTGGATGCTGTGTCCGAAAGAAAGCCTCAGGTGGCCAGGAAACCATCAAGGAAATTGCCCTAAATCTCTATGTCTGGTAGAAAAGCAACAATGTCATTATTAGTACTGATGATGTTAGTAACCTTCTCAATTGCCCAGCGTCATAGTTATTTCAAGACTGTCTGAAATTTGAATGTGTGATGGAGTCAGAGAAACCTCAGCATGAGAAATGAATTTAAAGCCACATGACGTAGCTAGTATCTTATACCTGGTAGAAACAGAAGCACATGTTGTCTGGATAAAAGCATCTCCAAGCCAGCTTCTAGATGATTTATAATTAATGTAACCAAACTTGACTTCACCCTAAACAGGATGAGAAAAATCATTAAGGACAGCAGGCAATTTACACTCTCAAGAACTTGAAAATATGATATTGTGCTCAAAGCTTTATTATTAATGATGAAAATAACCATTATGAATAGAGACCAAGAAATAAAGTTTGTATGTGAATCTATTTTATTTCTACTACATTTGTAAAATTAGAAGGTTGCGCTATACCAGCTAAACAAAAATAACTGGAATTGGCACATTATCCCGGGGGAAGAAGGCGTGGAAATTGATTCGGTTGCTCTTGCTGGTTTGGTAAGCTTGCACATGCACTCTGGGAAGCAGTGGCAATGCTGAGAAAACCGCATTCCTACACCCTTGAATGGGCATGTGAAGGATGCCTTGAGAGCTGCTATGTGGGCCATGGCAGACACAAAAAATTGTGAAAAACAATGTGCATAGATGAGAAAAAGATAGGTCAATTCCCATATACCATAACATACTCATAATATTCATTGTTGATACCAGATTACAGTGACACTGAATATATGTAGCCACCCACAAATGCAGTGAACCTCAGAAATGATGCTATGTCGCAGCAGATCATACATATAATACATATAGTATATATATTACAGATACGATATATGTATATATAAGGTAACATATATGCTACGTGATAACACACACATTAAAAACTGCTTAGTGTCTTACACTGGTACATGTTTTGGATCAGAAAATCTTACTCAAGAGAACCTTTAAATTAAAAAAAAAATACAGTAGATTTCTCCTCACTGTGACCCTCATTTTTTATTTGCTCTTACTCATGTTCTGAAGAAGACAGGAAAATGCCAACTACTCATGGTACTACTTGAAAGACAAGCCTAGTAAGAGGAGTTTATTTTGTTCCTTTTATTCATCTGTTTATGAGGGCAATGAAGCTTTTTCTTGTGGAGTTTCGAAGTAGCAGAAGGTAGATGAATCAGGTTGTTTGGAAGAGGGCTCAGCATATTTACACACATGTGAAGGCTGTCAGTCGTCTGGCTTGGGTAATCTTCTTTGCTACGCAGTGAGCCGCAGGTGCATCTTCTTTGTCACCGGTAGGCAGAGCACACCTCATTTCAGCACTCCGTGCTCACACTCACCCCGGGTAAGTTTTGGTGAAGAGGAAGTAGCTCTTACTGGAGGCACACCTACCTCCCTTGGAGTGAGTTCAGAGCATTTTTTTTTTTTTACACTAATTTAACCTACTGAACGTATCCTGAAGTTTCCTGTACCACAACCCTAGGTTTTCATTTGCTTAAGTGTGATTTCTTTTTAATAGTCGAAATAAGGAGTGGTGAATGTTTACAATAAAGTTTAGAAATCAAATGTACAGAATAAGGTATGCTTTTAATGTATCCCAATTTGCATTTTAATTTAACGTTTAAATTTTAGTGTGAAGAGAAGTACAAGCTACGTTGTACTTCTGGACATAAAAGACCACCTTTGCTTATTTCTTTCCTCCACGTTAGTTCCCAGATTTGAACTCAGGCCATCAGGTGCCCTTACCCACTCCCTCTCTTTCTGAGTTATTTACTTATTTGTCATAGGTTTGGGGATAGGTGGGTTCATCAGAGTCTACTTGGAGGTCAGAGGACAACCTGCAGGTTTTCTCCTTATACCATATGGGTCCCAGGGATTGAACTCAGATCTTAAAGCTTAGCAGTAAGCATCTTTACACTGGAGCCATCTCACTGGCCCTTATATATAAAGTCTCATTCCCACTACAGATGATTGCACTAAAAGTTAATTCAATATTTTAACTTAAAATTTTTTATTATAAATTTAAGTAACTAAATAAAACATTTATTCTATATAAGTCCAGTATTTGGTACTTCTTTCTAATCTGTTTATTGTGCTTCTGTCATGGTAATAACTGTTAGAATTTAGCAGGCTTATAATACAGAGTCTGAAAAATGCTGAAGTTCTTTTCAGCAACCTTCTCTTTGGAAGGATTTGCTTTACTACACATCATTGTAATTTCTTCTTCTCCTCCTCCTCCTTCTCATTCTTTTCCTTCTCTTTCTCCTCCTCCTCCTTCGCCTCATCCTTCTTCTTCTTAATTGAGACAGGATTTCTTTTTGTAACCTTGGCCGTTTTGAAATTGCTTTGTAGACAGGCTGGCCTCGAACTCACAGATATCTGCCTGCCTCTGCATCCCTCAGAACTGGGATTAGAGGTGTGTGCCACTGTGCCCAGCTTGTTTACTTTCTTAAGAGAGTCATACTCTGGCAAGGCTTGGCCCCCTTCTTTCTTTAGTATATAGATTATTATTGCATGTTGAATGACATGCAATATTTCCTGAACCACCCAGTGTAGAAAAGCCTGTCCTAACGCCTATACCTTTCTCGTTGCTCTAGGACAGCTTCCCCGCAAGATTTGGAGGAATCCATTTTGTCAATCAGCCTTGGTATATCCATGCCCTGTACACTGTGATCCGACCATTCCTGAAGGAGAAGACTCGGAAAAGGGTAACTTTTGCTTCTGTGTTTTAAATTCTGATCTCTGTCCCCAATCCCCATTCAATGAGTTTCGATGTATACCTCGATTGTTTAATGTCAACCATGATAAAATATCCTTAATCTTGTCAGCTTAATACTCAGCATAGTGACATTTTCAGATTTTCAGAGAGCTTATAAGCTCTCTAAATTCACTAATAGTGCATGAATGAAACATTTGAATACAAGTTTTCCTCCTTTCTCACTGGACAATGAAATACTCGTAGTACCTTCATTCATTTAATAGTCTCACTATAAACCTTGAAAAAATATGCTATGTTGTCCCACCATTGTTGGTACTCTTAATTTCAAGTGAGGTCTAGTCATAAATCGTTATACAATTTACTGACAAATTAGAGCTTGGTGTTTCATAATATTTACTGAAATGAAGCAAATTTTGTAGAATTTGATATATTTGTGCAGTGACAGTCATAATCAAGCAGATATTTTTATAATAATGTTGATGTGTTGAAGTTTTAACATTTCTTTATCTAACATGTTATATAAATTTGCCTGAGATTGAGTTTTTATCACACAAGGGTGGGGATCAACATACATGAAAGAAAAACATGAGTTGTCCGGAACTATAATAATTATTTAAAACTGTCAATGCTAGCACCACAGCACTTGGTAAATTGAATAGACATTTTTATTGAGCATAGAATTTCAAAACGTATTTAATTGTAAATTATTTCATTTATTCATTTGAGAGTCTGTAAAACACATTTAAAATACTGTTCAACTACTTACTTAAATATATGTACATTGTATATACAATGTGAACAAGTCAAATGAGAGTAAACATATGCATCTTCTTTAAAATTGGTGTTTCTTTGTGGTGAAACCATTTTAAATCTTTTTTCTTATAGCTTATACATACAGTGAACTATCATCTGGAGTCATCATATCTATATTTTGGATCTAACTGTAACTTGGATAACTTGTATTCACAGACCAACCTATTCCTAGCTCTTCTTTGCCAGCCTCTGATTTCTGATTTTATGCTGAACTCTGAAAAGTAAATTTAGTAAACATGCTCTCCTATTTCCGAGCCGAGAAAGGAAGTCCGAGAATGGATATGTAGCTTGCTTCCTCGTAGACGCAGCTGGGAAGTTGTGGGGCCAGTGTTTGCCTTCACAGCCTCCAGTTCTGTTTACCTCTGTGTGCTAATCACCATCAAACAGTTAGTGGCGCTGTAAAGTATACTCACTTTTACACCTATGTGCACAACAATAGGGATTGAGTGTCAGTGATTACGCCTTTCATGTCTTCCAGTCCCGCAAAGTCCTCGTTCCTAGCGCGAAAGAACAGTAATTATGTGTTTACATCAAGGGCTAGTGAGCAGAGGGCTGGCTGTGTGGATTTGTTAAAAATATTGCAGCAGTTCAGGAGGAAGAACTCTACAGTCCACTGTAATTTATACCTAGTTGTTTCTGCCATTTGGCATGAGATTATGCATATTGCTGAGTTCAAAAGTACATTGAAGTGCTTCACAAATGTCCCTTCAGGCTTTGTTTCATTAAGCGATAATCAGGCGATCCAAAACATCTGTTGGGGGCTTTAGCACAAATTGCACTTGTGTGAGTTCAGTCTTGCCACGTGCTGTTCTCAGTGCAATATATGTGTTTCATTTAATACTTACAATACTTTAGGGTATGTCATCCTTTTTGTCCTTGTTTTTATATGTTGGGAAGGAGACTTGGAAGGATAACCAATTCGCTGGGTATTGCTCTTAGTTGATGGAAGAGCTAGAGGTTTCAGTCTGAAATGACAGAAAATTTCCCAGAGAGGGAATAGCAGCGGCACAAGTCTTAGGTCAGCACATGTCTAAGATATTGAACATAAACAAAAAGAGCAGAGAATGTGGAAAACAGACTGTGGGGGAGGATTGAAGGAAATATGGTCTTGCATTGCATTACAAGTCCTTGGGTGTCCAACCAGTCCCATTGTTACTTGGTGTTCCTGCTCTGTTGGATGCATTGCTTGCCAGATGAAAGCAAGGCAACTGAACATCATAACTTTAGTTGAAGTTATGTGGCTTGGAAACTTTCATGTAAAATGATTAAAGGTTAAATTCCTTTAATTTTTACTTTTATAATGAACATGTATGGCAAAGGTATTTTATTCTTACTGGCATCCCAAGGGACACCCTGTCATAACATTACTCAAGCACATTACTCTGCTGATATGATACACGTTCTGAAAATCTGCTGAAAGAAAGCCTACGGAGCATTGGGAATCTTCTTCCATGTACCCAGGTGTTCAAGAAATGGTGCCACTTCATTTTCTTAAATTCAGTGTAATAGGAACACAACGGAATGGTGGGGATTTCTCAGTTCAATATTATGAAGTCCCTTCTCACAATTTCATCAAGGCCTGAAATTTTCTTACCAGGCTTCCTATCTATCATTTTCATGCTTAACATTCTCAGGATTCAGTGTATGTATTTAAGGTCTTTTTCTGTTTTGCTTTTATATTGCCACCCAAATAAAGGCATTGTTGCTGACTCTGAAAAGCAGGTTTCAACTCGTCACCCCATTGAAGCCATGGGGGAGCCTCTCCTTATGGTTTTGCCACCCTAAAAAGGTTGACAAGATGCTGGGTTCTCCATTAGCTAGTACATATTTTTATCTATTCCTACATATGGTGGGCTCTATCTTCTAAACTTTATGATTCTCGGATGTGTGGTACCTTTTTCCTTTCTCTTCCTGGTAACGAGGAGTAGTTTCTTTAATGGAATAAATGACACAGGAAGATTAAATAGAAAAAGCATAAGCCATTTTCAAGATAATTCTTATTGTTTTGAAGTATGTGAGGCAAAGGAGCCCATAAAGATCAAATGTATTTCATGAGATAACAGAAGAAAAAAGATAGATAAATAGATAGTAGATAATAGATAAATGAAAGAGAAACAAGTCAATACAAAAACTACAGTAGAAGCTCTAAAGAGAGAACTATTTAATATTATAAATCTACAGATTGAATTAAATCACCAAAAAGGGTAGATATATTAAAAAATAATGAATCCAGGAATTAAGGCCTTGGTTTTATCAAAGTTAAAATATTGGGATTGGGCTGGGAATGGTAACACATTTCTTTATTTCTTGCACCTGAAAGGTTGAGGAAAGTGGATCTCCGTGACTTCAAGAGTAGCCTGGTCTACATAATGAACATAACAAGTTCCAGGCCTGTTAAGCTAAAACCACATAATGAGACTGTGTCTTAACAAACAAAAACAAACTTTGGAGTCATCAGCAAAGGAGATTAAAGATGACTGTAGCAAGGTAGAAGAATAATAATGGTACTAAGAGAAGAAGCCATATCCTCTGTCTAGCTGTGCTGATGCTTGAGGATAGTGAGACAAGAATTAGATATTGAGTGTATCAGGGTGAGCAAAATTGAGAGCAGGTGATATAATGTACTGCTAAGAGGTCAGGTAGATATGAAGCAGCTTATGAAGTGTGGGAAGAGAGTATTTGGACAATGATTAGAAACAACTCCTCTGGTGAGTTCTGATGTGAACCAAAAATTGAAGCTATGAACTCAAGAGCCAAGAGAGGTTTTATGTTTCTATTTGCAGGTTATTGAAGACAGCAAGTTATTTTCTCAGAGGGGCGAGAGAGGTTAAGGTTTTAATATGAGAAAAGCAAGGGATAATTGTTGAGAAATAAAACTGAGTTGAGGAAAGACAACAGATCTTGTTTTTTGTTTTTTTTTTTTGTTTTTTTTTTTTCAATGCAGTTTATTCAGGAACCTTAAACAATCATCTGACCCTGGGGAAAGCCAGCCCACAGCTTAAATAGCCTCTGGGTAGCCAACCCCAGTGTGCCACGTGGGCAATGCAGATAGGTCCACATACATGGAAGCAAGCCAGATCCTCAGCCTTAGCCAAATGTGGAGTTGTTTGTGACAGAGAGCACTCACCATCGGGAAGGTGGAAGGCGGAAACCAGCTCCATCTTTAAGGCACGGCATTACACAGCTCTCTACAGTTCCCCCTTTTTGTTTTAGATGCATCAGGCAAGAGTAGAGGTCTGATCTCTGATATTAGAAATAAATTGGGACTTTGTACTGATGTTCATTTAGGTGTCATCCACCCAAAGAGCATCAGACCCGTCTGATCTTGTTTTGCTGGTGGAAGAGCTGGTCTTTGTGAGGTTTCTACTTTCTTTGTTTTAGTGGTGAGGCAGAACACATGGGCACAGATGCTGGTGGGTGGATCTCAGCTGGCTGCCCTATTTCCTCAGCGAGAGTGGAATCAAGGCCAATGCTGAAAGTGATGCCGAGGGAGGAGGTAGCAGAGTGTTCCAGAATTTACTGCTCTAAGGGTTGTTTTTAACCACAACACCTTCATGAATTGATGGAAGAAGATTCTGGTGTGATGAAACACAACTGATTTTTTCAAAGTTATAAAGACAAAACAATAAATTTTTTAGAAGCATAGTTTTTTGGGGAAATTAATTCTGACTGGAGAATATTGTTGTTTGTGTTCAAAATATATACAGGAACATTCAGCATTGGCCAATGTTTGGCTGATATCTGGTTTTAATCTTCCATTTGTTAAAAACAATAGATTATTGGTGATTTTCCTCTCTCTGAGTTCACTTGATGATACAGATATATTTTCCTACATACTTACTTCTGTGGATTCTAAAGGTACAAAGAACAAACATGAATGTGTTAGCCCGTTCATCTGAACTCCAAGTGTGAAATTAAGTTTCTTATAAAGTGTATGTTTTAAATAAGTATTAGAGAAATCTGTGTAAGATGCTAATGATACTTTTTTGAGAGATATACCTATACTTTTGTGGTGATAGAAATGAAAAGTGAAGAAAAAGCAAGTTACACTCTAGAAATCTCTTATTCTTAGATTGGGAATAGAAGGTAAATACCTGATGATGAAAACTTGATTATGAAGGAGGACTTGTGAGTCACATACGTTTATTTTTTTCAACTTTTTAAAATTTGATTTTTGAAAATTTCACACATATGTGTATGCACGTAAAGACATAATGGCATATATGCACACACATATATGTACATGCAGCATATTCTGATGACTGTCACCCATCTTTTCTTGTCTCTTTTCACCCCAATGCCCCAAGCCTCACCTCCCTATTCACTGAGTGTAATCAGGGCCTTTTATGTACCATCGGTTTGGAATTATCCATTGCAGCCTTCTGGTCTCATAGGTGAACATATAATCACAAAAGATGATTTCTCCCCTGAACCCACCACTGGTCAGTAGTTCATCAGAGAAGGGTAGGTAGAATGCATCCGTTCCATTAGTCTGTGTCTCTTTATTGGAGAGTTGAGTCCATTGATGTTGAGAGAGATTAATGACCAGTGGCTGTTAGATCCTTTGAATTTGCTGTTGGTTATGGTATTGTGTTTGTGTGCTTGGCTACTTTCAGTTTTGCTGTAGTGAGGTTATTTATTTTCTGTGTTTTTCTGACTGTAGTTAGCTTTCCTGGGCTTCAGTTTTCCTTCTAGTGTCTTCTTCTGTAATGCTGGATTTGTGTGTAGGTATTGTTGAATTTTTTTTTTTTTTTTTTTTTGTCGTTGAATATCTTGTTTTCTCCATCTATGAAGACTGAGAGTTTTGCTGGGTATAGTAGTCTGGGCTGACATCTGTGTTCACTTAGGGTCTGCATGATAATCTGCCCTGGCTCTTCTGGCGTTCATAGACTCTGTTGAGAAGTCAGGTGTGATTGTGATAGGTTTGACATTATATGTTACTTGTCTTTTTTCTGTTGCAGCTTTTAGTATTTTTCTTTGTTCTGTATACTTACTGTTTTGATTATTATGTGGCGGAAGGATTTTCTTTTCTGGTCTAATTTATTAGGTGTTCTGTAGGCCTTATGTATGCTCATAGGCCTTTCCTTTAAATTAGGGAAATTTTCTTTTATGATTTTGTTGAAAATATTTTCTGGGCCTTCGATACAGGAATCTTAGCTTTGGTCTGGGATTTCTTGGATGGTTTGTGTAAGGACAGTTTTAGATTTAACATTTTTTTTAAATGTTAAATCAGATACATAGATTTCTTTCTTTGTTTCTTCCACACCTGAGATTCTTTCTTCCATCTCTTATAGTCTGTTGGTTATGCTTACTTCTGTAGTTCCTGTTTTCTCTCCTCAGTTCTTCCGTTCTATGGTTTTCTCCGTTTGTGTTTTCTTTAATTTTCCCAATTCTATCTTCAGATCTTAAACCGTTTGATTCATTTCCTTCACTTGTCTGTCTGTATTTTCCTGTTTTTCCTTCAATTTCTTTACCTGTTTGTTTGAACATTCCTCTGTTTTTTTATTTTATTTTATTTTATTTTTATTTCAGTATTTCCTCTCTGAAGGCCACAAATTGTTTGACTGCATCTTCCTATATTTCTTTACAGACAGCCATACTCTGTTTGACTTCATCTTCCTCCATTTCTTTACAGATGGTCATAATCTGTTTGACTTTATCTTCCTCTGTTTCTTTATGGATGGCCTTAATCTATATCTTCCTCTATTTCTTTATGCATATTATTTGTTTCCTCCATTATTCTCTTCATAGACATAGATGTAAGGTCATCTCCTTGGATTTCACTTATTATAGGGTGTCAAGAGCTGCTTGTCCCTGGATAACTGGGTTCTGGAGATGCCATATTGCTTTGGCTTTTGTTGGTTGTGTATTTACATTGGCTTCTACCCATCTGATTGTCTCAGGTGTTAGCTGTTAGTTTCTGGTACCTCTGGGAATCCTGAGGTGGGGAGAATACCCTTAGCAGGAAGATGGTTGTTCCTGAAGGAGGCCTCCTCAGCTTTTTGGGTATGGTTACCAAATGGCCAGTGCTTCTCAGGAATTGCCACAGATCTACCCAAGCCTATGGACCTGTGTGGTAACTGTGGTCATTGGTAGTCGAGGAGGCTCTCCTCTCAGCAGGAGAAATCTTGGAGACACCTGCCGAGCAGCTGGGTTTCTTGCTTTGAATGTAGTGGGCTGCTGCTTCTGCTCTTACACTGTGTTTGCTTGGCACAGCCCTCTTGAAGAACCAGGGAGCCTTGGGTTTGGTCAGTTTATCTAGGGAGACAGGTTGCAGTGTCTGGGGCTGATCCTGTGGATACCAGGCTTCTGTAGGTCTGAGGTTGGATCTCTATGACCCAGTACCCAAGGAGTAACCGGTGGTAGGTGAGCACAGCATTCATGCTTGCAGGTGGACATGCAGCCAGAGAATGAGCCTGGAGCCTTCACAAACCCAGAAACTTTTCTGGAGCTAGGTGTCCTGAGGTTGGACTTGATATTTCCCCCACCATGGGGTTTCCTCCCAACAGGGAGACCCAGTCTGTGGTGTTTTGGGGTCCATAATTCAGTCTCAGATAGTGAGTAGAGCACACAGGCACAGAATAGTCGCCCTAGGCTGGCAACTGAGCACCTGCAGGAACCCAGGAATTTTTTCCAACTTTTTGGGGGTGTGTGTACAGCTGAGTGCCCTGAGGTCAGACCTAATGTTTCCCTCACCATAGGGTTTCCTCCCAAGAGAGAAACCCTGTCTCTGGTTCCCTTGCCTACAGCAGTCTGTGACGATGAGTTGGCACAGGCAGGTCTCCAGGCTGGGGTTGAGTACCTACCAGAGCCCAGGGATTGTGTGAGTGATCTGAGGTCTGTCCTGATTGCTTTCTTCACTGTGGGGTTTTCTCATGACTGGAAATCCCACTCTGTGGTGTTGTGGGGCCCAGAGTTTAGTCTAGGATGGTGATCAAAGCATGCAGGTGTGTGGCTCTTAGCTGGAGACCTCAAGCCTGCCAGGAACCAGCAACTCTTCTAGGGTGACCTTAGAATGGACCTGATTGTTTCCCTCACTGTGGGGTTTCCTCTTACCTGGGAAACAAAATCACCAGTTTTTAGGGCCCAGGGTTCAGTCTTTTGGTCACTGTGTAGTCACTGTTGTCCTGCTAATCAGACACAGTGTCCTCTGGGTGCCGCCATCTTGGATCAACCCTATATTAGCAAGTTAATGAGTCGTGTTTTAATATTTTTCTTGTTGAAAATTTTTAAAAATATAAAATTTAAATGATTCTTAATTAAAAAATTAAGAAAGTGGTAGCAATTGATGGAAGCAACAAATAATTGCGATCGTAGTTTGGATTAATTTTCATCTTAAAAAATTGTTCATTTGGACAATAATACCAATAATGTAAGTATGCTTATGATGTGTGTCCCTTTCAATTCATTGTTATAATTTTCATTTGAATAATGAATATCTAAATTCCTAGAATAGAGGGTGTGGGCAATATCTTTTGTGACATGGGCCTCACTCAGCATTTTTGTTTGAGGATGCTAATTTATTTTCCTTACAGCATCCACTTCAAGTCATAAAGCAACAGTAGAGCAGTTATAATATTCTTATTGACAATAAAGGGAATGGATTTGGAGGCAGCATTTGGCCTCAATAACTTGGACAGCTCTGGAACTGATGAGAAAAGGCTGATTGAACAGCATTTATCATGCATATCACCATGTTTACACAGCCAACACCAAGGTGACATGGAGCTTAGCTTATTCTGCTCATGATCCTTACTCAGAAGTAGAAAATCAAATTTGTGCCTCTAAGTCTTTAGCCCAATAACTATCTGACCATCCAGAAAGTAAGCATTCTTGACCCTTGGGACTTTTATATGAAGTGCTAGATAAGAGTATAATGTTGCCTATGTCATAGAATGGAAGAGAAACGTAAATATTGTGAGAGACATGTAAACCTCTTATTTTTGTTCTTCTAGCCTCACCCCTTCCCCACAGCATTTGGATGATATTTAGTTTTCTCTGTGTTTCCTTCCCATTTTCACCTTGCATTTATAGATATTTTTGCATGGCAACAACCTGAACAGTCTACACCAGCTCATTCATCCTGAGATCTTGCCTTCTGAGTTTGGAGGAATGTTGCCACCGTATGACATGGGAACATGGGCAAGAACCCTGCTGGACCATGAGTATGACGATGACAGCGAGTACAACGTGGATTCCTATAGCATGCCTGTGAAGGAAGTAGAGAAGGAACTCTCCCCCAAATCCATGAAGAGGTATGCTACAGATAGCCTGGGAAGAAAGCAAAGCTGCTGGGGAAGGCACGCTGAGTTTAAGTTCCCCTCCCCACCATTCATGCTTTTATGTTTCTGTCTTATTTCCTTTCTAATAGAATTCTTAAAGTCTTGTAGTGACAATGACATGTGTCTAAGTACATAAAAGCCCAATCAATGACTTACAAAAAAAGTCATATGGGTCACAAAGACACATACAAGCCACACATACACACAGACACTCACACACATACATGCAGATACACAGATATATACATATACACACTTTCAAACACTACGCTCAAACTTTAATACCTGCTCAATGTCTCTGCCCAGTCTTTGTCTAACAGTAACCCTTTTTGTGCCAAGCACTGTATCTTTATAGGTTTAATCATCAAGAAGTTCATTGTTGAGTTGGAGCCTATCTTCCTGTTTGCCTCCTACAGGTTTATGCCTGTTTCTATCAGTTAGTGGGCAGCGGATAATTGGCTGTGCCTCTAGCAAACAACATGACTTTGATTCTCAGGCTTCTTCAGGCCCCAGCAGAGTGCAACTTAATGATGCTAACAGATAACTCAAGTCTACTCACCATCCACAAAAGTATGTGATTTCCATCACCCCCAAGAAAGATGGATACATTTTACATGTCATGCTGAACCTTATCTTGAATCTTTTCCTCAGGAAGCTTAGTGGATCTTTGTTTATGGCTTTGGTTCAGGTAGTCATGCATGATCCTAAACCATCTCTCCCTTCCTTTCTTTCTCTCTTCCTCCCCCCTTTTCCGTCTCTGCCTCACTTTTTCTGTTTCTCTCTGTCTTTGCCTTTCTGTCTGTGTTTCTCCATCTCTGTTTCTCTGTCTGTTGCTCTTTCTGTCTATGTCTGTTTCATGTGTATATGCCCACACATGCGTTTTTCTGTAATAATGATGATGTGTTGCCCACGATAGGCAACTGCACAGCCCCTGGAAGTAAAAGGAATAAACTGGAAGGTTTCCCTGCCGTCATTTCCTCTCTTGTTAACAAGTTTGCCTTGGAGTCAGCCTTAGGCTTCTCAATCCCTTTCAGCTGACATCCATACACAATAATTATCAGTAAACCTGAGGACTCATTAAGGCCCTGACCTGTTTGTTGAGGGGTTGCTGAAGATTCTGTTCAGTACTGACTTCCATTCAAAATCAGCATGTATATAACTGAATGTGTGTGTGTGTTTATATTGCATTTCTTCAGCTCTAGAAATGTTCAGAAAACAAAAATCCCTAAAAGGAATTGCCTCTAGATAACAGTTACTAACAAAAGTAACTCTCCTAACAATTGTTATACTCTAACATTTATCATAAAAAGGCTCTTAAAGTGGCCTCTTTTACATTAATGAATTTAGTTAAAATATTCTATTTTCAGTGTTTTTCCTCACATAGTGTGTGTGTGAGTCTATGTGTGCATGTGTGTGTTGTATGAGTATATGTGTGTGTTGTGAAGAACAACGCTCATCTGGACATCTGGAGCCTTTCAGAATGTTGAAAGAAACTGTCTACTCTTTTATGACAGTGTGACACAGTGTGATGCTTCCCTCTCTGGAAGTGAGAGCTATATAAAGCTTAGGGGACAGGTATCCATAATGGCTCTAGTTTTCTTTAACACTGAACAAAGACCTTTCCCTCTGCCATTCCTCCTGTGATAGTTCACGCAGCCCAGTCACAAACTGCAATCTAGCTGTCCCTCTGTAACTCACACTGTTTACCTTTTCCCTTCCTAGAATTTTCTGATTGTCCATCTATTTATTTATTTATTTACTTATTTGTTTGTTTGTTTTCTCAAGACTGGATTTCTCTGTGTAGCCCTGGATGTCCTGGAACTCACTCTGTAGACCAGGGTGGCCTCAAACTCACAAAGATCCACCTGCCTCTGCCTCCCAAGTGCTGGAACTAAACGTGTGCACCACCACCACACAGCTGCTAATTGCCCTCTTAAATTTCATCTTTACCTTGTTCTCCTTTCCACATTTGCATCACATGAAAAAATCCAAAAATCCTTTTAAGAATGTGACTTAAGTCATTATACAACTCCAATTTAAATTTTATTTATTTATTTTTATTTATTTATTTTTTATCAGTTACATTTTATTAACTCTGTATCCCAGCCATGTCCCGATCCCTCATTCCCTCCCAGTCCCTCCCTCCCTCCCTCATCTCCACCGTGCCCCTTTCCGAGTCCACTGATAGGGGGGACCTCCTCCCCATTCATCTGATCCTGTTTTATCAGGTATCTTCAGGACTGGCTGCAAAGCTCTCCTCTGTGGCCTAACAGGACTGCTCCTCCCTTCGGGGGTGGGGAGACCAAAGAGCCAGTCATTGAGTTCCTGTTAGAAATAGTCCCTGTTCCCCTCACTTTGGGAAACCAATTGGTTACTGAGCTACCACAGGCTACATCTGAGTGGAGGTTCTAGGTTATATCCATACATGGTCCTTGGTTGAATGTCAGTCTCAGAAAAGACCCTGTGCCCAGATATATTTGGTCCTTGTGGAGCTCCTATCCTTTCCCCATCAGACTAACTCCCCTTCTTTCTTATGATTCCCTGTACTCTGCCAAAGGTTTGGTCATGAGTCTTTGCTTTGAAAACACTGCTAGTTAGAGTCTTTCAGATGCGCTCAGTAGACTCCTGTCATACGTTCAATGCACATCCCATCTGTCTTTCTAAATGAGGATTGATCATCTTACCCCATGTCCACTCAATTGATTATCTTTTTTAGGTGTATAGATTTCATTATGTTTATCATATCTTATAGATCTATATAAGTGAGTATATCCCATGTTTGTCTTTCTCCTTCTGGGATATTTCACTCAGAATGATCTTTTCTAGATCCCACCATTTGCCTGCAAATTTCATGATTTCCTCCTTTTTGATTGCTGAGTAGTATTCCATTGTATAAAAATACCACAATTTCTGTACCCATTCCAGCGTTGATGGACATCTGGGTTGTTTCCAGGTTCTGGCTATTACAAATAGAGCTGCTATAAACATGATTGAGCAAGTGTCCTTTTTGTGTACTTGAACAAACTTTGGGTATATACCTAGCAGTGGTATAGCTGGGTCTGGAGGAAGCACTATTCCTATTTGTCTTAGAAAGCGCCAGATATCTTTCCAGAGTGGTTGTACCAGTTTACATTCCCACCAGCAGTGGAGGAGGGTTCCCCTTTCTCCACAACCTCTCCAGCATGTGTTATTGCTTGAGTTTTTCATCTTGGCCATTCTGATGGGTGTAAGGTGATATCTCAGGGTCGTTTTGATTTGCATTTCCCTGATGGCTAATGAGGATGAGCATTTCTTTAAGTGTTTTTCTGCCATTCGATATTCCTCTGTCGAGAATTGTCTGTTTAGCTCTGTTCCCCATTTTTTAATTGGATTACTTGGTTTGCTGCTTTTCAGCTTCTTTAGTTCTTTGTATATACTGGATATTAGTCCTCTGTCAGATAAAGGGTTAGTGAAGATTCTTTCCCAATCTGTAGGCAGTCGTTTTGTTTTGATGATGGTATCCTTTGCTTTACAGAAACTTTTCAGTTTCATGAGGTCCCATTTATTGATTGTTGCTCTTAGAGCCTGTGCTGTTGGTATTCTGTTCAGGAAGTTGTCTCCTGTGCCAATGAGTTCTAGGCTGTTCCCCACTTTTTTTTCCAATTGATTTAGGGTATCTGGTTTTATGTTGAGGTCCTTGATCCACTTTGACTTTAGTTTTGTGCAGGGTGATAAATATGGTTCTATTTTCATTTTTCTGCATGTAGACATCCAGTTGGTCCAGCACCATTTGTTGAAGATGCTGTCTTTTTTCCATTGAATGGAATTGGCTTCTTTGTTGAATATCGAGTATTCATAGGTGTGTGGATTTAGTTCTGGGTCTTCTATGCGGTTCCATTGATCCTCCTTTCTGTTTCTATGCCAATACCATGCAGTTTTTATTACTGTTGCCCTGTAGTACAGCTTGAGATCAGGGATGGAGATACCTCCAGATGATCTGTTGTTGTACAGGATCGTTTTGGAGATTCTGGGTTTTTTGTTTCTCCATATGAAGCTGAGAATCTTTTTTTCAAGGTCTGTAAAGAATTGA
Source organism: Meriones unguiculatus (assembly GCF_030254825.1). Classification (NCBI taxonomy): domain Eukaryota; kingdom Metazoa; phylum Chordata; class Mammalia; order Rodentia; family Muridae; genus Meriones; species Meriones unguiculatus. The sequence continues at coordinate 33,155,285 of NC_083367.1, read as the reverse complement.
GTTGGTATTTTGATGGGAATTGCATTGAATCTGTAGATTGCTTTTGGCAGTATGGCCATTTTCACAATGTTAATCCTACCAATCCATGAGCACGGGAGATCTTTCCATCTTCTGATATCTTCTTCGATTTCTTTCTTCAGAGACTTTAAGTTTTTCTCAAACAGGTCTTTCACTTGCTTGGTTAGAGTCACACCAAGGTACTTTATGTTATTAGTGGCTATTGTGAAGGGTGTTGTTTCCCTAATTTCTTTCTCAGCCTTTTTGTCTTTGGTATATAGGAGGGCTTCTGATTTTTTTGAGTTGATTTTGTATCCTGCCCCTTTGCTGAAAGTGTTTATCAGCTGAAGGAGTTCTCTGGTTGAATTTTTGGGGTCGCTCATGTATACTATCATATCATCTGCAAATAGTGACACTTTGACCTCTTCCTTTCCGATTTGTATCCCCTTGATCTCCTTTAGTTGTCTTATTGCTCTGGCTAGGACTTCAAGTACTATGTTGAAGAGATATGGGGACAATGGACAGCCTTGTCTTGTCCCTGATTTCAGTGGGATTGATTTAAGTTTCTCTCCATTGAGTTTGATGTTAGCTATAGGCTTGCTATATATTGCCTTTACTATGTTTAGGTATGTGCCTTGTATCCCTGATCTCTCCAAGACTTTAAACATGAATGGATGTTGGACTTTGTCAAATGCTTTTTCGGCGTCTAAGGAGATGATCATGTGGTTTTTCTCCTTCAGTTTGTTTATGTGGTGGATTACATTGATGGATTTCCGTATGTTGAACCACCCTTGCATGCCTGGGATGAAGCCTACTTGGTCATGGTGGATGATATCTTTGATGTGTTCTTGGATTCGGTTTGCAAGTATTTTATTAAGTATTTTTGCGTCAATGTTCATAAGAGAGATAGGCCTAAAGTTCTCTTTTTTTGTTGGGTCTTTGTGTGGTTTAGGTATTAAGGTGACTGTGGCTTCATAGAATGAGTTTGGTAGTGTTCCTTCTGTTTCTATTTTGTGGAATAGCTTGAGGAGAATTGGAGTTAGCACTTCTTTGAAGGTCTTGTAGAATTCTGTGCTGAAGCCATCTGGTCCAGGGCTTTTTTTGGAGGGGAGACTGTTAATAACTGCTTTGATTTCCTTGGGAGATATAGGGCTATTCAGTCTTTCTACCTGATCTTGACTTAGTTTTGGTAGATGGAATCTTTCAAGAAAATTATCCATTTCATTCAGATTCTCAAATTTTGTGGCAATTAGGCTTTTGTAGTATGACCTAATAATTGTTTGGATTTCCTCAATGTCTGTGGTTATGTCCCCATTTTCATTTCTGATTTTGCTGATCTGGATAGTTTCTCTCTGCTTTTTAGTTAGTTTGGCTAAGGGTTTGTCTATCTTGTTGATTTTCTCAAAGAACCAGCTTTTTGTTTCATTGATTCTTTGGATAGTTTTATTTGTTTCTAGTTGATTGATTTCAGCCCTTAGTTTGATTATTTCCAGCCGTCTGCTCCTCTTGGGTTTATCTGCTTCTTTTTTTTCTAGGGTTTTCAGTTGGGCCATTAAGTTGTTTGTATGTGATATTACGAATTTCTTCTTGCAGGCACTTAGTGCTATAAATTTTCCTCTGAGCACTGCTTTCAATGTGTCCCATAAATTTGGGTATGTTGTGCCTTCCTTTTCATTGAATTCTAGGAAGTCTTTAATTTCTTTCTTTATTTCTTCCTTAACCCAGCTGTCATTGAGTAGTAAGTTGTTCAGTTTCCATGTGCGTGTCGGCTTTTTGTTGTTTCTGTTGTTGTTGAGGTCGAGCTTTAATCCATGGTGGTCAGATAGTATACAAGGGATTATTTCAATCCTTTTGTATCTGTTGAGGCTTGCTTTGTGGCCCACTATATGGTCTATTTTGGAAAAGGTTCCATGCGGTGCTGAAAAGAAGGTGTACTCTTTTGAGTTTGGGTGAAATGATCTGTAGACGTCTATTAGGTCCATTTGATTTAGGGATTCTGTGAGTGCTTTTATTTCCCTATTTGGTGTCTGTCTAGTTGATCTGTCCCTTGGTGAGAGTGGAGTGTTGAAGTCTCCCAATATTAAGGTATTAGGATCAATGTATGATTTAAGCTTTAATAATGTTTCATTTACGAATGTCGGTGCTCTTATATTTGGGGCATAGATATTCAAGATTGTGATGTCCTCTTGGTGGATTTTTCCTTTGATGAGAATATAGTGGCCCTCCTTATCTTTTTTTATTAACTTGGGTTGAAAGTCTATTTTATTAGATATTAGGATGGCTACTCCAGCTTGTTTTCTGGAACCGTTTGCTTGAAAAACAGTTTTCCAGCCCTTTACTCTGAGGTAGTGTTTGTCTTTGTTGCATAGGTGTGTTTCTTGGATGCAACAGAATGTTGCATCCTGTTTCCTTAACCATTCTGTTAGCCTGTGTCTTTTTATTGGTGAGTTGAGTCCATTGATATTGATAGATAATAGTGACCAATGCATGTTAGTTCCTTTTGTAATGGAGTCGATGATCTAACCCTGTTTCATTGCTTGTTTTCTTTTCATTTTTGTTGGGACATTATCTGTATGCCCTGTTTTCTTGGGTGAATTTGTTTTCATTGGATTGGAGTTTTCCTTCTAGTATCTTCTGTAGGGATGGTTTGCTGTGTAGATATTGTATAAATTTAGTTTTGTCATGGAATATTTTGTTTTCTCCATCTATGTTGATTGAAAGCTTTGCAGGGTATAGTAGTCTGGGTTGACATTTGTGATCTCTTAGAGTCTCCATGATACTTGCCCAGGCCCTTCTGGCTTTCATAGTTTCTGATGAGAAGTCCGGCGTGATTCTGATAGGTCTACCTTCATATGTTACTTGGCCTTTTTCCCTTGCTGCTTTTAATATCTTTTCTTTGTTCTGTAGATTTAGTGTTTTGACTATGATGTGACGTGATGTGTTTCTTTTCTGGTCTAGTCTATTTGGAGTTCTGTAGGCCTCTTGTATATTTATGGTCATCTTTTTCTTTAAGTTGGGAAAATTTTCTTCTATGATTTTCTTGAAAATATTTTCTGGACCTTGGAGTCTGGAGTCTTCTTTTTCGTGAATTCGTATTATTCTTAGATTTTGTCTTTTCATAGCATCCTTGATTTCTTGGATATTTTGTGATTGGAACTTTTCTGATTTTACTTTTTCTTTGAGAGAAGTATCCATTTCTGCAAGTGTGTCTTCAGCTCCAGAGATTCTCTCTTCCATCTCTTGTATTCTGTTGGTGATGCTTACTTTTGTTGTTCCTGATCTTTTCTCCAAGTTCTCCAGCTCAAGGGTTTTCTCATTTTGTGTTTTCTTTATTGATTCTAATTCTGTTTTCATGCCTTGCACCATTTCTTTCATGTGTTTGAATTTGGATTCCTGTCTCTCTACGATGGCCTCTATTTCTTTTTTCATTTCCTTCTTATATGCCACTAATTTTTCCTCTACTTGTGTATCTATTTGTTTGGCTATGTTTGCCTGTGTTTCTTTAAGGATATTGTCTATTTCTTCTTTCTTTGCCTCCAATTGACTGGCCATCTCTTTGAAAGACTTGTTCATTTGCTCCTTATGAGCCTCAAATAATTGGGCAAGCATGGCTTTAAAATCATTTTCCTGTGCTTCTGCTGAATTGGTGTATCCACCGATTTTGGGGTTTGCTGGTGAAGTCATGATGTCCTGATTTATGTTGGAAGTGTTCTTTCGCCTACCTCTGGCCATTGGCTTATCTGAAACCTTCCCTGTTTGTTTTTGGATTCTGCAGATCAGACTGGTGCTGTCTCTCTCTGGTGTCTGGAGAGTTCTTCAGGAAGCTGAGCACTCTCAGCGTGTGCTGAGGACTAGCTGTACCTGTGGGAGGAAAGTACGCAAGCGCAAACGGGGCAAATGCAAGCGTGTGTGTGTGTGTGCGCGCGCGCGTGCGTGTCTGTGTGTGTAAGTGTGCGTGGATGAGTTTCTCGAGGGACAGAGTGATGGCTAACGTTGAACCCTTGAGTGTGTGGGAGGGGCTCTGCACTGTATATGTCGCAGGCGCTAATGATGATCGCAGCGCAATTTCTGGCATTAACTGTCTTAGCTCCTCAATCAGGCCCACAGGGCAGGAACTTCAATGCCCCTAGTGCCCCTCTGTTTCCCAAAGTGGGTATGTGGGTGGGAGGGGGGTTCGATGCCTGGCTTCTGATTTAGAAGGACCCAGGATCTGGGGAACTGCAGATTCTCAAGGGTGCACTCACTTACAGGCAGGTCTCTTGGCAGAGATCTTGGTATCTGGGGCTCTCTGCTCTCTGGTTTGGCCCTGCTTCTTTGATGTGTTCCGCCAGTTCTGTGCTGCTGTCACTGCCAGGTTCTGAGGTCTTGCTGCAGCTGGAGATTCCAGGGTGGTCACTTCAGCAGGGATGGGGTAACCAGGCTCTGTGTTCTCTGGTTTGGCCCTGGTTAGTCTTAAACTGGAGGGCTGTGGTGCCCCGCCAGTTCAGTGCTGCTCCGCTGCCAGGTCCCGCTGTAACTGGAGACTGGGTTGCTAGTCCCAATGCTTTCTGGGAAGTCCTGGGATCTCTTCGTTGTGCTCTCCAAGCTTGGGAGGCCCAGTGCCTGGTGTGTCCAGGTTGTATGACGTTTCTGCCTGGTTTCGGTGAGTATATAGCGTATTCTCTGTCACTGTGGGATTGGGCGGGCCTTACCGTCAGTGATGGCGATCCTGCGGAGCTAGTATGGTGTCTAGCAGATTCGCGCCCTGGGAGGATGGTGCAGCCGCTGCGCGAATCTGGGACTCCGGGGCACGTACTGCTGGCTTTTGTCTGCCGCTAAAGTGCTTGGGGCTCCGTCTCAGCGGCTGTATACCCCAGGCAGTTAGGTCTGCGCTGAGAAAGATGAGTCAGCTGTGCTGCTGTGCCGAGGAGGAAGGAGGTCTGGGGGAAGGGAGTGCCGCAAGAACAAAGGATCGTTTCTCTCCTTCCCCAAGCAAGTCTCCGGGTGACCGGAGGCCAAAGTTTTCACCTCCTGCGATGTTCCCTGTTGTTCAGAAAGCCTCGCTGTGGTTTTCCTGGGTTGGGGGTCCTTCCATTCTCCAACTCAGAAGATCAGGTATCCCACTGCTCAGAAACTGTGTGTGCTAGTCGCCATCTTGGCTCCGCCCCCCCAATTTAAATTTTAAATGACTGGTGATTATATCATGAATAACAGCCCATTTTGACTTAAGAAGACACTGTCTCCTCTGGTCCTGCCTGCATTTCTCCTCTCCTGCTTACAGATGCAGTATAGCCTTTTCTCTGCTCTTCAGCTTCTCCAGCTTGGCTCTTTCTCAAGTCTTTACTGGTCACTTTTTGGCTGGAGTTCTCTTCCATGCATCTTCAAATGGTTGGTAACAGCCAAATGCCTCCTCAAAAGGGTCCTTGGCCCCTACTCAGCCCCTCAGTCTTAACTATTTCCATATGCTGCTCATTCTAGTCATTTCAAAGCAATCACTGTTTAAAAATGATTTTCATACCACTTAGCAATGCTATGAAATGACTGGAACTAGTTCGATGTTTATCCTACAGAACTTCCTGGAGACCATGCGACTGTATTAGTTCTATTCTCTGAATCCTTAGTTCCAGGAGAAAGGCTGCCCTCAAGGTGGCCAACTATATCCCAGCAGAGAGAAAGAGGGAGTTATTTTGTCTTTCAATAGCTGTCTAAAGTCGCTAGTCATAACTAATGGGTGATGACTATCTGAACCTCGTGTGGCTAGTGGTGTGTGGGCGTCTTGTGTGGACCTTGTGAGGCTCTATTCTTGTTATCAACAGCTGCTATGAAGAAGTCAAAGCGCACCATTGACTCACGTTGATCACCTTAAACACAGCAGCCTACTGATCAATCAGCCCACAACCTTCTAAGTTTATGTCCTGCATGGAACATTTCCTTGTTAGATGAGCGGTGCCATCCTAATTTGAAATCAGTTTGGATCGGGTTCTTTATTCCAATTAACTGGGACATTTTGTTCCTTGACGAGCAGGCTCTTAGCCCATCTACCACCCCAGCTGTGTGTTTGTTTTTTATGTGAGCTGAATAGAATTTTAAAGGTTCTTGTTTGCTGGTGTATGCTTACAGCGTGGGAAGGTTTTATAATCCCATTGGAGTTTGTCCTGCTCGGTGAACATTCACTAGAGTCTGCCTATCTTTAATGCTGGGGTGTCTTTTACTTTATACCCTTCATTTCCTAGGATAGTGCCTGACAACATGCAGAAGGACTAATAGTATGCATTTGCTGAATTCTGAATGACCCTCAGGGGGCACATTCCTAAAGAAAATTAACTCCCCTTCCCCCAGAAGTCATCAATTGCCAATAGTATCCCAGTGATGGATTGGGACTTCATAAATTGCCCTCCCCTCGCCCCCGGACTGCCCATCCATGCAGGGACTTTGGCTGGCCAATTCTTATGCAGGTCTTGTGCATGCAGTCATAGCCATGTGAATCCATACTACCCGAAAACACTATTTGCTGCAGATATCCATTTTGTTGAATAGTATGAATACTTATCACTACATGTTAATCTCCATTCTACTGACATTATCAAACCCACACTCTTGCTTCTTCTTGAAGTTAACTAATAAGATAGTACTTGTCCCATCTTATTGATAAGGACAATAAGATATAAGAAGGCTAATGAATTCCAGTTATAATCTCAGTGAATAGACTATCATCTCTGTGAACCATTTTCTTAACCCTTTCTGGTGTGTGTGTGTGTGTGTGTGTGTGTGTGTATGTGTGTGGTTTAGGTATGTGTTATGTTTTGTCCTCATTATGTCAATGTAAAGTAGAGGTTATCCCTCAATTTTACATATAAAAATAATCTTAGGAATTTTTAATAGCTTTGCCATGACTAAAGCAAGTGAATTAGCTACAAAGGCAACTTGTCTCTGAAATACAGGTCTAAATTATTTTAACCTGTTACAGCTGCATAGTTACTGCATAAATGAATGTTGGATTACTAAATTTAAGTTACTTTGCTTTTTTGTATGTTTATGTTCATGTGTGTGTACTTGTGTAGGTATTTGTGTGTGGGTGAGTGTACATGAGTACGGAGGCAGAGGTCAATGTCATGAGTCTTCCTTAACTGTTCCTATCTTATTGCTTGAAACAGGATCTTTCATTGAATGAGAGTTCGCCATTTTTACTATGCTGGCTAGCCCATGAGCTTCAGGCATCCTCCTGTTTCTGCATCCCTGCCTGGGTTTAGAGGCAGCAGCACTCAGCTATAATCAGGTGTTAAGGACCCAACGTCAGGACCTTGTCTTTGCCTGGCAGGCATTTAACCCACAGAGTTATTTCCCCATCCCCTAACTCACTTTAAATATGAACTATGTTTTTTATTGCAAAGACAGTAGGAGTTGTACAGCACTTCCGGATATAAGTGGTAAATCAATGGTAGATAGTTTCCTTTATCATGGCTGGAATAAACCTTTTAGTAATAGTTATGACCTTACAAAACCACCCTCTTCTTTCACATATGAGAGATAAGAATAAAAGCCCAAGCTAAGTAATAGTACAGTAGGGATAACAAAATACCAATGACAACCTTAATCATCCTTTTGAGTTTTTTTTTTTTCTTTCTCTTGTGAAATTGTTGTGCACATGGAGGCAATATTTGCCCATCAATAGTTCTGATAACTGGTAGTGCCTGAGGGAAAAAAAAGTAACACTTTAATTCCAATTTGGATAGGAAAATTACCATATTCTTTCATGTTATTAAAATGTCAGATTTCATAAACTTAAAATAATGTATGTGTGTATCATGTTTATCTTAACAGAATATTATGGTAAACACAAATAGCTTTTTAATTAAATTTTTATTTTTATGTATTAATTAGTTTATTCATTTTGTATCCCAGCTGTAGCCCTCTCTCTCATTCCTTCCCCATTCCACCCTCCCTTCTTCATCTCCTCCCATGCCCCTCTCCAAGTCCACTGATAGAAGAGATTCTCCTCCCCATCCATCTGACCCTAGCTTATCAGGTCTGATCAGGACTGGCTGAATTGTTCTCCTCTGTGGCCTGGCAAGGTTGCTTCCCCCTCAGGGGAGGTGATCAAAGAGCCAACCACTGAGTTCATGTCAGAGACAGTCCCTGTTCCCTTTACTAGGGAACCTACATGGATACTGAGCTGCCCTGGGCTACATCTGAGCAGAGGTTCTAGGTAATATCCATGAATGGTCGTTGGTTGGAGTATCAGTCTCAGAAAAGACACCTGTGTCCAGATTTCTTGGTTCAAACACAAATAGTTTAACAGTAGGCTTTGTGAAGCTTAAACAGCTTTGGCATTTGCTTATTAAAGCTGATTAATACAGAGTTCAAAATCTTACTAGTAGTTGTATTTTGTGATTTGTTTTCTGTAAAGAATCAATTTTCTATTTGCTTGTTACTCTTTATGTTGAGTGCCATTATTTTTGCTGGGAAATTCATTTGTTAGAAATTGAGACATTCAAATCTTCCTATGCATCTTACCCTGTGATTCTCCCTTCTGCTTCTCCACTTTTCTGTCTTGTTTTTCCCCTTGTTCTCCTCTTTATTCATTTATCCTTTTTCTTGAAAACACACAGAGAAACACAGAAAAGTTTAATCAGTATGTTTTCTAAGATCTAGCACCTATTTAATATTCAGATAAAGGGAAATTTATTTAGGAAACAAATAACATCTACACTTAAAAAAAACTCCTGTTTTTATTTTTTTAAAAAACAGAATTGTTTATTTAAATAAATGATTCATTTTATTGGTGAATCTTGTGAATCTTAAAAATATAATTAGTTCCATTACATTCCTTTTTATTAGCATGTGCAATTGTAATTTAGCTGCGAGTCTTCCTTTCCAGGAGTTAATGAAGTCTGCTAAGAGGCACGTTCCTACATTGCTACAGGAAATGTCAATATGCTAGAATACAGCAATGTGGAAGAATTCATTATCAGGGAGGCTTCTAAAAGGGCAGCTGCTTTTTAATGCCATAGCCATTAAAATGGCATCTTCTTGCCACAATATTAGCACGTGTCATTGTTTTCTCTCCTTCCCATTCTCATGCTGTTTTCTACTGATGAACTGGAATATAATTCCACCTTGCTAATAAGAGCATGCACATATGTATCTATGGTGTTTTCAAATTATGTGCTATCTTGATTTTAGAGTCTTCCTGACCAAATAAGTGTTATTACTTTAAAAGTCTTTAACCATTCTGTGAGGTGTTCAAGCATATGGTTTATTTTATTTGGGTATTTTGGTGGGAAACATAATAAAATTACAATCAAATTCTGAATTTTTTTGTTGACATGATAATTAAAATTAAGAGCTAATAAAGACATAAATTGTATATACTTTGGATTTGTCTATAGGTTGTTTTTAAGCAGGAATTAAGCCTCTTAATGATGTAAAAAAATCATCATCAAAATCATCTTCCCATTAGTTTATTTTTCCATCAGGAAATATTTTGTTACAAAATATCTCTCTGAAACTAGAAACTTTCAGTATTTCAAAGAGAAGACTCCTTCTTCTCAATTGTCAGAACATTAATCCTATTATTCTCGACTTGGACCTCCTTGCTGCTCACATCCCAGGAGGCCAGAGAGGATTGTTTGCTCTCTCTGATGCCAAACTCCAAATGCATAGAATCCTCAGTTCATAAATCCCCTGATGTGGGGGAAGAGAATTCAGGGCCCTGGGAGAAGCAGTGATGAAGAAAAGACTGAAGAGAATGTCATGTGGATAATTATTGGTGCTAACGCAGCGACTTTGCCTTTATTCTTTCCAGATCTCAATCAGTAGTGGACCCCACAGCACTAAAACGCATGGATAAAAGTGAGGAAGAAAACATGCAGCCTTTACTTTCTCTGGACTGAGAACTTTTCCACCCCTACCCCATGGATTAGAAATGGGAGGTACTGGCTTTCAGCAACAGGGACAGCGCTGTGGCATTTACCTGCTGCAAAACCTTATTCACGTCAATGTAGCATTAATGCATAAGGCATCTGGCTTTCACATTTGCCTAAACCATGGGTGCCCTGGGCTAGATTTTAAAAAGTCAATAATTTATTCTGTAAGTGCCAAGTTCTTTGTAAATACAATATAGTCTTCACATCAAGTTTGTAAATTTTGGTAGTAATTTAATTTGGGAAAGATTGACTCCTAAGTTTGAGCCAGTGATATGGACTATAATAAGAAGCATAAACTATAAGCATACACTATAAAATTTAATTAAATGTATCCCTGTTTCCTATGAAGCCATATTTCTGCTATCATAGTGAATTGTTTCATTGTTTTCTCTGAAACACTGTCAATATTCAAAGATACTTTGGGCACAGCAAGCTCAGTTATTCCAGGAAATCATTTATGATTAATGTTTCCCTGTTTAGCTATTTTCATTTCAGAGGAACTATTCTACAATCATCACTGGCTGCAACTGGAGACAAAGAGTGGATGATGAGCTGATAAACAAAAAGTCCTGAGCTTATCTCTGTTGTTTGATTTACACAGTCTTTCAAGAAAATGTGTTTCCTCACTCAAGATGTGTAATTCTGAAAAAGTACCGGTTTTTGTCTAAATTCCTGTCTTCACAATGTTGCATTTACTTAAGATTCCATTGTAACCCCTGTCTGATGTGCTTTACAATATTTTTACCCAAAAACTCACCCAAGAAAATGAAAATTAGTTCCCGAATCATTTTGAAAGCCAATTTTGAACATAAAATTGATCTCTCACAAATCGGGGGCTAATTTCCCATCATTGCGCACTTGTTGGAAAACATAAATATTCACATACTACGTATATATATTTTTATTGAGTTCTAATAAATTCTTGATATGACAGGCTTTGAGATGGCATGGAAAATGACTTTCAGTGAAATAAATAAAAATGAGACCATTTGATAGACTTCAGGATACCTATTCAAGGGATTTCAATATATAATAAAATGAAATCTGAAATGTGTGTCACCTTAATGAATGTGGCTTTTTTCCTTTTAAGAAATAACAAATCTCAATATAACATAGGTACCAGGCAATAAAGAACAAATGAGTTTTTCTTTTGGGTTAATTATCCTCGTGTCCTTTTATGCTCAAATTTTCTTTCGAGAAAAGATTAAAAGAGAACGTGACATCTGGCAGATATAATAAATGCATTGGAGAGCATAAAGACAACATATAACAGTTTAACTCTAGACTCAAAAGTTGTATATAATTCATAGTCTTATTTCATAAATCTTGTAAGTATAGTCAGTGTTAAACATCTTAATTTAATTTTTAAATTCCTGTGTAGAAAGGAAAGCATTTAATCACTTTTCCTGGCAGGATGAATTTTGAGATTGAGAATTTACCATTATTCATTCAAAAGAAAAATATCTTCAGGAACTTTTGGAAACCAGTATTAGTAAAGGCATCTAACAATCTTGACATACTCATTAGCCAAAAACTTCAAAAAATGTAGATAATATTATGCAGCCTCAAATTAGGTCTGCAGCAACATGGGTGGCCTAAGGCTTGTAAAATCACAAAGGTCATAAACCTTTGATAGTTAGTCTGCATATTTAAAGATATGTTAAGAATGGTAACCTTCAGTGGGGTTAATAATAGTGATCGTTGAATAATAGTGAATAGCAGAATAATAGTGATTGTTGGTCTGGGTACTCTGACCACCCTCGTGGCAGGGATTTGAATGAAGTGAGGATTAAAAGCCAGAGAAATTCCACTGGATAAGAACCCATGCACCACTTAGTAATGTGTATGCTTTTGTCTTCCTGGCATACTTTCTATAGCGCTGGACCTTCTTCACGACATAAGCATACATCTGGAAGAAGGAGTCATTGGAATAAACCAAAAACAAAATAAGCTCAGACAGGCAATCTTATTCTCTTTAGATGCATCGTTTGTTGACAGTGTTGAGAATCCTACCAGCTTCGGATGTCATCCAGCATAGCCAGCATCCTCCTCCTATCAAAAAGTTTGTGTCACATATAAAAATAACTAGTATCATTTACACTCTCTCCTAATCCCACATTTGGCATTGCTAAGCATCTGCCCCTCTTCGAATGAGCAACTGAAAGTTGGCTAGATGGTGTACAATATTTTAAAAATGAATGAACAAATTAAAACAGTGATGCCTTCTGATTTTCTGACAATGGTTTTGAAGCTGCTAGTCAAAGGATATTTGTTCAAATTTATAAATTTTCCCTTCAGCATCAGCTAAAGCAATGTTTAGCCAAATGTTTCCCTATTGTGATATTTTACATCATGTAGCAGTGTTGATGGTTCATGACCTAGTAAGGAGGTAGGCCAGTGTTCTGGATCACTAGATGGTCCTGACGGATTCTTTAAATTGAAACCTATATTTTGACTTTTAAATGGTCTCATTACTTGACATTTGTGAACTCAAACTGAAATAGTCCAGTGGACCAGTGTTCTCTTCATTTTAAAAAATGGTGCTGGGCATTGAGCCCGGCCCTGAGTGTGCCCGGCAGGTGCTCTACTTCTGAGCCCTCGCCAAATTCCTATTCATTTTTCTCTTTGTCTGTTCCATCTCTTACATCTTTCTTTTGGTTGTTTCAAGAATAGTTGCTTCCAAAACTGGCTTAAAAATAAAGAACTCTTCTTATCATGTTTTCAGTGACACATTTTGTTTGGCTACTAAATAAGATAATATCACAAAAAAAAAAATACTCTAAGGAATATGAAGAAGTCCCTCTTTAGAAGCAGAATAAAGGATCAGTAATATCATGCTCCATTTACTTGCACTCTCTTCCAAAAATAAATAAATAAATAAAACCCAACATATCCTTCAGTATTGAAAGGGTAACATGGAGATATCTTTTGAAAAAGGACATCGAAGGGTGTGGTTTGACGATTTTCAGATAGCACTGTGTATTGGGCAAGATCCGTGCAGCAACTTCCGGTCATTCTATTTAAAACAGAGCACTGTGTTAAAACAGCACCGAGGTGTTAAGTAGAAGTTTTCAAGCAAACTGCTGAAATGGGAATGCAAGACTTAGTTTCAGCGGTTTGCATTTGTGTGGGGAGAAGCATTCATCCCATTAGCCACCTCCTAGAAAATGCTTGTTTACAGTATTAAAATTTTCATATCACTGAAGAGAAAAGCCATGTAAGGTGTTCACTCTAATATGGGTATGCAGGTTACACGGTCAAACAAGCATTTAAGGTGTCTGTAGCATGCCCAGGGGAACAGAATTGACGGTATAGCACCATGAAAAGGGGAATCAGCTTCAGCTTCAGGAAACACAGATATGAGTCACTGCCCAAAGGAACCTTTAGAACCATGGCAGGCTGTTTCTATTTCTACACACAACTTCAGGCTTAACACCACACCTGTGGTCCTTTAAGATGTTTTATGAGGAAATCTGTGGAGAGACTTTGTACCTCTGCTACTTTAATTAAATTCTGCCTGGTTGGTTTTGGTTCATATTAACCCTTTGCTTCTTCCATTGAGGGTGCATACATTAACTATTCTTTGAAAAGTTGCTCTGAGTCGTGATGACATTCCAGAAAGATTCCCAACACACTCAGTGAAATGACTCAAGTGCCATCATGGGCTGTTTTAACTTTTAGGTGGTCTGGTATCGACACCTCACATCAGTCAGCCACAGGCGTTCCAGGTTAGACCGGCTTTGTGCGCAGGCAGCCTGAAATAGCAGCGCTCTGTGAGGCTGTCGCAGAAGGGGCACACGTGGAACGAATGGACTTTTCTTGACTTTGGCTGAGGAAAACAGCTTCCCATCCCACACTCCCACACGGTAGCGACCGGTCATTGCTCAGCACCTCAGATTGGTTGAATAAATAGAAATACAAGCAGGACTTCCTTGGCTTTGCTGTGTTACTAGCCCACTGCCTTTACAGCCTTACACACATCCAAAATATTAGTTCATAAAAATCCAGAAGTTAGGCCCACACATAATGCCATGAAGTTTTTTTGTTGTTGTTTTTTGTTTTTAATTCAAGAAATATGGGAGTAAATCCACCTAGATGTAGGAAAAATGTAAAAACTGCATTTCTGTGCCGTGAAATGCTCAAACTGGACCTTTTGCTCAAAAGACTACAAATGTTACTGTAGACATGAGAATCATTTCTAGATCAAACAGTTGTTGCTATAAAAACTGCACTTTACAGCAAAGGTTGGGAAATGTTGATCACGTAGAAGATATTTATACTGGACTTAGTTTCAGATCTCCACACAAAAACTTCTGTCCTTTATGTTTTCAGAATTGTTGATTGTGTCAACATTATTTTTGTGAATAAAATAGACCTAGATAAAACCTAACTAAATTTTAGTATGAACCAGTCCCCAACTATTTTTAAAAATCCCAGTGATCTACACCTAACTAATTTACACATCACACACAGGTTCAAGCCATTATCTTGTTTCTGATCTTGTGTCATTTCATGATGTTTTTAGTTGCAAGTTTTTATAATTGTATTAAAATAAATAAAACAAAAAATACGATTATTTTGCCTTTAAAGTTCCAATAATATGTAAAGGAAGGTTATGCATGTGTTTAAAATATACCCAATACTTTGTTATTTGGCTTAAATGTAATAACTACGTCTATCATACGTTGTTTGTGCTACATTGTACACTATTTACTATTTGATCTCTTGAGGGAGTTCTTTGAGGCAAAGTATTACGATAAAACATCTCTTACACTCTAAGAGAATGGGATTTTTGCAAGACATTATAGAGTTAATAATATGCATTTGAGGTCCTTGAAAATTTAAGACTAACAAATCTTGAAGAGTTGAGACTGCTGTTCTACTGCATGTTCAGCTGTTTGTTGAATTTTCTCTTAAGAGAACAATGTAACCATCAACATTACTTGCCTTGGATTTCCCATGTAATTGACTTTTGCAACCTATGATAATGCATAGCTATAATCTTACGTTAGGTACTCTTCCATGCCCCTGACCTAGAACAATGCATGTGTATCATTTGCTGAGAGCAACAAATACAGAGGTTGAAGACAATCTTCTAAAATGAATATAGACCATAAATTTTTTAACAGAAATTTGGATACTGGTTCAGAAACAATGATGTCCGAATTACTGTTTGTTTTCTGACCAGCTGGGGTATGTTGAAGCCAATGCCTTAGTCCCGTGTAAAACTCTGATAAATATTTATGTAAAATAGCCCTCATTCCTTTTCCACTAGATGTTTTCTAAGTGGTTAAGTGGATAGAGAAAAACTTTGTTAGGGACGGAGACAGCCACACAAACAGACACACAGGACAAAATTACAAGACAGTCTTCAGTCAGGGAAAATTCAGACTCATACAATAGACAGAAAATGAAATAAACTAGAGAATTCTAATCTGAATTCACTTTTGGTTAAGTGACTTCAAAAGGAAATGCTTTTATTTCTTTCTTTAATGTGACATGGATGCAATATTAGTAACCCCGAGTAAACTCTTAATTAATCTAATTATTCAGTTTAGTTATTTATTTCAACACGGAATTAAAAACAACAAAGTATCTTTCTGTTAAGATTACAATTCTGTCAACAGTAGTTGTTTTACATATGGCAGATTTTGAGTTTGTGGGTTCAGATGGGCTACATCTGAAAAATTAGTGATTTCTAATGAAATGTATAAACAGAGGTAGAGAGATTATTGTTTCCTCTTGGGCAGGAATGTCTCAATTTTTCTAATATTTGCATGTTTGAAGCAGGGAGAAACACATAATTACATAATTTGCTTCACTAAAATACTAGTTAGCATTTGCTCACTTCACAACCCTTCAAAAGAGTGTGAAGAAGTAAACTTGTAAGTTCCGTACTGTGGACTATAACCTTAAACACGGCGTGATTCTCATATCTTCACAGAAAGCAACTGGGTTAGGCAAAGGTTGAAAGACAGAAATTAGGATTACAAGAAACATCTATACTGATTTAAGTAACTGTCACTGGAACTAATTTCAGGAGGAAATATTAAGTAAAATAAAAATATTCAACTTGACTGAAGAGTTAATATTTTGCCAAACCCCCAAATTTTCATGTGTGTGTTCAATATCAGCTAAATGTTACCTTTTCTTCTCTCATACAACATAAGATATGTGATTATTAATTATTAAATCAGTGCAGCATTTCTTATTTGGTGGATTGTTTCTTCAAAATGGAAGCTACATTAAAATAAGATGAGGCCACCAAATACTGAGCAGAGGGCAAAGTGTTGGTTCAGAGAGCATTAACTCTGCACATGTGCATGTGCGTATACTTTTATTTCTATTTTTCTTTCATTAAAAACGTTTTTCATAAAATATATTCTGATTATGATTTTTCTCTCCCTTAACTACCCCAAGATCTTCCCCACCTTATCTACCATCTGCTTAGAAGACAAGCATCTAAAGAATAATAATAAAATGAGATAGGAATAAACCAAACAAGCTGGAATTGGACAAAATAAACAACAGAAGGAAAAGAGACAAAGAAAAAAAAGCACAAGAAATACATGATAGAGAGAAACGAATGATTGCACATATAGGAAGCTTCATTTGGAGATGAGTGATGTTGGAGCTGTTTCTCCCTTGTTATTTGGCAATTTTATTTGCATTGCCTTCATACATATACATATTTTAAGAAGCTTGTGCTGAATCTGATTTCCATATGCCCCTCAAATGGCCTTTAGTTTTAGTTGTCAGGCTCCCTTTTACCCCATTGTCCCTTTTTTCTCTCTCTTCCTGTTTAAACCTTCCATTCCTGTGTCTTCCTCATCCATCCATAAATATTTATTCTATTTCTCCTTCCTAGGATATTCCATGTGTCCCTACTATTCCTGTACTCTATGCGTAACTTCTGTGTTTGTACATGTTGTAGCTTGCTTATTGAAGATTTGGTTTCATTTGCTCATTGGTTCTTTTTGTTTTGTTTTGTTTTTCTATTTTATTTATTTCAGCCCAGAGTTTTATTTTTTTTTGTTACCATCTACTACTATTGAATTTCATTTCTTTCTTTTGTTCTAGAGTTTTCATGTATGCCATTAAGTTACTAATATGAGATGTAGCCTTTTTTTTTTAATGTAGCCACTTAGTGCTGTGAAATTATCTTTTAGAATGCTCCTTCTATATCATAAGTTTGGGTACATTGTATATTCATTTTTCATTCAATTCTAAAAAAATCTTTAATTTCTTTCCTAAAATGTGCCTTTCCCCATTTTTTCATCCAGTAGTGAGTTGTTCAGTTTCCATGAGTTTGTGATCTTTCTGTTCTTTCTTTTGCTGTTGATACTCAGCTTTAGTCCTTAGTCTTCATATAGGATTCAAGGTGTTATTTCAATTTTCTTGTATCTGTTGAAGTGTGTCTTTGCGTCAAGTAAGTCATCAGTTTTGGAGAAAGCTTCATGAGCTTCTGAGAAAAAGGTACATTTTTTTTGTGTGTTTGAATAAGATGTTCTGTACTTATCTTCTAGGTCCATTTAATTTAGTACATTATTTAGTTCCAAATTTTTTCCATTATGTTTTTCTCTGGATGGTCTGTCTATTGTTGAAAATGGGTATTGAAGTCACCCACTATTACTGTGTGAGGGTCAAAATGTGGTTTTAACTATAGTAGTGTTTCTTTTATAAACTTAGGTGTCCATGTGTTTGGTGCATAGATGTTTAGAATTGCAATATCATCTTGATGGGTTTTTCCTTTGATAGTGACCTTTCTTATCTCTTCTAATGAGATTTCGTTGGTAGTTTATTTTGTTAGACATTAAAATAGCTATACCAGTTTGCTTCTTAAGTCTATTATTTTAGAATACCTTTTCTATAATTTTACCCTAAGATGATGTATGTCCCTGATGTTAAGGTGTGTTTCTTGGATTCAACGGAAAAGTGAATCTAATTTTCAAATTCAGTCTGTTAATCTATGTCTTTTTATTGGGCAATGAGACCTGTGATGCTGAGTTACCAGTGAGCAGTGTTTGTTGATTCAATTATTATGCTGTGTTTTTTCCCGAGCCTTTCAATTTACTGTGAAATTATTTATTCCTTGTTATCTTTGGTTAAGCTTTTCTCTTTTTTAATTAAATTTTTATTTTTTACATTAATTACATTTTATTACCTTTGCATCTCAGTTGTAGCCTCCTCTCCCTTTCCCTCACAATCTCACTCTCCCTCCCTCATCTCCTCCCATGCCCTTCTCTAAGTCCACTGATACGGGAGGTCCTCCTCCCCTTCCATCTGACCCTAGCTTATTAGGTCTCATCAGGACTGGATGCAATGTCCTCTACTGTAGCCTGGCAAGGCTGCTCCTCCCTTGGGGAGGGGAGGGTTTAAAGAGACAGCCACTGAGTTCAAGAGAAAGACAGTCACTGTTCCCCTTACTAGGGTACCCACTTGGATAATGAGCTGGCATGGGCTACATCTGAGCAGGGTTTCTAGGTTATATCCATGCATGGTCCTTGGTTAGAGAAACAGTCTCATAGAAGACCCCTGTGCTCAGATATATTTGGTCCTTGTGGAGCTCTTGGCCTCTCCAGATCTTACTAACTCCCCTTCTTTCATATGATTCCCTGCACTCTGCCCAAAGTTTGGTTATGAGTCTCAGCATCTTCTGCTTTGATACACTGCTAGGTAGTCTTTCAGAGGCTCTCTATGGTAGGCTCCTGTCCTGTTTCTTTTTTTCTCCTACTTCCAATGTCCATCCCATTTGTCTTTTTTTAATTAAATTTTATTTTATTAATTACACTTTATTCACTTTGTATCCCCCCATAAGTCCCACCAACCCTTCTCTTTCTTTACGCATGCCCCTTCCCAAGTCCACTGACAAGAGAGGTCCTCATCCCTTTACTTCTGATCTTTGTCTATCAGATCACATCATCAGGAGTGGCTGCACTGTCATCTTCTGTGGTCTGGTAAGGCAGCTCCCCCCTCAGAGGGAGGTGATCAAAGAGCAGGCCAATCAGATTATATCAGAGGCAGTCCCTCTTCCCATTACTATGTAATCCATTTGGACACTAAACTGCCATGGGCCACATCTGTGCAGGGGTTCTAGGTTATCTCCATGCATGGTACTTGGTTGGAGTATGAGTCTCTGGGAAGACCCCTGTGTTCCATTTGTTTTTCTAAGTGAGGATTGATCATCTTACCCCAGGCCCTCCTTTGTATTTAACTTCTTTAGGTATACAGATTTTAGTATGTCTATCCTATCCTTTAGGTCTAGTACCCACTTATAAGTGAGTATATACCATGTGTGTCTTTCTGTTTCTGGGATACCTCACTCAGGATGATCTCTTCTAGATCCCACCATTTGCCTGCAATTTTTTTTTATTTCCTTATTTTTAATTACTGAGTTGTATTCCATTGTGTAAATGTACCACAATTTCTGTTAAACTTTTCACATTAAAATTTTCCTTTTAGCACCTTTTATAAAGCCGGAATTATAGATAGATACTGCTTGAATTTGGTTTTATTGTGGAATGTCATTGTTTTTCCACCTATTGAGATTGAAGGTTTTGCTATGTAGAGTAGTCTGAGCTTGCATCTGTGGTCTCTGGAATTTGTAGAACATCTGTCCAGGCCATTCTTGCTTTTAATGTCTCCATTAAAAAGTCAGATGGCATTCAAATAGCTCTGTTTTAAATGTCATTTGGAATTTTTATTTGGTAGCTTTTAATACTTTATTTGTTTTGTATGTTTCATATTTTGATTATTTCTCATGTGTAATTCTGTTTCTGGTCCAGTCTATTTGGTGTCCTGTGTTCTTCTAATATGATAAGCAACTTCTTTAGGTTGGAGACCTTTTCTTTCATGACTTTGTGGGAAATATTTTCTGTGCCTTTGGCCTGGGTTTTGTCTCCTCCCTCTATTCCTATTATTCCTAGATTTGTTTTTTCATAGTGTCCTAGATGTACTAGATATTTTGTGCCTGGAATTTTTTGGACTTAACATTTTCTTTATTCATGCCTTTTATCTTGTCTACATTGCCTGAGATTCTATCTTCTCTTTCATTATGTTGGTTGGCTTGCCCCTGAGTTTTACTTTTTGAATACCATACATTTTTTTCTTTAGTGATTTGTTTTTCACTTTCATATGTTACACAGCTTTTTTTCATTTCTTTCCACTGTAATAAATGACATTTTCTGCTATTTCAGGAACTTGCGTGGTATACTTCCACCTCATGTCATTAATAGTCCATTCCACTTTTCTCCCATTTGATTTGTTTCATCGCCTCCTTAGGTTTTTCTTTATGATCTTAGTCTTATTGGTGCCTCTTTTACTATTTAAAATAAAAAACCATGTTTATGTGTCTCTATAGCCTTCTGTTTGTACTCTGTTTCTTCCCCATGGCACATCTTGATGGAACCTCCTTTTAAAATTTATTTTAAAATAATTTATTCACTTTATATCCTGATTTTAGCCTCCTCCCCTAGTCCTCACAGACAGCCCCTGCTCCCTTTACTAGGGAGCCAACATGGAGGCTGAGCTATATCTGATATGGGCTATATCTGAGCAGAAAACCTAGCTCCTCTCCTTACATGGTCCTTGGTAGGTGCATGAGTCTCTGCAGGCCCCCATGGGCCCAGATTTGTTGGTTTTGTTAGTCTCCTTTTGGAGCTCCG
This sequence comes from Meriones unguiculatus, assembly GCF_030254825.1. Taxonomy (NCBI): domain Eukaryota; kingdom Metazoa; phylum Chordata; class Mammalia; order Rodentia; family Muridae; genus Meriones; species Meriones unguiculatus. The sequence goes on along the minus strand of NC_083367.1, from coordinate 33,134,719 downwards.
GTCCCCTCCATGTCCTTTTATCCCCCACTCCCCTTTCCATGAAACTCTCTGAGCTCTGATGAAAGTTTGGCTGTGAGTCTCAGTATCTGCTTTGAGACCCTGCTGATGGAGTCTTTCATAGGACATCTATGGTAGGTTCCTGTCCTGTTCCTTCTTTTCATTTGCTTCCTGTGTCTATTCTATTTGCTGTTCAGGAGGAGAATTAAGCATCCTCCCTAGGCTCCTCTTTGTTAATTAGCTTCTTTCGGTCTGTGAATTTTGGTATTGTTATCCTTTATTACATGGCTAATATCTGCTTTTAAGTGAGTATATACCGTGTGTGGCAAATGGATGGAACTAGAAAAGATAATCCTGCGTGAGGTAACCCCGAACTAGAACCTCCTTCTTATTGACTGGTTTTACATCTTAGCTACTGCAACATTGCGTCCACAAGGGCAAAGATTTGAAGGCTATTTACTGATGATTTACTGTTTGGAATGCTGGTGCTTTGAATGGCATCTGTTAGCAAGTTCAAGATTTCATGGTGATCTTAAGCAAAGTTTTTTTTTCTTGTTTTCTTAATGAAAAGACCAACTCTGTTATTCATCTTTTTTAATTAAAATTTTATTTTTTGAGAATTTTACACATCAGTACTGTTTTACAATGTTTCACTTTTTTTCCCCAACTTTTCCCATGAACTTGCACTCTTTATCAGATTTGTAACTTCTTTAATTATTACTGTTATCTGCTGGAGAAAGGTTTCAGGTCAGTTCCAGCTTAGTGACTCTGTGTCCTGTTTCCAAAAGTATGTGGTGTCTTCAGCAGTGAGATTTTACCTTTAACTAATGATAAAGGGAAATTTTCCTTCTCTGTAATTCAAACAAAATGTCTATGTTCCTACTCCAAATATGAGCTTTTATCACAGAGTACAAGTGTTTTAGCTTTGTTGGTGGAGAAGCTGTTTCAACTCTGCAAAAATGACTCTTACTCAGCACTGGCCTTCATACCTATCATGTGGGTGGCTGTTTCTTTAAAAGATTACAAAATACCTCAGATGGGAAGTCATTTCAATTTTATAACAATGAATTGTTATAAGTTTCATGTTTGTGGATAAAGGGCCACTGAGGCAGATTGAACATTTAGGTAAGAACTGTTTGAGGAGATATCCCTTAGGCAAACAGGCAAACAGAAGCACTGTGGGGGCTCTGAAGAGAGTTTGGCCATCTGAGATAGAGTGGGAGCGTCTTTTGTTATACGTTTCCCGGGAGACAGTGGTTTTATGCCTTCATATTAATGAATGGGTCATAGTATCTGCTTGTCATCAGGCTTTCTCTGAATCAGCCTTGACAGTGGGAAGGCAAGAATCTAAAAAACAAACAAACAAAAAAGCAAGTTACTTTAGTTCTGGAAAACAAATTTAACGTTTCAGGCATCATCATAAATCAATCAATATAGAGGAATTTTACAAGGTGGTTTGGCCCTTGGTAAGATGCATTTTACTAATTCACTGATTATCCTAGTTAGCAGCAATGCCTTTTTATTTATTTTATTTTATTTTATTTTATTTTATTTTTATTCACATACTGAAAACCAGGTTAGGAGAATGCGCCTAGAGAAGATACTTACAGAGTCCTTTTTACTGTACAGAAGAAGACAGGAATACAGTGGGAAGGGAATTTGATCATTTCTGCTGTCCAACAAAATAATGCAAATGAAGATATAGCTTAATCATTTAAAGATTTTTATCTGACATGGAAATTGTACATTACACCCATCTATTCTGAAGGCCCTGAAGCCTTGAATCAATTAAGTGTCATATTGTTATCTTTATGTTTGGCTTTGAAATTTTTTAGTTCTGACATATAAGAGTCACTTGTGCTCCTATAATTATCTCTCCATACATCTAGTTTCTAATTTTTTGAATTCCAACTCAGTTTATGGAAGCTTATAGACTTATTGGCTGTCTGTAGCTAACTCGATATTAATTTTCCACTATTTACAGTGACTTCTTACTTTTAGCAATGAAACATTACCAATACCATCTGTTGGGGTTTGTCATTTTTATCCTTTAATTCTAATTCAACTCAAGTGATTGTATTTCCTCAGTGACATTGTTGTGCCTTTCTCAACACTGCAAACTTCTAGTCTTTCTCTTTCCTACTGGATATTCTATTAAGGAAACACCAAAACAAAGGAATAGGAATTGACAGGTCATATTGGTGACTGATGTTTAACTGAGGAACAGAATAGATGTTTGCAAACATTTTCAAAAGTCAATCGGTCACTTGGTGGCTTTTGGATTTACTGTCTGTGTTGCTCATTGTGTCAGATATTGTTGATTAATGAGTCATGCATTATGTTGTTTCCACGTACATGACACTTAAGGTCAACTAACATTGTGGGGAGCTATTTAGACAGGAGAATAAAGCTCCTTGCTCAAGAACAAGATGTCCTTTCCTTGTGTCAGACAATTTGATTCTTCACAGTCTGTACAGTAGGTTCCAGTTGCTTCTGTGATATCTTTTTGCTGCTTTTACTAATGTACTCAGTATCACTCAGGTGGAGTTCAAGCTCAAGTGTGCATAGCTCACAGAAACTATGTTTCATGTGTGCTTTTACTGTATTTTGTGTTTTGCTTTTTTGTTTTGCTTTTTATAATTATCTTTATGGCAGATTCTAAAAATCTCCTCCATAAGAAATTTAGTTATGTGGACATTGCAGTGTATTTAGAAAGTTTTGCAAATAGGTCACTGTTTGATATTTTTAAAAACATAGCACTAATGTTTCATATTAAAGAAAAACAACCAACCAACCAACCAACCAACCAACCAACCAAAAAACTATGGCATTATATCTATTGTTGAGGTGTGAGTGGAGCTCTGTTAAACAAAATGTCATGAAATAAAACCACAAATTGAGAAATGAGAAATATCTCACCATCTCAATTGGTGAAATATATTCATCTCAGTTACTTCTATTATGAGCTAAGTTCCTGCAAATTAAAACCCAAGTCAAACAGCTATAAGTAAAATTGTTACTAAATAGAGAAATAATGTAATTGGTATTAATACTTAGAGAAAGAAATACTTTTACAGTTAAGCTTATGCAAATGTAATGTCACAATGTTATTTAAATATATTCAATTGATACATTTTACATAAGCTTCAAATCTGTAAAAGATAAACACTCTTGACTTCTAGAATGATAAAATTCAGAGAAGGGCCATTTCACGTAAATCTTCCCCTCGAAGCAGTGATGAGAGGATGGATTCAAATCGTTTTTGTTTGTTTGTTTGGTATTTCTATTAGTAAACTTACAGAGGACTTAACTGTTTCCATGTTTCTAGACACTGAAGACATAAGAGTAATGACAAATTCCTTACAGTTCTGGAAATCTCATTCTAATGGAGAAGATGTATGAGAGGAAATACTGTCTTGGGGGCCTGTGTTGGAGGCATGCTGATTTAATTATGTAACCTCTGGCACACTGTTCTCATCTACAAAATGGGGAAGTAACAGTTTCCACACTAGAAAACGGATTTTGTTATTTGTCCATTTGACATCCAGGCCTTTTCCTTTGCATGAAAAGATCCAACATAATCTACTTATGCATGAAATTTGGATGGGGCTTCCTCTCTTTTGTGTACACACTTAGAGCTTTTGGTGGGTTTTTCAGATGCTCTGTGACAAATCAATGTGATAATCAGTCTCTTTGGTGACATTGTCTCAATATATATCATTTTCCTCTTTTATTTCACAACTCAAAAATAAATTTCTACCAGAAAGAAAACAGAAAAATTTCACACTCCAATTCAGTTCTTCCATTGAATCTGTTGTTTCCCTGTAATCAGAGTACTTCCTGCTTCCAAGATTTAATGAAAATTTTTTTCTCTTGAGTTATTATACCATAAAATACCCCCAAGATACTCATTACAGAAAAGCCTGACAGTGTGGACAGAACAGAATACCAGGAATAACGGAGCTCCTCCGAGAAATTAAAGGTTTCTTTATAAAATAAAGAAAAAGAAAACATGTTGTATAATCATAGCCTGGATGAAAAATGCATTTATGTTCAGAGAGAAAAATCACTGAGACAGTTTGTTGTACTGTAAGGTGGATGCCATATTAATTAGAGATACAATAATATAATACTGCTCTTTTTTGTTGTCGTGATTTTTCCATGTAAGTGATGTGTATGTGGGTGTCTGTGGATGTGTGTTCACGTGTATAAGTGCATATGCACACTTGGGTCTTTTGGAGTCTAGAGGCTGGCATCCATTGCCTTCCTCAAATGATTTCCGCCTTATTTTATTGAAGACGATGTGTCCCTTACTAAAAACTGAGCTTGCAGTTACTCTAGCTCACCGGCTTGCCCAAACATCCTGTCTCCACCTGCAGACAGCAGCAATGTCAGGCGGCCATGTCAGCTGCCTGGTTTTTATGTGGGATCTGAACTGCAATCCTCACGTTTGGACAAGCACTTTATTTACCAAGCCATGTTTGAAGTTCCAAGTTTGCTCTTTATTAAAAATCACACAAAAATTAAAGCATGCACATTAGGAATCATATCAAACCACAGCCTTGTGTGATTGTTTGTTAAAAATCCATCAAAAGCGATTCTCTTTCAAATAATCATTTTCATAAAGAAACAGGAAAAGACAAAAGCAATTTTTTTTCTTGAAATGTAATAATGGGGGAGACCCCTGTTATGGTCATACTAAAGCATTCCGTTTCAGGAAACAAGAAGACATTGACACTTGTCAGGTTACATTTTTAATGAACTGATATGTTCATAAAATATTTACCAATATATCACCCTTACTGATGAATATTGAAATTTTAAACAAGTTTCTAAAATATGCATTGTGAGCTCACACAACTTACTTTTTAAAAGGTACCCAAGTACACTTTTCTGTGGCAAAGTATTTTAAAATTTATCATAGCTGTTTTTTGTCATTTGCTAATTTAAATATGTTTACACAGAATTTCCTTAAAGTAGCAAAACATTAGAGATAATGGAAAATGTATAAGGAACTACAAATATTTAACTATTCACTTTTTTAATTCTTTATTAATTATACTTTATTCACTTTATATCCACCCTGTGGTTCCCTCCCTCTTCCCATCCCAATCCCTCCCTTCCTCCACCCTCTGCATGCATGCCCCTCCCCAAGTCTACTGATAGGGGAGGACTTCTTTTCCTTCCTTCTGATCCTAGTCAATTAGGTCTCATCAGGAGTCTTTGTCTTCTTCTGTGGCCTGGTACTGTTGCTTCCCCCTCAGAGGGAGGTAATTAAATAGCAGGCCAATCAGTTCATGTCAGAGACAGTCCTTGTTCCCATCACAATGGAACCCACTTGGATACTGAACTGCCATGAGCTACATCTGTGCAAGGGTCTTAGGTTATCTCCATACATAGTCCTTGGGTGGAGTATCAGTCTCAGGAAAGACCCCTGTGCGCAGATTTTTTTTGGTCGTGTTGCTCTCCTTGTGGAGTTCCTGTCCTCTCCACATCTTACTGTTTCCCATTTCCTTCCTAAGATTCCCTGCACTCTGCCCAAAGGTTGCCCAAAAGTCTTAGCATCTGCACTGATGGTCTGCAGGGCAGAGCCTTTCAGAGGTCCTCTGTGTCAGGCTCCTCACTTGTTCCCTCTTTTCTCCTTCTTCTGATGTCCATCCTCTTTGCCTTTCTGGATAGGGATTGAGCATTTTAGCAAGAGTCCTCCCTCTTGATTAGTTTCTTTAGGTGTACAGATTTTAATAGGTTTATCCTATATAATAGGTCTATATGAGTGAGTATATATGATATAAGTCTTACTGCTTCTGGGATAGCTCACTCAGGATGATCTTTTCCAGATCCTACCATTTACCTGCAAATTTCATAATTTCCTTGTTTTTTTTTTCATTGCTGAGTAATATTCCATTGTGTAGATGTACCACAATTTCTGTATCCATTCCTCCACTGAGGAGCATCTGGGCTGTTTCCAGCTTCTGGATATTACAAATAAGGCTGCTACAAACATGGTTGAGCAAATGTCTTTATTGTGTACTTGAGCGTCTTTTGGATATATGCCTAGAAGTGGTATAGCTGGATCTTGAGGAAATGCTATTCCTAGTTGTCTGAGGAAGAGCCAGATTGCTTTCCAGAGTGGTTGTACAAGTTTATATTCCCACCAGCAGTGGAGGAGGGTTCCCCTTTCTCCATAACCTCTTGAGCATGTGTTGTCACTTGAGTTTTTTATTTTAGCCATTCTGATGGGTTTAAAGTGAAATCTTAGGGTCATTTTGATTTGCATTTCCCTTATGACTAAGGATGTTGAACATTTCTTCAAATGTTTCTCTGCCATTTGATATTCCTCTGTTGAGAATTCTCTGTTTAGCTCTGTACTGCATTTTTTAATTGGATTACTTGAGTTGTTGCTTTTTAACTTCTTGAATTCTTTGTATATACTGGATATTAGTCCTTTGTCAGATATAGGATTGGTGAAGATCCTTTCCCAATCTGTAGGCCGTTGTTTTGTTCTGATGACAGTGTCCTTTGCTTTACAGAAACTTTTCAGTTTCATGAGATCCCATTTATTGAGTGTTACTCTTTGAAAATGTGCTGTCGGTGTTATGTTCAAGAAGTTGTCTCCTGTGCCAATGAGTTCAAGGCTCTTACCCACTTTTTCTTCTAAACGGATTAGTGTGTCTGGTTTTATATTAAAGTCTTTGATCCACTTGACCTTTAGTTTTGTGCAGGGTGATAAGTATGGATCTATTTGCGTTTTTCTGCATGTAGACTTCCAGTTAGATCAGCACCATTTGTTGAAGATGCTGTCTTTTTTTCCATTGAATGGTTTTTGCATATTTGTAAAAAATCAGGTGTCCATAAGTGTTTGGATTTATGTCAGGGTCTTCTATTCGATTCCATTGATCCACCATTCTATTTCTATGTCAGTACCAGGTAGTTTTTAGTATTGTTGCTCTATATTACAGTTTGAGATCAGGGATGGAGATACCTCCTGAAGATCTTTTACTGTAGAGAATTGTTTTAGCAATTCTGGGTTTCTTGTTGTTTCATATGAAGGTGAGAATTTTTTTTTCCAAGGTCTGTAAAGAATTGTGTTGTTATTTTGATGGAAATTACATTGAATCTATAGATTGCTTTTGTAAGATGGTCATTTTTACTATATTAATCGTGCCAAGGCATGAGCATGGGGGATCTTTCCATAGAAAATCCACATGATCATCTCCTTAGAGGCTGAAAAGGCATTTGACAAAATCCAACATCCATTCATGTTTAAAGTCTTGGAGAGATCAGGGATAGAAGGCACATACCTGAACATAGTAAAGGCAATATACAGCAAGCCTGTAGCCAATATCAAACTCAATGGAGAGAAACTTAAATCAATCCCACTGAAATCAGGGACAAGGCAAGGCTGCCCACTCTCTCCGTATCTCTTCAACATTGTTCTTGAAGTCTTTGCTAGAACAATAAGACAATTGAAGGAGATCAAGGGGATACAAATTGGAAAGGAAGAAGTCAAAGTATCACCATTTGCAGATGATATGATAGTATACCTGAGTGACCCCAAAAATTCTACTGGGGAACTCCTACAGCTGATTAACACCTTCAGCAAAGTGGCTGGATACAAAATTAACTCAAAAATCAGTAGCCCTTCTATATACAAAAGACAAAAGGGCTGAGAAAGAAATTAGGGAAACAACACCCTTACAATAGCCACAAAAGATATAAAGTACCTTGGTGTGAACCTAACTAAGCAAGTCAAAGACTTGTATGAAAAAAATTTCTAGTCTCTGAAGAAAGAATTAGAAGAAGATATCAGAAGATGGAAAGAACTATGCACTTTTTAAGTTGAGATTTATTGTGAAATTTGGTAATCACCCAGTATCTTGTTATGTGAGACTGCCAAAAATGTAATTATCAACATCTATGCAAATAAGCAGGAGAAAGGACTTCATTGTTCTTCACAGCCATCAACAAGTGCCTCTCGTTTTCTTTTTAATAGTTGACTCTGCCACTTAAAAAATCTGTTAAAAATAAAGTAATCAAAGTCGCTCATTTACTCCCTTGTATGGAGACCATTTAAGCTTTTGTTACTTGGAAGGTTAAGCAGCTAGCTAAAAAACTATGTAGAAGACCCCAGGTCTCAACAGTCAATCAGGTGGGGTATCCCTCTGACTCCTCCTATCATAAAGATTAAGTTCTGTTCTACCTGCACAGGACCTCAGTTCCTATACATTTAGTGAGTTCTCCCTCAGTATTTCATTAGGTGAAAAACAGGTACTGCAAGAGCGGGGGTAGATGTGGGCCCATGTTAGGTTTCCACACTAGAAACGCTGTTAATGTTTACACTAGGAACTTATTCCCAGACTTGTTTGTTCAGGTTTTGGTTTGGGTTTTGCCTTTTTGTTTTGTTTTTTGTTTTTTTTTTTTTTCAGGACAGAGTTTTTCTTTATAGCTCTGACTGTCCTTAAACTCACTCTGTAGATTAGCCTGACCTTGAACTCAGAGATCTGCCTGTCTTTGCCTCCTGACTGCTGAGATTAAAGGCAAGTGCCATCACCACCCAGCTTCTTCTGTTTTTTTTTTAAGTTTATGATAATCTGTGGTTTTACAGTGAGACCAATTCAGTAAGAAGATGAAATTTCATCAGGCTTGTGTTATAATAATAATGATAATAATAATAAATAACAATACAAAGCCCTTGGTGAAGCCAAATAATGTACTTAGTGTTCTCAGGAAAGAAATGTTTATGCTCCTTTTGTGTTCTTTAACCTTCTTTGGTCATCTTGAAAGATAGCAGCAAATGACAACTACTGAGTTTACCTCTTAATTGTGTTCGCTATATTTATCAATGGTTTCAGGGCTAGAAGGTAGAGACTCTTTCTGTAGGTATGCTTCTCTGTAACTGTAGAGATCTGTGGTACTATATGGGAGAGATGCTCTAGAAATTATGTTTCCACCTCTTTTAACTTACAACAGGCTTATGAGACTTACTTACAACTTATGAGACTTATTACAACTTATGAGACTGACTTACAATTTATGAGACTGACTTACAATTTATGAGACTGACTTACAACTTATGAGACTTACTGTTATGGGCTGAGCATACAGCTCAGTCTGGAAAATGTTTCCCAAACAAGCATGAGTTTGACATCACACAGCCAAGAGTCTGGCTTGAGCCTAAGATCTCACTGGAAATAAATGGCAGAGATGGAGGATCCTCAGAGCTTGCTGACCCATCAGCTTAGGCAACTCTGAAGTTCTGTGAATTACTGTCTCAAAAAAAAGGGGGGGATTTTAGAAGACATGAGGGGGCTTCTGACCACCTTATGAACTCTGAAAGCAAATAAATACCTTCACTTTTACCACACACACCTAGAACAAGAGCACACAAGAGCTAGAAAGGAAGAGAGCAAGAAAGAATGAGAAAGAGAGGAGAGAGAGGAAAAGGGGAGGAGAGACATAGAACACCAATTTCAACAAATTAGATTTTCTTAAATGTTTAAGAAAAAAAGTCACAAGAAATTAGCTCATTATCACCTGTTGTTGAGTTTACAAAGGCTGACACTGGAGTGTTTATCACTGACATCTTGCCTAGTTAGTGGTTAAAAAAACAAATGAACAAACAAACCAAAAACCTTATATTTTGTGGTTTTTAAAAGGATGTTGTGGGTTCCCTAGTAAGGGGTACAGGGCCTGTCTCTTATATGAACTTAGTGGCCTGCTCTTTGATCACCTCTCCCTGGGAAGTGCAGACTTGCCAGGCCACAGAGGAAGATGATGCAGCCTGATGAGATCTGATAGGCTAGGCTTAGATAGAAGGGGAGGAGGTCCTCCCCTTTCAGGGGACTAGGGAAAGGACATAGGGGGAGAAAAGGGAGATTGGGTGAGACTGGGAATAGACAATAGATGAGGGAGGACGCTGCAGTGGGGATACAAATTGGATAAATTGTAATAAATAAAATATATTTATCTAAGTGCAAATAAAGTTTTTAAAAAGAAAAAAAAAGGATGTTGGGTAAATTTTTCCTTGACTCTTCAGTAAGAGTGCAAATGTTATACAGTCATGCTCTTTTTAAAATAATGTGTTTAGGAGCATTTACAGTTCTCTTTGTAAAGTGAGTGGATTTGAAACTGTTAGACTACTAGTGACTCTGATAAAGTTGCTCCCTTTTGTACTCTTTTTTTGGGTTACATTTGTACCCTGCATTTTCCTTTTGTCTTTTATTCTTAGATCTGTTTCCCTAAAGTTCACTACAGTAGTGTTTTACCAGATATTATCAGCACCCATAAAAAAGCAAATTGCACTGTAAACATCTCTTTTTAGATTGGGACAAACTATATCCTTCACCATCTCACTCCCCTCTCCAAGAAAGTACTTAGACAAAGCCTCATTTCATTTTTGTTTGATTGATTATTTTTCACAACAGAGTTTCTCGTGTAGCAGCCCTGTCTGAAGTGGAACTCTCTTTGTAGACCAGGCTGGCCTCAAATTCACAGAAATCCATCTGCCTCTACCTTCTCAGTGCTGAGATTAAAAGTGTGAACCACCACACCTGGCTAGACATTGCTTGGGAGTGTTGTGGAAGACTGGGAAGAAAGATAGAGAGAGCTGGAGGAGTTAAGGACATCTCCAGAAGACCTACAGAGTAAAGTAACCTGGGTCCATGAGGGCTCACAAAACTGAACCACCAACCAAAGGGCATGCCTGGATTGGACATAGGTGCCCTACACATGGGTAACAGATATGCAGCTTGGTCTTCATGTGGAGCCAGGGTTGATGTGGACTCTGTTGCCTGGCTTTGGATCCCTTTCCCATAGATGGGCTGCCTCGTTTGGCCTCAGTGGCAGAGGAAGCACTTAATCGGACTGTGACTTGATGTGCCAGGGTTGGTTGGTATCCTTTTCTGAGGAGAAGCAGAGGGAGAATGGGGGGAGAGGAATGTGTGAGTGAGACTGGGAGGACAGAAGGGAGGGTTCTGTGATCAGCCTGTAAAGTGATTAAATAAATTAATTGATGAAGAAAAAGAAAAGAGAAGAAAAGAAAAGAAGTATTCCTTTCCTCTCAATTTTTTTTCCCCTAGTTGGGTCCTTTTCATTTGCTACCAATAAACTTTTGTATCACTTTGCAATGAATTTTAAGATAATTTAAGATACTTTTTATGGACTTTATAGTTTTCATTTTGAGAAGGGAATGACAAGATAGCAAATGTTCCTTTCTTCTCATGCTGTTTGTCTTAGTGTCCTCTCAGGGACCCGTTTTAATATTGGAAAACTGCATTTCAGGTTTAACTTCCGTTATTTTAAAAATCAGTTGTCCATTTTTTTTCTCCATCTTGAACTGTCAGTTCTAAATTTTATGCCTACAGTTGCAGTAGCAACTACTTGATATTTCTAGTAGGTGTGTTTCCTCTCTGTGTGTGGCTGCCCAGGGTGTTTTGCATAATTAGACTCTACAGTATATCTGAGTTTAGAGAAACACTAGTATGGAGTCCCATAAATAAAGGAACTTCCATTAAGACACAGAAACACCTATATGGAGCACTTACAATTCCTTTGTATCTGTTTGGAGGAAGAGACACAAAGCATACTCACAACCTAAGCAGTGTGATCACAGCGTCACTGAAATACCAGTTTCCCCCTTTTTCTGCCTTCTTTCTATTTTCTTCTTCTCTCTCTTTTTTTCTCCATAAGGAGATTTATTGTGGGAAAGGGGTGGGGGAAGAAAGATGGCAAGGAGGGGGCCATCTATGACAGAGAGAGAAAAAAGGAAGAGAGAAAGAGACCCATTTTTTAATATACTGAAAAACTGAAAAATTACCAAGGGTTAGTTATGTTACCAAACACCTTCCCTGCATCCTGAAACATGTGGAATACTTTTACTATATTGAGATGGGACAGTTACCTGATCTACGCTCAGAAGACTACACAGGAAGAAATTATAATAAAAGGAATATTTTGTTTCAAGAGTTTATGAATCCATGGTTAAAGTAATAAATTTTAAATGTTATTGCTCTCGAGGAAAAGAAATCGTGACTAAAAGCAGCTTAACCTTAATATCGTGGCATATTATACAATACATAAATATCATAGTATATTTCATGGTGCTCCAAATATATTAAAAATGTCAAATAAAAATGAAATTCAGGAAATTATCAGTATTATGAAAGAACACCATTATCACTCATTAGTAGGGGAATTTATTCAAATTAAATTTGTATTATTAAATATCCTGCAAAATCTCATCAGAGAATTTAAAAGTCAGCAAGAAAGGTAAGAAAAATCACTAATATACATCACAGAGAAAAACATACCTAATATATTAAAGTATTTACAAATTAATAAGGAAATTTAGTAGAAAAATTATTGTTACAGTTCCTTTACCGCATATATATATATATATATATATATATCAAGTCCTATATATATATAGAAGTCCTCGAAGATGCTACCACATACACAGAACGGAAGAAGCACAGGGCCTCAAATTAATAAATAATTTGATAACACACATTTCCCAGAATTCCGTGGGAAAAGAAAACAACTGTTACACTGTTGTTGTTATCAGCATTAGAGCTGCATTGATTTAATCTTGCACATCTGAGACTTCAGTCTTCAAACTTTGCATACATGAACACATGTACACATATAGATATACACAGAAAAATAGATAATTATATTTATAATGGTTGTAACAATCAAGTATTTTAGAGTATTAAAATGTTTAAAAGACATGATATACCCACAGAAAGGATATTATACAAGTCTTAACAGTTTTGAATTATATAGCCATTCAAGAGTATATTATACAAAAATAAAGATGAAATAATATGTATTAAAATGAGAAAAAGGTCCCCAAGGTACATTTTTAAGAAAACAGAACAAACATATTGTATTAAATATGTTATGCCATATTAAAAAATTACAGTAACAAGAATAAAAGTCCAAATTTTCATGAAAACTCTAAAGGACATTCAGAATATATAAAAAGAGGAAGCTCAAAGAGAAATGAGGATTGATATCAGGCAGAGCAGGGGTAGGAAGACAGAGGACCTGCAGAAAGAAGAGAAACTTTGGGTGGGGACTTCTTTGTGACAAGCTGGAGACCTAAGACAGGGTGGGTTCCTGGGAGGATATGAGGGTGACTCTAGCTGAGACTCCTCATAACAGGGGTCATAGAGGTGAAAAAGTCCTCTAAATAGATAGGACTCCTAGTTTAGGGAGGGGAACACAAATCCACTCACAAAAATTTCTACCCAAAGTTTGTCCTGCCTACAAGATGGGCAGGGACAAAAATAGAGCTCAGGTTCTAAGAGCAACAATCAATAAATGGGACCTCATGAAACTGAAAAGCTTCTGTAAATCAAAGGACACTGTAGTCAGAACAAAACGAGAGCCTACAGACTGGGAAAGGATCTTCACCAATCCTACTTCTGACAGGGGCAAATATCCAGATTACATAAAGAACTCAGAAAGTTAAACACCAACAAACCAAATACTCCAGTTAAAATGGGGTACAAAGTTAAACAGAGAATTCTCAACAGAAATATTGAATGACCGATAAACACTTAAAGAAATGCTCAACATACTTAGTTGTCAGGGAAATGCAAATCAAAAAGACTGAGATTCCTCCTCAACCCATCAGAATGTCTAAGACCAAAAACTCAAGAGACAACACATGCTGGAGAAGATGTGGAGAAAGGGAAACACTCCTCCATTGCTGATGGGAATGTAAACTTGTACAACCACTTCGAAAATCAATCTGGCACTTTCTCAGGAAAAAAAACTGGGCATAGTACTACCTCAAGACCCAGCTATACCACTATTGGGCAAATATCTAAAAGATGCTCAGCACGGACATTTGCTCACCTATGTTTATAGCCACAGTATTCATAATAGCCAGAATCTGGAAACAACCTAGGAGTCCCTCAACTGAAGAATGGATACAGAAATTGTGTTACATTTACACAATGGAATACTACTTAGCTATTAAACACAAGAAAATTATAAAATTTTCAGGTAAATGGTAGGAACTAAAAAAGATCATCAGGAGTGAGGTAACCCAGAATCAGAAAGACATGGTATATACTCACTTATAAGTGGATATTAGCCATATAAAATAGGCTAAACATACTAAAATCAACAGACTGAAAGAAGCTAAACAACAAGGAGTGTCTTAGGGAAGAAGCTTATTTCTCATTCAAAATGGAAAACAGGCTAGACACTGCGAGCTGTAGAAGAGAGGAAACAGCACGGGAGCCTACCACAGGTGCCCTTTAAAAGACTCCACCCGACAGGGAATCTTAGCAGGTGAAGAGACTCACCACCAAACTTTGGACAGAGCACAGGGTGTCTTATGGAAGGGGGATATAGAAGGACCGGAGGAGATAGGAGCTCTAAAGGAGACCAACAAAACCAAAAAAGCTGGGCCCAGGGGAGGACTGCAGAGAGTGATGAATTAACCAAAGTCCATGCACGGAGAGGACCTGGGCCCCCTGCTCAGATGCAGCCCATGGTTAGCTCAGTCTCCATATGCGTTCCCTAGTAATGGGAGAAGAGACAGTCTCTGACATGAACTCGGTTGCCTGTTCCTTGCTCAATTTTCCCTGTTGGGCTGACCTAGCCAGCCCACAGAGGAAGAGGATGCAGGCAATCCTGATGGAACCTGATAGGCTAGGGTCAGACAGTAGGGAAAGAGGACCCCCCCATCAGTGGACTAGGGGAGAGGAATAGGAGAAGAAAAGGGAGGGAGTTTGGGACTGGGAGGAGATGAGGGAGGGGACTAAACTGGGATACAAAATGAATATATTGTTAATAATAATAATAACAACACTGAACTGCTCAGTGTCCAAGTGGGTTACATAGTAATGGGAAGAGGGACTGCCTCTGACATAATCTGACTGGCCTGCTCTTTGATCACCTCCCCCTGGGGGGGGGGAGAGCAGCCTTACCAGGCCACAGTAGAGGACAATGCAGCCACTTTTGATGTGAACTGATAGACTAAGATCAGAAAGGAGAGGAGAACCTCCTCTATCAGTGGACTTGGGGAGTGGCATGCATGCAGAAAGAGGAGGGAGGGTGGGATAGGGAGGGGAGGAGGGAGGGGCCTGTGGGGGGATACAAAATGAATAAAGTGTAATTAATAAAAAATTTAAAAAAAACTTTAAAAAATAATAACAACAATAATAATAAAAAACATTATTGATATAAATTGGAGAAATTAAAATTGGCACTGCTTTTACTTCCAAGTGACAGAAATAGAAAATATTTCTTGACAGTATATCATTTTACTCGGTTTTTTTTTATAGTTTTCATGGGAGCAGAGATTTGACAGCCAGTCACAATCAGTCAAAACTTGAAAACAATTCCAATCATTTTCTAATTATGGAAATGTAATCTAAACTGTAAGTCATCCTGACTGTAAGGTTTACAGCAAAGTTGAAGCTACAGCAAAGGCCCTTTTAAAAATTGATTCTACACTATAAAACCCAATAACCAAATTAAATTGTGTCAGTAAAATTGTCTAATTGTCTTTTTATTAATTACACTTTATTCACTTTGTATTCCCTGTGTGGTTCCCTCCCTCCTCCCCTCCCAATCCCTCACTTCCTCCATCAAGTCCACTGATAGGGGAGGACTCCTTTTCCTTCTTTCTGATCCTAGTCAATTAGGTCTCATCAGGAGTGGCTGCATTGTCTTCTTTTGTGGCCTGGTAATGCTGCTTCCCCCTCAGGGGGAGGTAAATAAAGGGCAGGACAATCAGTTCATGTCAGAGACAGTCCCTGTTCCTATAAAAATGGAATCCACTAAAAAGAAAAAAAAAGAAAAAAAAATGTCAAAATAGTTCTATATATATTAAGTGATATTTACCAATTTCACAAAGCACAAAAAAGCACTCTTCATACATATGCTTTGTACTTGCGTGCTATAATCAAACTTTGTCTTGTTTTATGATTTTCTTTTCTGTACACAATAAAATTTGTGAATATTAAATATCAAAAATTGCCTAATTGATAATAATATTCAAAAACAACAAACACGGATATCCATTAACAGCAATGAAAATAAACAACACACCTAGAATGGTCTCCAGTGTTTTAATCCTTTGAAATAACTAGGCAAAGAAGAATATGAGAGTAGTAACCAGCACTAAAGACATTTTGAAAGAGTCCTATGAAAACCTACCACTTCAGAAGATTCCTGGAATACATACATGGGAAGAGATTAAGTGTAGCTACACTGTAATGACAAAGAATATCTCTACCAGACACCACAGATTAACAAACAAAAGCCAAGTCCCAGGCATAAGCTATCTCTTTTGAAATTATTGGCCAGTGAGTTTCCATAGATGCCCCTCCCCAATTATTGACTATTGCTAATATTCTTGGATACCTTCCAGAAATTGATAATATGGCCCTATTGCTAAAGATACCATATTCTTGAATCAGAGCATGGAAATATCTTGCTGGTACCCACCAGGAACCTTCATTTTTACTGGCCTCATATAGTGCTGGAGAGTGCTTTGCACAGCTATTGGAGGGAAAAAGAAGTCCTCAATACAATTCAGGTGTGGACCCTGATATCAACAAAGACGATCACCTTAGCAAGATATACCCCCTGCTACAAAATGGTACAGATGTCATGGAAGGAACCAACAACTTTCTGGTTGGATTTAAGGCCTTCTCAACAAGATGGACCCCATATATGACACTTATCATGGCCAAAACCCTATGGCTAGACATGGGGGATAACCTATACCTTTATTACTCTGCTAAATGGACATAGTATTAAACTAACTCCCAAAGACTCATTGTTAAATCCATCGATCAATGCACCTCTCAAGCCTCATTAGAGTGGCTTCCGCTGCAGTGGATGGTGCCTAACGCAGATGACCACATTTGTTAGTATGCAGGCAGTGAGAGTTTGGGGAATGCTCAGTCATAAACAGGACATCTGTATCATTCCTCCTCCTCACAAGGCTCAGGAATCATTGTGGGAAAGCAAACAGAAACACTGTACAAACCTGAAGTGCCATGACTACAATGTTTCGTGTTTTCGGAACACAACAGTGAAGCACACATGTGAATTTAAATCAGCTGTGACTGAATATACTTAACCTATGCAAATTCAAGCCTGACAAAACTCTAGCATGGAGGGGAGTCAGATATTAGGTTTCAACCGTAGCTGGGGGGGGGGCTAATGGGTATAGATAGCTGCAGGAGGGAGAGAGAGAGAGAGAGAGAGAGAGAGAGAGAGAGAGAGAGAGAGAGTTATTTGTGCCTCTTGGCAGGTGACTACGCTCCATGTGTGAAAGGCCACATAGCCTAAAGTGTACAGGGAACATAAATTGGACACACATTTGGGTGAATAAGGAAGAAAATGAGTTTGGGGGGGTTAATAAATATGATTAAACTACAATGTATGATAATTTCAAATGACTAATAAAAATATGAAAAAATAAAGTTGGCCAACACATGAGCTATTAGAATGGGTATGCATTTGTTTGTATACTGGAGTAGGAGTCAATAGGTTAGGGAAGTTATTAATCTATTTTCTCTGAATTTCTAAAGTTTCCTGAGGGCTTACATTACAATAAGGGAAAAATCAGAACTAAGATCTTCGCTATGAAATACATCAATGTATTGAAAAAATACATTGATGTATACTTAATATACTTTTTTATTATATATATTAATATACTTTTTAAAAATATGTAATTGGGTGAGGGAGGGAGCAACAACTGGGATACAAAGTGAATCAGTAATAATTTATAAACATAAATGAATAACATGTAATTATGCAGTGTTTATTTTGTAAACACATTCTGTCAGTACCACGTAAATAATTTTAAATCATATTTATTCTTTTGCATACAAGAGCACAGACAATTACTACTGTATAAAAACTCAAAAACAACATAATAAATTTGACTTTTCTCTACAATAATGGCAAACATTTTAGTAAAGTTTTAGTTATTTTTCATACCAGTTAACATTTTAACACCTTGTAGAAGAGCGCAGTAAATAAAACTTACTCAACCTCATAAAGAGTCTGACAAACATCTGTGTCTGATGAAAAAAGCCGAAAGAATCTGGTCTAGGAATGCAGAGCCATAGCTCTTCTGCATCACACAATTGGGAGAACTAATTCACTCTACAGCTAGTGTATAAAATCTATTATCAGAAGCAACACAGTTACGTTACTTTCAGGAAAACAGATGAAACTTTTATATGTCATGTGCAACTGGAAATAATCATATTAAATGAATTAAGCCAGTCTCTCATACACAAATGCTGTAAGTTTTCTCTCATACGTGGTTCAAAGATTATATACAGGTACATAAAATCATGTGTGTACTTATGGTACGGAAGTAGAAGTGAAACTGTTTAGGAGATCAAAGGAGACCAATGGGAGGGGGAGGTAAGAAAGGACAGAGTGAGTATTATGGAGTATATTCAATGTACACAAAGAACTTGCATGAAAATGTCTTTTTGTGACATGGTATCAGATTCCTTATCATATTCTTTCCCTTTCCCCAACTCCTAGATCCTCCCTGCCTCCCTTTACACCCAACTTCAGAAACTTCACGATCTTTCTTTCTTTCTTTCTTTCTTTCTTTCTTTCTTTCTTTCTTTCTTTCTTTCTTTCTTTCTTTCTTTCTTTCTTTCTCAGGCACACACACACAAACACACACACACATACATACATGACTCTTGTTTGTGTTGGTCAGCTACTCTTACTAATGTGGCCTTCCCGGGAGTGTGCTTGTGTGGTTGTGATATGTTCTCTCAGCAGGTACCAATTGGAAAAAGCTTTTTGGGTTGGGGTGGGACTTTGTGCTCACTTCTACCTCTCCATACTTAGATGTTGCCTGGCTAGAACTTGGTGCAAATACTGTGCATGCTGCTCCTGTCTCTGCAAGTTCACATGTGTGTCAGTCGTGTTGTGTTTAGAAAATACCGTTTCCATGAGTCACCGCCAATGTTTTTGCCTTCTCATTGGCATAAATCCTTTAGATTTAAGGGAAGGGGTGTGATGAAGTCATCCCACTTAGAGACATATGTTTCAAAGTCTCTCCCTCTCCACACATTGTCAGGGTGTGGTTCTCTTTGTTACTTAACATCTTCTGTAGGATGATGAAACCTCTTTCGTGAGGGTTGATGGGTTCAGTGATCTGTGAGCATAGCAATATTTCTTTAGGAGTTTTTTTTTTTTATTGTTATGTTCATTTAGTAGAATAATAGTAAAAGGTTTTTCCCTAGGGCCTATGACCTACCTAGTTTCAGTGACTTGGCCTCATTAATAGAGTCAGGCAGGTATGGGATTATTCATGGAGTGGATCGTAAATTCTAACAAAAAAATGTTATGAGTTAGTCCTATAACATTTCTCATATGAGGTATAAATATGAAGTCATATTGAGTTCAAAACATGATAAAGCATTGTAAAAGAGAGGGGGGTATGATTAAACAGTGACTTAAAGGAGCTTCATATATATATGTATATATATGCATATATATATGAATATATATATTCATATATATAATTGTTTATTGACTGATGATGTACATGAATACTTATTTTTTTAATTTTCTTTGTGTTTGAACTACTTCTTTATAAAAAAGAAATTACCTTTTTTTAAAAAAAATTCCACTTACTATATAAATATTGTGCTAAAGGTAGAAATAATTTTGATGAGAAAAATGAATTTTGATTGTGTGCTCTACTCCCCCACCTTTTCATACATTGTGATTACTTTCAACATCATAAGAGCATTACATTTCTTGGAAATAGTCTATTATAATGTCAGATTCTATTAGTACTTCACTATGCAGGGTCATGGGGGTTGATCCATTAAATAATGAATCTACAAATGTGTGACGGACTGTGCTGTGTTCCCTGAGACTGAATACATTGAACCCTTTAACCTCAATGTTATTGTATTTGATATGGGGCCTTTAAAGGCGTTTCAAGGGTTAAATGAGGTCATACACGTAACCCCTAATATAATGGAACAGATGTCCTCAAAAGATTAATGGACCCTAAAGGAATGCACTCATAGAAGAAATGTCACAGACACTATCGCTGAAAGGACTCAGGAGACATCAAGACGTTGGGTTTCTAGCTCTTGAATCTGTGCTTTTTTTTTTCTGTTTGAATCACCCTGGGCTGTTCTCTTTTGCACTGGCAATCCTAATAGATGAATATCACTAGTATCTGAATATTAGAAGATATGAGAAAGGACTTCTAAAAACAGATGAAAGAGTAGAAATAGAAAAGCTATGTGTAGAAATATGTGTAAGAAGAGGAGACAATCAATACTGGAGCAGAACAAGCCGTTGGCTCTGTCAGATCAGCGAAGAAAGCATTCTCCAAGGGGTCAAGATGGCCACATTCTTATTCTAACAGCACACAATTGCCAGCCTGGCTGAAAACTCAGGGGAAAATACTGTTCCTGTTCTCCAGGACAAATTAGGTTTGCTTCATCGACTGAATGTGGATAAACTTGGTTTTACTCAGCATCTTCTGCCACATTCTGTATTGTTTTTATCACAATACCCTATACATTTTGACTTACTAGTAAATACTCTAAGGTTTAGAAGTACATTCTATATATAAAGAAATCATAAATAATAACAAAAGACAATCAAACAAGATGTCATCATTATTAGGCATCAACTAGGCTAACTATTTTCAGAAATTAACTTTGGATTTTAGTGTCTGTTCTCTGACATAAGTGATACTTTGTCTTGATTCCTTTTAGGTTAAAGGATTGTTTCAAGCTGACAAAAAGAATAGAAAAATGGTTGCTGAGAAGATTTAAGATCTAAAGATGAATGGGTGGTGCTACTGACAGCTAAAAGACTATTATGAAAGTGTGTCACATAATATCATAATAGCGTCTCCTAGTCCATGAGTTCTTATTTTCACGCAGGTCTAGGCTTTGTCATTGCTTTTCTTTTTACAAGTTGTATTTATTTATTTAACGTATATGAATTAGGAGTTAGGGATGTGAGCCACGATGAGGGTGCTTGGAATCAAACCAAGTTCCTCTGCAGGAGCAACAAGTGCCCTTACCTTTGAACCATCTTACTAGCCATTGCCTTTGGCACACTCTGGTGAAGAAGTAGATTTCAGTGACATTTCAACTTGCCTAGGTATATATTTACTTAATTATTTAGGGATGGGACTCATGTGACTACATTGGTCTTGAACTCAAGTAGCCCAGAGTGATGTAGAAATTCTGACCTCTTTGTCTCTGCCTCCTGAATGCTGTGGTTGTATGCATCACCACCCTCAGTTGATTTTGTCACCATCTTTAATGTAGTACTAGGACTCAAACCCCGAGCTTCATGCACGCTAGACAGTCACACTGCCAAATCCAGCTCAGCTCTGTTCCTTCTGATTAATACTCTTAAGCCTTTGTAATAGCTAATTTGGGATGTTAAAAGAAGATGCAATAAGCTGAGTGTCTCACATACAGCAGATTCTCCTATCACATAGTTTGAGGGTTGAGGAGTGTGAATTTAAAGAAAAAAAGCATCCCATCCCGGACAGCATTTCCATTCTGATTTACACACAGATTGAGTAAGAGTCTTCCAAGGCCTCTTCTGTAAGGACATCAGTTCCATGTAGGAGTACATTGCTGATGTGATCTATTCACTTTCCAGACACTCAGCCTCTTCCTACCACAACCTTGGGAGTAAATTGTCAACATATGAATTTTGGGAGACATAAATACTCAGTCTTTACAACTACAATATACTGCTTCATAAAAGACAGATGTTCCTTTTAATGGATTATAAAAGTCAACATGAGCCTTTATAATCAAAATCTTTTATGCATTCTCAGCAGTCAGAAGAGAGCAAAGCTGATGCCTGATCCTGCTTTCCATCATTTTAGGACACCTTGTACTCCAGCTCATGTTTGCTAACGACTTGGAACTGCAGACATCACCACAGAACACCACTTAGAGGAGGAAATAGGCTAGATCAGGCCCTTGTGGTGCTGTCAGCCAACCAGATCTTCTCTCAGACGACTCCATAATCAGATCTGGGAAGCTCTGGAAGGAGGCCAGTCTTTTTCTTTAAGGAGTGGGCTGCAATTCAGATGTAAACACAAGAGAAAGGCCACTGCAGCAGTGGAAAACGACGGCAGAGCCTGATTGTTGATTTAGCATAACTGCTGCAGTGACTCACCTCTGAGTTGATAAACATGTTTTCCAAAGTAAAAGGCAAGCAGACTGAATGTACCCTCAGCTGGAAGGGTTTTATACTGAATGTCTCAGCGAGGAGGCACTTGGTTAATGTCTGAACTATACTAGACATGGATTGGTGCTAAGGGCCCAATGTTACCTTTCATCAAAAAGCAGAAATGGGGAATTCTAGAGGTTTTTGGCAGAGAACACTTGGGCTTAACATTTTTTTTTAGAGTTTACACAGTAGCTTAAGGATTAAAATCAGAGGTCACACCAGTAGTAAGCATAAAAGATGACATTGACTCATCGATATGGTCACTATTGTACCGTTGTTATGTCTGAATCTTTAGGAAGTAGGGCCTGTCTGAAGGAAGGTCCAGGCCTCTTGTAGTTATAAATGGTTCCTGGTTCTTGCTGTTCTCTGTATCCTGATCTGCTGTAATTTATACATCCTCTGATACAAATTACTCTTGCCACGAACTTAATCTCTCCACCAGGCTGTCCCAAACATGATAAATTGATTCCATAGCAAAATTATGAGCTAAAATAAATAACCCCTCTCTTATTTTTTTCTTGTTTAGGTATTTTAATCATGAGTGGATGGAAATACCAACACAGCCCTCAATACTCAAGGTGAGGAGAGAGAGGCACTAAATCTCAGATTTAGATTCTGAGGACGTTGGACACTGTTTACCCAGGGTATACACACAGGCAGAAATACGACCACATATTAGAAGCAGTGGATACTGATTTATGTGTTCTTAGCGTATGAAACCGACTTCCTAGTTTCTCTTTTATTCACTAATATAGTGTAAGCTCATCACTACAATCACCTTCCCTGGCTTTTCAAGAACTGATTCATAATTAGAAATGGAGAAGGAATTTGGACTCACTAGTAACCAACTTTGAAGTTTTATTTGAAAGGGAAATCAAGTAATGTATGTTTAAAAAGAGTTCACTGACATTCAAAATAGTGAATAATAAAGTTTTCAAGAGAAGAAGGTACTATATACACTGAAAAACTCTACAGGGAACTGATAGTAGGCCAAGGAAATAAGTATTTCTAATAATGTTAACTATCAGAAATTGCGACGTGAAATTTTACCGTTATGCCAAAGCTTCCTCTTTTTGCCATTAACAAGTCAATGAAATAAATATTCAACTTAAAGGTGAAATATATTCAGTATATATAATAGGCATTATTGTCATGGGTCAAACAGTTTAAAAAGGTGGCAAGATAAAAATTTATTTGATTTGTATTCATGATGAACACGATACCAGGATAGACATAAAGGATTAAGGACAAGTTCCATTATGTAAATGACCTCAATCTGAGCCCTACAAATTCCAGCACCAAAAGCCTGCGAGAACAGAGAGAGTGACTTGCAGGGGCTGATCAAGAAACAAAAGTGCAGGTGGTCCTGGGTGGGATATTAGAAAGCAGGCGGAGCAAGCCATAGAAAACAAGCAAATAGGCAACGCTCATCTCTCCACGGCTTCAACCTCAGTTCTTTGCTCTAAACTTCTGACTTGAGTTCCCACTCTGGCTTCCCTTCTTGAGAACCATAAGATGAAATAAATCCTATCCTTTCCGGACGGCATTTGGTTGTGATGTTAACCTCAGCATTAGAGAGGAAACTAGAGTATAATCTCCCCAAATATACACTGTTTGTTAGAATGACATGAGTTTGTGGGTCACAGTGTTAGTGCATACATGCCAGGATGATATAGACAGTCAGGCTACAGTAGGCAGACTGAGAGTGATCTGACTGAATAAAATGTCTGAAAAGGTGTTTCATATGACATATCTTGGAGAGTAGGTAGAAAGTGGTTGAAAGTATGAAACACTGGCTACAGAATGAGATATTAGAAATGGACCATTTGAGGTTGTTGTGTTTGAGATATCAGGGTTGTTCAAACAGGTGCTTAAGTAAAGTAGAAGAGCTCACTGGAAAGTTCAAATAACCTGGAGTCAAGATGGTTGAATTACTCATCCATATGGCTACTATATTCCCACATAATGAATAAGACATGTGAATTTAGTCTTCATAGAAACCTGGGACTTGACAGTTACCTGGCAGAAAGCAAGTAGTGAATGAAGGTAGATAATGCAAGCCTCACAGCTCCATGAAAGATGGAGCTGCATTATAACTTTTCCTTGGAAAAAATGAACAAACATGTGTTCACCCAAGATAGGACACTAAGACCAAACTAAAGAAACAATCTGATGCAAGCTTAACGTAGTGACCCAGTGAGTTTATGTGGGTTGCTTATGTGAACGTGGGTCTCTCAAAGGCCGCAGTGCCACAAAAAAGCCTGTCCTAGCATGGATGATTGTGCAGATTTAAGGCGTTAAGAGAGTCCTACCTGACCATCAGAGTCCAGTCT
Organism: Meriones unguiculatus; assembly: GCF_030254825.1. Taxonomy (NCBI): domain Eukaryota; kingdom Metazoa; phylum Chordata; class Mammalia; order Rodentia; family Muridae; genus Meriones; species Meriones unguiculatus. The sequence goes on along the minus strand of NC_083367.1, from coordinate 33,110,144 downwards.
GCTTGAATTCACTGATAATAAACACAGTCACCAATAATGTACCAGTGTCACGTTCAGGGAAGGATATTGGAAACTGACCTGACTTCTTAACACAACACTAAATCACTTAAAGTGCAGGAAAGAAAGAAAAAGAGAAAAAAAAATCAAACAAAAAAAGAGGAAATCATGTTTTCTGGGGATCTCAATGTTTCTTTTTTTAACATTTATTTATTTATTTATTTATTTTTATTATGAGTTACACTTTATTAACTCTGTATCTCAGCTGTATCCCCTTCCCTCATTCCCTCCCAAACTCACCCTCTCCCTCATCTCCTCCCTGCCCCTTTCCAAGTCCACTGATAGAGGAGGACCTCCTCCCCTTTCATCTGACCCTGTTTTATCAGGTATCTTCAGGACTGGCAGTAAAGTCCTCCTCTGTGGCCTAGCAGGAATGTTCCTCCCTTGGGGCAGGGGAGGTCAAAGAGCCTGCCATTGAGTTCCTGTCAGAAATAGTCCCTGTTCCCCTTAACCCATTTGGTTACTGAGCTACCACGAGCTACATCCGAGCAGAGGTTCTAGGTTATATCCGTACATAGTCCTTGGTTGGAGAAACAGTCTCAGAAAAGACCCCTGTGCCCAGATATATTTGGTCCTTGTGGAGCTCCTATCCTTTCCACATCATACTAACTCCCCCTTCTTTCATATGATTCCCTGCACTCTGCCGAAGGTTTGGTTATGAGTCTTAGTATTTGCTTTGATACACTGCTAGGTAGAGTCTTTCAGTCCTCTGTGGTAGGCTCCTGTTCTGTTTCTTGTGTTCTCCTATTTCCAATTTCCATCCCATTTGTCTTCCTAAGTAAGGATTGATCATCTTACCTTGGGTCTTCTTTCCCATTTATCTACTTTAGGTGTATAGATTCCATTATGTTTATCATATCTTATAGGTCTATATAAGTGAGTATATACCATGTGTGTCTTTTTCCTTCTGGGATGCCTCGCTCAGGATGATCTTTTCTAGATCCCACCATTTGCTTGGAAATTTCATGATTTCCTCATTTTTGATTACTGAGTAGTATCCCATTGTGTAAAAATACCACAATTTCTGTATCCATTCCTCTGTTGATGGACATCTGGATTGTTTCCAGGTTCTGGCTATTACAAATAAAGCTGCTACAAACATGGTTAAGAAACATGGTTAAGCAAATGTCCTTGTCGTGTACTTGAGCAACTTTTGGATATATGCCTAGCTAAAAAAAAAAAAAAAAAAAAAAATAGATTATAATTACATGGGTTGGAGCTGGGAGAGATGACTCAACAGTTAAAACTTCACTTCCCAGCATCTATGTCAGCCTGTGCGCAACCACTTGTAACTTGATCAGCCACTGAACTTTGCAATCACCGCTACACATGTTAATACACGTGCACACATATGTGCATGCATGTGCAAACACACAAATAAAATAATTACTCTTTAAAATTTTAGAGAAATAATAGTTGTTACTATGAATGTTGGAAAGAAGGTTGGAGAGAAAAACTGGGGTCACAAAAAGAAAACATTTGATCCTTGTGGTGGTAAGAATTTAAGAACTGATTCAATGATCTGAGAGTATTGGTTCTGGTCAGTGACTACTGTGAACTTGGAAGGACAGCTCCATGTACTTGATCCTACTCTATATTGAAAGCAGGTATATGATGATGCTGGGAGTCAGCTTTGGTTTGGATGAGAGCTGAGCAGTTGTGTGTGACCTAACATTCTTTTGATTCAATTTTCTCCACAAAGCTAATACCATTTACTTTCTTAAGGTCTTTACTCAACTATTTCACTTAAAAGTATGGTTACAGAGTACAGGGAATCATATGAAAGAAGGGGAGTTAGTATGATGGAGAAAGGATAGGAGCTCCACAAGGACCAAATATATCTGGGCACAGGGTCTTTTCTGAGACTGACATTCAACCAAGGACCATGTATGGATATAACCTAGAACCTCTGCTCAGATGTAGCCTGTGGTAGCTCAGTTACCAATTGTTTTCCATAGTGAGGGGAACAAGGACTATTTCTGACAGGAACTCAATGACTGGCTCTTTGATCTCCCCACCCCCGAAGGGAGGAGCAGTCCTGTTAGGCCACAGAGGAGGGCTTTGCAGCCAGTCCTGAAGATACCTGATAAAACAGGATCAGATGAATGGGGAGGAGGTCCCCCCCCATCAGTGGGCTTGGAAAGGGGCAGGGAGGAGATGAGGGAGGGAGGGTGGGATTGGGAGGGAATGAGGGAGCGGGACACAGCTGGGATACAGAGTTAATAAAATGTAACTGATAAGAAAAAATAAAATTAAAAAAAAAAAACAACTGAAAAAAAAACCAAAAAACAAAAAAAAGTAGGGTTACTCATGATTGATTGTTGCCAGTGGGCACGCTGGCAGCTACAGCAGTGGTCCTTCAGCTGGAGCCAAATAGTTCTTCAATGAAGAAAGACATGGAGTCATGTATCAGGTTTAGGTTTAAGTAGTCTGAATAAGTATTTGCATTGTGTGTGGCTTACTGCACAACTGACTTCCAGAGAGTCCCATCAGTAAGAGGTTGAGGCAGAAGATTCTAAAGTCAGGTCTAGCCTGGGCTATATAGCAAAACTTGTCTTACAAATTTATTTTTTGTTATGTTGGTTGTATATGTACTTATTAAATATGTATTTGTTTATAAGCTTATTTGAAAGAGGAACAAATGGAAAACTAAAATTAGTCTTCTCTAAACACCTATTATATCCAAAAAATTATCTAGGAAGTTTAGTACAAAGTTCAGATGACACTTTAGAACTGCTTTTTTGGACCATCGTGATGCTCAACAGTACCTCTGCTTTTCCGGAAGTAGATGATTGGCAGGTTCTTAACTTGCACACCGTTCTGAGCAGCATGCTGAGGTACCATGCTGTTTTGTGCTGTTCCATTTCATCATGAGCTCATGCACACAGTGCAGGCTAGGCTCACGGCCATCAGTTAGTTACCCAGTATTTGCAACACACTGGAGCTTTCTCAGTCAGGAAGCTGGCTTTGAGGTGCGCTACACTGCATTGCCATTCAAATAACTTTAGTTTTACTTAGTAAAAGCACAGAAGTAAAGATGACTATAAGCTATGAGATGCTTCTTCTCAATGAAACAGTGCAGGAAGTTTATAACAGGAAAATGTATGCTGAGGTAACTAAGATCCTCAGGAAAGATGAATCTTTAACCGTTGTGTTGAGGTAAATTTGTGTTAGCTTTGCTATCACACCTCAGACTGCAAAAGTGACAGCCACTGCCCTGTACGCACTTAGTTAAGGTGGAAAAGACATTAAATTTATGGTATGTGCATGCACACATAACAATGCCCCTAGGATATATAATTAGGTGCTATTTGTACTTCAGGCATCTACGAGGAGCCTGAGATCCAAGCACACACTACTAAAGTGTGTGTCTGTGTAAATACAGCATTTATCACTATCAACCCATGCCAAAGCTTTTTTATTATTTCTTTCCAAACTTTAAGAAACATTTACAAAAGATTTCCCCAGCTACAGCACGAATTTAATTTACTATCTTCAAATAGATATTTACCAGGACATTCATAGGTGTACATATTATCCATTAAGGAGTATTTTTCTGTATTTATTTATTTTTTATTTTTAAGGTAGAATATTGTTATGTTACTTGTGTTATGACATGAACCATTTTTTTGCTCCCAAACTTTTTATCCTAGTGAATTTTTGGTTATCCAGGATATACATAGGCATACAGAGCAGATATACGAACCAAACATTTGCTAATTATAAATCAGAAATAATTTTACTTTGAAAGGACATTAGATGTAACTATAATTTTACCAATAATAACAAAATCAAAGCAAACTTACATATTAATGAGATAAATGTGCCTGTTTTATTAAAGAACTAAATCTTGTTTAATAATTGAGAGTCTGGGACATAGAGTATATTTAATATCTCTAAGAATTGACAGGTATATTTGATTTTTTTTTGCTGAATGATGAGACCTCTGAATTCAGAAAAAAATAGAACAAAACTGTTCAATTTTGTCTGAAACCTAGCCAAAATTTATTTAACAATTGTTTTGTTTTTATTTAATTTTAAATTAATGATTGTTTAAAATGAAACCGAAGTCAAATGGCAACCTTAAAAAGAAACATTCTTAAACAATATAATCCAAAGATATACTAATTTGACATTTGCCTGTAAGGAAGGAGGGTAGAAAGTCTGAAGTCTTCGACGCCCATAAGTAAGCTGTTATGGCTGTAGAAGAACAGAAACCTTTTCAGGTAGAGCCCAGACACTGCGACATGACACACAGTTATCTCAAATCTGGGCAGTGTTACTTGGTGTGGCGGGGTGGGCCAGTTTGCGTTAGGCAGAATGTTCAGAAGGACGGCTGAAGTGAAGTCCCACGCTGCAACGCAGGTGAGCCCTACCCGAGACTCCTTAGCTCATGCTGCGGATTAATCTGTCACTGGAAACGATGCTTCATCACCTCCACATTCAGATGAATGACCACATTTGTGCTGGCTACTCACAGGTTAAAAGGCTGGGATGCCCAACTGCCAAACTGTTTTTGTTCCCACTACTCAACATTTTCCCACCTCTTTATAATATATAGTAACCACTACTGTAAATACAGTTTAGTTTTCCTAAGTGACCTATACTGTTTGCCTTTCTCTGTCTAATTTATTGTACGTACATGCCTTTTAGTACAATGACTTTTAATAGTATCAAATTTGCTGCCAGTGAGTTTTTATTACAGCTGAATAATATTCAGGGCTGTGTATCTGTGTGTGTGTGTGTGTGTGTGTGTGTGTGTGTGTGTGTGTGTTGAGATATGTTAGATATAAGATAAACCTATTCCATTTTCCTTTCACATTCATACACTAATGGACATCTGAAATGATTCCTTATCTTAGCTATTATGTACAATCATATACATTTGGACGTCTGGTGAACACATATTTTGCCTAATTAATTTTCATTATTTTTTGTATAGTTTGGTATAACTAAATACGTCTTTGAGAAATGAGATACAAGAATTTGTAACACATGTGACAACTTAAGATAAGTTTAATGCTTATTTAGAGAGTCAGTTTAAAATAGTCTAACATGGGAGAAGAGACCAATAGCCATAGTGGAAAAATTTCAGAAGTTAGGTACAAAATGTATTAGTCAGTTCTCTTCAGAGAAACAAAACCAGTGAAGTAAGTGAAGAGGACTGTCACTCCTTCCTCAGATTTGGATTTCCTAGCATCCATAAAGATGTGGATATAGGCCAGATGATGGCTGCTTCCTGACACACTTATGACCTATGTGAGTGTCAGCTGTGTGGTAATTTCAAGTATCTTTTCTCAATGCCTCACCCACCGAAAAGGCAACCAATGTCCCCAGCATGCTAGGATGGCCATGCCTGAGGTCACCAACCAGTGTCCTTGCCGTTTCTTCTCTCTTCTATCTCTACTGTTTATGTAAAATCAAGGGCCGGTTTGCTTTGCTGGTTTCATTTATATAGAGAAATAACAACAAATATTGTTTGATAGTGTGGCGAAATCCCTTTAAAGGAATGAGTGATTATACTAAAAGAGAAAACACACACACACACACACACACACACACACACACACACACACACACACACACATTTCAGGAATGAAGTCTCCAAGTACCGAGTTTAAAAGCCCACACAAAAATCCACTGAGAAATTTGGTGGTCCCTTCTAGACACCGGGAGTGAGTGGTTTCCCATCTGTGGAAGCAGATTCAAAAGTTAGTAGACAAGCATATAAAAACAATACCAGGAGTATATTGCCTGAGTTTGAGTACCAAATATTCGAGCTTTCAGCCAAAGACATTTAAAGCAAGGGTCACTATAGAGTCTCCCTCATTTTTAAGCAAGAGATGGCTTTGGACATTTTCATTTTCTTGGTACTAGGGTAGATATTAACATTTTTTTAAAAATATTGACTTGTAAAGTTTGGTCAACACTTTACTTTGTTAACTTGCATATATAATTCTGGAAAATGATTTACTATGTAAAATAAAGTCCAAGTGTGTTATGCATATATCTTTTACTCCTGTCTGCCCTGATTTATGAAATGTATTTGAAATTATTCTTCTTGGCCGTTTTCATAGCAATATGGCCCAAAGGGCAACAGCTGACTTATAGTGACCTTGAATAAATAAAGAGCAAGCATATTTGGCTTTATTTGGCAGCTATGTCATTTTGATACATACACATTAAAAAAATCAAGAGATAGCTGTTTAACCCTTTTAATGACTATGGAGATAATTTTATAGAGATGATATGTATAACAATTGTACAAATTTATAATAACAAATAGGAAAATGCTAGGTATGATTTACTTTGTAACTACTTTTACAGATAAGAAATGTATCTTTGACTATATTAATATATTTAGAAGGTAGGGATTTAGGAAATGCACACTGTTAATTTTGTTGTATAATTCAGATTCATTTGACTGCATTCATCCACTAAGAATTGCTTGGTGAAATGACTTACACTGGCTATAAACAATTCGGATTATAAAATTCTATACTGTGCTCACTTGTAATTATAAAGTTAATTTTTTTAAATTCTTGAACCTTTAGAATATATGCTATTCATAACCCATCCATTTCCATCTAACTATGACCTTATTTGGAATATTATAATAAAGGCTAAGATTGCAATGCTAATTAGATCAAATGCCCTTAAGCACATTGTCATCTCTCTCTCTGATGTACAACAAAATAAAATGACTTTCACTGTACAGACAGAGTCTAGAACTGAAATACGAAAATGTCACTGGACACTAAAACGCTAAACTGATGCTTCTGCTAAGAGGACTCCCTGACTTTTTCTTTACATACAGAGATTTACTTGACCATTTTTTTTTATTTTTTGATGAATTACAGTTCATTCTCTTTATATCCCAGCTGTAGCACCCCTCATTCCCTCCCAATCCCACTCTCCCTCCCTTATCTCCTCCCAAGCCCCTCTCCAAGTCCACGGATAGGGGAGGTCCTCCTCCCCTTCCATGTGATGCTATCTCATCAGGACTGGCTGCATTGCCCTCCTCTGTGGCCTGGAAAGGCTGCTGCTTGCTCATGGGGTGGTGATCAAAGAGCCAGCCACTGAGTTCATGTCAGAGACAGTCCCTGTTCGCCTTACTAAGGCACCCACTTGGAGACTGAGCTGCCATGGGCTATATCTGAGCAGGGGTTCTAAGGTAATATCTATGAATGGTCCTTGGTTGGAGTGTCAGTCTCAGAAAAGACCCCTGGGTCAAGATATTTTGGCATTATTGCTCTCCTTGTGGAGTTCCTATCCTCTCAAGGTCTTACTATCTCCCCCTTCTTTCATAAGATTCCCTGCACTCTGTCCAAAGTTTGGTTATGAGTCTCAGCATCTGCTTTGATACACTGCTGGGTAGAGTCTTTCCAGGCCCTCTGTGGTAGGCTCCAATCTTGTTTCCTGATTTCTCCCTCTTCCAATGTCCAACCTTTTGTCTTTTGAGTGAGGATTGATTATCTTACCCAGGGTCCTCCTTACTGCTTAGCTACTTGAGGTGTACAGATTTTAGTATGTTTATCCTATATTATAAGTCTAGTATCCACTTAAGAGTGAGTATATACTGTGTGTGTCTTTCTGCTTCTGGGATACCTCACTAAGAATGATCTTTTCTAATTCCTACCATTTGCCTCCAAATTTCATGATTTTCCTTGTTTTTAATTGCTAGGTAGTATTCCATTGTGTAAATGCACCACAATTTCTGTATCCATTCCTCTGTTGAGGGGCATCTGGATTGTTTCCAGGTTCTGACTATTATGAATAAAGCTGCTATGAACATATTGAGCAATGCCCTTGTTGTGTACTTGAGCATCTTTTGGATATATGATTAGGAGTGGAATAGCTGGATCTTTACTTCAACCATTTTTATTGAAACATTATTTTAAAGGAAGATATAAATTTTTCTTTTTCATAGCTGTTTTTTACCAACCTTTAACAGCAAAGTATAGGCTATATGTTACTGCTTGAAAATAACGTACGTATTATTTGTGGACAAAATACAAACCTAATATCTAGAACTTCAAGTTTGTCCACCAGGCAATAGAAATGTTCCTCATTGTTCATGATTTTTGTAATGAAACATTTAGGAATGAATTTGGCTTTCTAATTTTCTTTAATCATATTTTTTGCAAATAGAAAAATAGCTTATTTTCCATATTTCACTTCAGGGAGGCTGGGAAGGGCTCTGCACACAGTATCATCTTAACCTGTGATACTATTCACAACAACTGTTCTCTGCTCTTTTGTCATGAATCCATGAAACTCCCTTGTTCGGTTTTCTTCCCCTCACCAAAACTAGAACACACAAAAATTGGATATGATATTTGAATTTGGTCAAGTTCTTCTATCCAACTGTGGAGTATGAAACTACAGAAAAGTTGACAGTAGGATGGTGGGGTTTTTTTTGCTCCCTCACATCCAGCACTGGGAAAGCTTTCTGTAATGAGCAACTGCCAGCTTAAGCATTTTATTTTTACTGCTGCACTTTGACCTTATTATAATTCAGTAAACAGGTATAAATAACTACATTTTACATAGGAAAAGTCACAAATGGTAAACAGTTGCCAGAGGTTAATTGCTTGTTGATCAGTAAAAATTTTTAAATTGGTCTCTGTCTTTCTACGAGGGCTCAAAATATTTAACACATGTTGCTTTTCATGAACTACACTAAGTCATGAAATGTGTAACTGAAGAAAGCACACATGATCCAGGTCCTCATGGACTTTTAATTTAGAGAGTTGAAAACATCAAAATATCATAAATATGTAATTAAATTTTAAGGACATGCCTTGAGATAAATCATAACTGCAAATAAATTAGTTTACTCTGCATACCATTGGCCTGAAAGTGATTGTTTTATTATTTGAATTTAATTATGAAACTTAAAAATCAGAAATTTTCATATTAAATATTGTAGGATGCTATCTTCTGGGTGGCTTACAGAACAGAAACATCTTTCTCATAGTTTAGCATCTGGAAAGCTCTGGATCACAGTGCTGGCAGCTGCATTTTCATGGTGTCTTTTCATAGCAATAAAGCCCTAAGACAAAAGTTTGTGCCAAGAGTGGAGTATTTCTGTGATAGGCCTGACCATGTTTTTGGTCAGAAGAATGTGGCTTTGGGACTTTGGGTTAGGAAAGTGGTGGAATGTGTTAAATGCTGCTTAATGGGCCATACTAGTAGAAGCATGGAAGACAATGGTGCAGGGGGTGATCTCAACTGTGGGGATCTTAAAGGTGCTTAAAACCTGGCTCAAGAGGTTTTACAGGAGAACAACTTTAGTACGTTGTATAGAACTCATTCCTGCTTCCTGGGATATTTTGGTAAAAAATGTGGCTTTTTTTTTTTTTGTCCAAAAAGTATGCCTAAGGCTAAGGTGAAGAAATTTAGAGTAATTGCATTGGCAAAGAAAACCACAAAACAGCATTGTATACACACTGTCATGTGTTTAGTAGTGTTCACTCTTTTTTAAACGTATAATATTTTATTTTTAAAAATTTTTTCATAATTTTTCAAATTTTTTTATTAATTACACTTTATTCATTTTGTATCCCCCCATAAGCCCCTCCCTCCTCCCCTCCAGTCCCACCCTCCCTCCCCTTTCTGCATGCATGCCCCTCCCCAAGTCCACTGATAAGGGAGGTTCTCCTCTCCTTTCTGATCTTAGTCTATCAGTTCTCATCAAAAGTGGCTTCATTGTCCTCTACTGTGGCCTGGTAAGGCTGCTCCCCCCTCAGGGGGAGGTGATCAAAGACCAGGCCAATCAGATTATGTCAGAGGCAGTCCCTCTTCCCATTACTATGTAACCCAATTGGACTCTGAACTGCCCTGGGCTACATCTGTGCAGGGGTTCTAGGTTATCTCCATGAATAGTCCTTGGTTGGAGTATGAGTCTCTGGGAAGTTTCCTGTGTTCAAATTTTCTTGTTCTGTTGTTCTCCTTGTGGAGAACCTGTACTTTCCAGCTCTTGCTATTTCCTACTTCTTCATAAAATTCCATTCACTCTGCCCAACAGTTGCCCATCAGGCTCAGCATCTGCTTTGATAGTCTGCAGGGCAGAGGCTTTCAGAGGCCCTCTGTGGCAGGTTCCTAGTTTGTTTCCTGCCCTCTGTAGAAGGTTCCTAGGTTGTTTCCTGTTTTCTTCTTCTGATGTCCATCCTCTTTGCCTTTCAGGACGGGAATTGACCGTTTTAGTTAGAGTCCTCTCTCTTGCTTAGTTTCTTTAGACACACAGATTTTAGTGGATTTGTCCTATGTTGTATGTCTATATGAGTGAGTATATACCGTGTGTCTTTTTGCTTCTGGGACAACTCACTCAGGATGATCCTTTCCAGGTCCCACCATTTACCTGCAAATTTCATGATTTCCTTATTTTTCATTGCTGAGTAATACTCCATTGTATAGATGTACCACAATTTCTGCATCCATTCTTCAGTTGAGGGGCATCTGGGCTATTTCCAGCTTCTGGCTATTACAAATAAAGCTGCTACAAACATGGTTGAGCAAATGTCCTTTTTGTGTACTTGAGTCTCTTTTGGATATATGCCTAGGAGTGCTATGGCTGGATCTTGGGGAAGCGCTATTCCTAGTTGTCTGAGAAAGTGCCAGATTGATTTCCAGAGTGGTTGTACAAGTTTACATTCCTACCAGCAGTAGAGAAGGGTTCCTCTTTCTCCACAACCTCTCCAGCATGTGTTGTCACTTGAGTTTTTGATCTTGGCCATTCTGATGGGTGTAAGGTGAAATCTCAGGGTTGTTTTGATTTGCATTTCCCTAATGGCTAGTGAGGTTGAGCATTTCTTTAAGTGCGTCTCTGCCAGTTGATATTCCTCTACAGAGAATTCTCTGTTTAGCTTTGTTCCCCATCTTTTAATTAGATTACTTGGTTTGCTGCTTTTCAACTTCTTTAGTTCTTTATATATACTGGATATGAGTCCTCTGTCAGATAAAGGGTTGGTGAAGATTCTTTCCCAATCTGTAGGCAATCACTTTGTTTTGATGAAAGAAATTAGGGAAACAACACCCTTCACAATAGCCACAAATGACATAAGGTACCTCGGAGTAACCCTAACCAAGGAAGTCAAAGACTTCTATGAAAAAAAATTCAAGTCTCTGAAGAAGGAATTAGAAGAAGATATCAGAAGATGGAAAGATCTCCCATGCTCATGGCTTGGCAGGATTAACATAGTAAAAATGGCCATCTTACCAAAAGCAATCTACAGATTCAATGCAATTCCCATCAAATTACCAACACAATTCTTTACAGACCTGGAAAGAAAAATTCTCAACTTCATATGGAATAACAAGAAACCCAGAATTGCTAAAACAATCCTCTACAATAAAAGATCTTCTGGAGGTATCTCCATCCCTGATCTTAAGTTGTACTATAGAGAACAGTTTTAAAAACTGCATGGAACTGAACAGAGGACCCAGAAATAAACCCACACACTTATGGACACCTGATCTTTGACAAAGATGCCAAAACCATACAATGGAAAAAAGATAGCATCTTCAACAAATGGTGCTGGTCCAACTGGATGTCTACATGTAGAAAAATAAAAATAGATCCATACTTATCACCCTGCACAAAACTGAAGTCCAAGTGGATCAAAGACCTCAACATAAAACCAGACACATTAAATCAGCTGGAAAAAAAGTGGGGAATACCCTAGATCTCATTGGTACAGGAGAGAACTTCCTGAACAGAACACCAACAGCACAGGCTCTAAGAGCAACAATCAACAAGTGGGACCTCATGAAACTGAAAAGCTTCTGCAAAGCAAAGGACACCGTCATAATATTTTATTTTTATTTTTAATACATTTATTCCTTTTGTATCCCAGCTGTAGCTCCCTCCCTCTTCCTTTCCCAATCCCAACCTCCTTCCCTCTTCTCCATCCATGCCCCACCACCAGTCCACTACAGGGGAGATCCTCCTCCCCTTCCATCTGATCCTAATCTATCACTCTTATGAAGAGCATTTTAATGAAAAGGAGCAATCTGAGCAAGGAAAAATACAAAATCTAAAATTTGAGGGAAAAACGGGGAACCAGGAAAAATGGAGCTAAATTATGTGTTCTAGGGATAAACAGATTAAAGAAAAGCAGGATATGAAATGGAATAAATGGAGTAGTGACCTTGGGGCAAGATCCTACCCAGATAAGCTTCCATTTTTCAAAAAGGAATTAAAGAACAGTTTAGGTCCACGCATTGTGATACATGCCTTTAATCATAGAACTCAGTAGAAAGAGGCATGCAGATCTCTGAGTTCTGGTATACAGAGCAAGTTCCAGGACAGTTAAGCTTAGCCAGTGAAGGAAACCACTGAAAACAGAATGCTGGCGAAGATGTACCTGAACAAGGGTGGCACATTCTAGCCCCAGCAAGCAGCAGACCTTGGAAGCTTCTATGATGTGGTTCTGGATTTAGAGTCAATAGGAGAAGAAAAGGATTATAAAATCTCCTTCCATCACTAAGGAAAGTTGCTGAACCCAGGTGTATGGTGGAGGTGGAGTGGACACTTATGGTTTCTTTGAACACTGACTTTTGTCATGTGATGTTTTGCTGCAAGCTGGGCACAGGATGTTTTGCCCATGTTGTCTTGTGGGAAGGCACGTGATGTTTTGCTGTGACCCATCATGTGTGAGGGGTGAGACTTTGGCCAGATGAGAACATCCATGTCTGGACCTTAAGGAAATGACATATATAGAGGTCCACATAGAGTGAGACATCACTTTTTGCATCAACATCACTGCACTGATCTTGGTACTTTGACACTTGGCTTTTCAGAGTGATACATTCCAGAGAGCTTCTCTAGGCAATCAAATTGAGTCTTTCATCTTTCGGTGCTTTGTGTTGGCCTTTGGATTGGACTGCTGACAACTGACAACTGAGTCAGGATCCATCTACCCTAAACAGCAGGAAGTAAAAAAAAAAAAATCGGACTATAGCTGTTTTTCCTACTAATTTCCTACCTAAGGTTGAGGGGGGTTGGAAGGGAAGTAAAGGTGCTTAAGAACCTTAAATAAAGTAGGACTGGTGAAAATTTAAGCCTACAGTGGGGGTGTCCCTAGATGGAGGCTTATCAAGGGCGTTGTTTAAAGCTGTGAAGGTGAAGCTTATATTATCTTGGAAATGCTAAGTTGTTAGAGATGCCAGAGCCATGGGATACTTGCCAAGGAAAGCTTTTAACAAGAAGTGGAACTAGCTCAAGAGAAAGAACTGTATTGCAGTCAACAAAGATCAAAGAAGTTGTATATCTGAAGAATGTTTTGACATTGAAAATGTAGGCACAGAGTTTGGAGTTTGTCCAACTGGTGTTCAATCTTGCTTTGGTCCAGTATTTCTTCACTGTGCGTTCTTCCCTGTATTTTGGAACAGTAGCGTATATCCTGTGCCATTATGTGTTTGAAGTATGTAATCTGCTTTTACACTTTAATTTTATAGAGGATTACAATTAAGAGATTGCATGAATCTCAGAAGAGGCTTTGAATGTTGGACTTTTAAACATTTTTTTGGGACTGTGATAGAATACGGGGGGTGGGGGGCGTTTGAAGTTGGATTTTATGCATTTTGCATTATATTATGGCTACAGGCCTATGGGGGCCAGAAAATGGAATGTGGTAGTTTGAATAGGTATGGTCCTCGTAGACTCATGTATTTTAATATTTAACCCATAGCGAGTGAGTGGCACTATTAGGAGGTGTGGCCTTGGAGTAAGTGTTGCCTTGTTGGAGGAAGTATGTCACTGTGGGTGCAGACTTTCAGCTGTCCTGTGCTCAAGATACACCCAGTGTGGTACATAGTCTCCTTCTGCTGCCTGTGGATCAAGATGGAGAACTCTTAGCTGTTTCCCCAACACCATGTCTGCCTGCACATTTCCATGCTTCCTGCCAAAATGATAGTAGACTAAACTTATGAAAGTGTAAGCCAGCACCAATTAAATGTTTTCCTTTATAAGCGTTGCCAAGGTCATGGTGTCTCTTCACAACAATAAAACACTTCTAAGATAAATATGATTGTTAAAAGGAAGAAAAGAAAGAGAGATTACTGAAATTAAGCAAGGCAAAAGCTGATCGTCCACAGCAGGGGAGAGCCAGAAGATGAGGCTTGCATGCTAAACAAGTTCCAAATTATGCAGAGCATTGTACACTATGAAGGAATCTGGACAGGGTCATAATTAAAGCTAGTAAAAATGCAATCCTTCTCCTTAGGTTTTTCTGTTCCACGAGGCAAAGAATGGAACAGTGACCTTTCAGTTCTTCCTTTAATTCCTAGAGATGAAAATCACTTTTTTGATTACCCATTCTTCTCTCTTCTCACTTCAATTTTGGTGGAGCCAAAGAACTAAGACTATTCTGATTTAAAATATATCTATTTGAAAAGCAGTTTTTGGAGGATGAAAATGCAAAGAAAAATTACTGAAAGAAAGAATAAAATTATGGCAAAACTGTCTGCTTCCAGGTTAATAGCCCCTGTTTCTCCCACCTGTTGACAGTGTAAAACATTGATTTCTCTTCTCTGACTTGTCCTCCTGCACTACTCACCCCACCCACAAATTGATCATACCTTTTTCTTCCCACTTGTGTTTCTTTTCTGTCCCCACAGGGTATCATTCAGTGACCCTTCCTGGTGGGTTATAATTTATAAACCTCATCATACACAGACAGGCTCTCTGTTATCCCTCACTCACATGTTCTTTCATAAGCCAAAGTGCTTTTTGTCACTGATCTAACTGGAAAAGGCTTTTCTAACAAAAACACAAGAGCTATCTGCTTGCCACTGATTTTTATTTCCTGTAATTTTGTATTTACTCCCAATTATATGTTAAAAATTATCCTTTCATAAGTTCTTTCATGCCCTGTTACATTCAATTTGTGTTTTTAGGGGGATACAGATACCCTGTTTAGTGCTGAGCTCTCAACAATCCATGCTCTTAGCACTTTGGCCAGTCATGAGTCTTCAGATTTACTATTACTCAATGTAAGCAGAAACTTCTCCAACCAGACTGAGATCAACACTAAACTATGAATGTGAATATAATATTTAGAGGGTAAATTTGACACCATGACTATTTAGCAAAAGAACATCACTAGGCTCCTCACTAGGGCCTATGACTTCTCCAGCATGTTCTGTATAACCATTTCTTGTAGAGTGGGCCCAAAATCCAATAAGACGATTATTGGTTACCCCATAATTCTATTCTAAAATGCAACAATTGCCCAAGTGATCTTATCACACCTTGAAAGTTGGTACAGTATTTGCACAGTTAGTAACTAGCTAAATTCACTGATGAGCCTTCTACTTCAGATATTTGCATATTTTTTTCTGGTGCCATGAAATCTGTCCAGGAACAAGGATGAGTCAAATTCACTGGTGAATTGATTTTTCACTATCTTTTACTTAAAATGTGTGAAATTTTTGGCAATATGGTCTTACCCATCTCTGATGGGTAACTGAAAAGAATTCTTAAAGCACTGGATTATTTGGAAGACTCTGGAACCTTACTGATGAATAGCTCACAAGAAGATTTCTCACACTTGACACTAACATTCTTACTTACCAGCTCATGACTTTGAGAAGAAGAATAATCCAGCCATGAAGGATCTTTCTTTTAAAATTCTTGTTTGTTTTTAATTTGTATTTGTTTGACTGGGTTACAAAACAATAGGTTTCCATATGCTTTTTCACATGCCATAATTTTGACTAACCTTCCTCTTCTTTCATCTTCCAATGCCGCTGCCCCCATTCCTAATTCACCTTTCTGTCTTTAGTGCTACATGTCTCTACTTTATTTTATTTTATTTTTTATATTAATCACAGGTCAGTCCAGCTGTAGCCCCCTCCCTCTTTCCTTCCCAATCCGACCCCCTCCCTCATTTCCTCCCTTCCAAGTCCACTGATAGAGGAGGTCCTCCTCAGGACAGGCTTCAGGACAGTATCTTCAGGACAGGCTGTGGTGTCATAATCTGGCCTAGCAAGGCTGCTCCTCCCTTGGAGGCAGGGGGAAGTCAAAGAACCAGTCATTGAGTTCATGTCAGAAATAATCCTTGTTCCCTTTACTAAAGAAACCACTTGGATACTGAGCTACCATGGGTTACATCCGAGCAGGGGTTCTGGGTTATACATCTATACATGGTCCTTGGTTGAAGAAACAGTCTCATAGAAGACCCCTGTGCCCTGACATATTTGGTCCTTGTGGAGCTCCTGTCCTCTCCTTGTCATACTAACTCCCCCCTTTTCATGATTCCCTGCACTCTGCAGAAGGTTTGGTTATGAGTCTCAGTATCTGCTTTGATACACAGCTGGGTAGAGTCTTTCAGAGGTCCTCTATGGTAGGCTCCTGTCCTGTTACTTGTTTTCTTCTACTTCCAATGTCTATTCCATTTGTCTTTCTAACTGAGGATTGATCGTCTTACCCTGGTCCTCTTTCTTGTTTATCTTCTTTAGGTGTACAGATTTTAGTATGTTTATCTTATATTATAGGTCTAGTACTTACTTATAAGTGAATATATACCATGTGTGTCTTTCTGTTCCTGAGATACCTCACTCAGGATGATCATTTCTAGGTCCCAACACATGCCTGCAAATTTCATGATTTCCTTGTTTTTAATTGCTGAGTAGTATTCCATTGTGTAAAAGTACCACAATTTCTGTATACATTCGTCAACTGAGGGACATCTGGGTTGTTTCCAGGTTCTGGTTATTAGGAATAAAGCTGCTACAAACATGGGTTAACAAATGCCCTTGTTGAGTACTTGAGCATCTTTTGGATATATGCCTAGGAGTGGTATAGCTGGACTTTGAGGAAGCAGTATTCCTAATTGTCTGTGCTTCCTGAAACATTTACATGCATGAAGGCAATATAGATGACATTGTCAAATAATGGGACAAATGGAGCCCCAGCTGAACACCTCTTGCCACCAAATGAAGCCTCTTCTCAGAATAGATTATATCTAATGGGGCTTGGGGACAAATGAGCCTCATGGGAACCTCTAAACAATCTGGGCTATTGGCGAGGCTATTGGTTGATCTCCCCAAACGGATGCTAAGGCTCTACAACAGATTCTACATCTACTCAGCCCACTAGACATGGACACTCAGAGCTGGTGCCTAGCTGGAGCCTTCACCCCTGCAGACTCAAGTTACGGAACATACCAAAGGAGAAAGGTAAACACCAACAGAGCTATAAAAACTTCGGTTTATAGTGGTGACCTGCTTGCAAGATATGATGGTGCAACAGTGGCACAAAACTTTTGGGAAAAAAATAACCAATACCTGATTGGATTAAGGGCCCACACGATGAAATGAAACCCACCCCCGACACTGCTTTAATGGTCAAGAATAATATCATGATATTATATAATAGGGCCTTGGGGAAAACCAAATAGTACTGTTTTCCTAGGGGAAGGTAGCAACAAAATGACTCATAACAATATTCTGTTATACTCACAGGTAAGTTCCCTGCCCAGTCATTATCAGAAGAGCTTCAACATGCAGTAGATAGGCACAAATACATAGACCTAGCCCTGGAAACAGTGCACAGACTCTTAGACTACTAGATTCATATTGGACGTCTCCATCAGTTCCATCCGTCACTACACAGCAACCGTATAGGAAAGGAGGCAAAAAGTAATAAAAGCCAGAAGGAATAAAGACCAAGAGGACCAAGGCACATATGAACTCATAGACTGTGGCAGCATGCCCAAGGCCTGCATAGGTCTACACCAGATGGAGTCCCAGCCCTAAAGGAAGAAGGAGACACAAATCCCCCATTCCTAACCCAGAAGGTAACTATTCAGAAATGGAATTAAAAAAAATGTTCTCTGCAATGGAGTCTTACAGGATATAAAAGCCACACTAAAAGACAGACCCCATGCCAAGGAGTAGAAGGTAACACAAAATGAACCCAGTGGCATTTTTGGATATTCCTTGCCCTATTATATTGTTAGGGCTTTTTTTCCTTTTTTCTCTTTTCCTTTCCCTTTTTTTCTTTTATCTCTTTTCTCTTCCTATTTTTTCTCTTTACTTTACTGGTCTTTGTATATTACGGCTTTCAATTTGATGTTTCCAGGGCATTTCTGTAGGTCCCAATCTTTATGTCTTTGCATCTGTATAGTTCTTGTGCTTTTTTGGGTTCCTTTTATTCTGTTTGTTTTGGTATGTTCCAGTTTGTTTGTTTTTTAACCTTATTTTATTATTATTCTTTAGATATCTGGTTTTTTAATGAGAACAGTATGGATTTAAATGGGAGGGGAGGTGGGGAGGATGTTGGAGGAATTGGGGGAGTGGAAACCATCATCAGAATATACTATGAAACAATTTCTTTTCTTTTTTTTCAATGCAGTTTATTCAGGAACCTTGAACAATCATCTGACCCTGGGTAAAGCCAGCCCACTTTAAATAGTCTCTGGGTAGCCAACCTCAGCATGCCACGTGGGCAATGCAGATAGGTCCACATACATGGAAGCAAGCCAGATCCTCAGCCTTAGCCAAATGTGGAGTTGTTTGTGACAGAGAGCACTCACCATCTGGAAGGTGGAAGGCGGAAACCAGCTCCATCTTTCAGGCGCGGCATTACGCAGCTCTCTACAGTTCCCCCTTTTTGTTTTGGACGCATCAGGCAAGAGTAGAGGTCTGATCTCTGATATTAGAAATAAATTGGGACTTTGTACTGATGTTCATTTAGGTGTCATCCACCCAAAGAGCATCAGACCCGTCCGATACCTCTTTCTCAGAGGCGGGACCTGGGGCATCAACCCGCATGCAATCAGACATGCTCTTCTCTGGGTCGAAAGCGGCTGACCCTGAGTGCAGTGCTTAGCCTCGCATCCTGAGCGTAACATTTTGGCTTTTTATGGTAGCCAACCATGCTTGGAGAGACTGTCCTGCTTCAATGGCTGTAAAGGTCTGAATGGTCATGGCTG
This sequence comes from Meriones unguiculatus, assembly GCF_030254825.1. Lineage (NCBI taxonomy): Eukaryota > Metazoa > Chordata > Mammalia > Rodentia > Muridae > Meriones > Meriones unguiculatus. The sequence continues at coordinate 33,091,146 of NC_083367.1, read as the reverse complement.
CATTACGCTGTTGTGAGACTCTAATCTTGCATATATACCACAGGCAAACCAAGGTGACCAACACCAGTTAATTGTCCCCAAAGACACCTCAAATCATGCTTATAAATAAGGATGTTGTTTATGGAGCTGGGTAACTTAGGTTTTATTCATAAGCCTGTTGCACTGTTTCCTTTTCAGACACACAAATACCATCCAAAAGCTTTCTGAAATCCTTGTTTTTAACTGTTTTCGATTGTTGAATCAGAGCTGCTGAATTTGAAATAAGTTCGATCTCATTTTCTTTAAGGGTCAATTCATGCTTCTGAGTTTGAGAGACAGAACAAGCAACACCTGTACTCATCCAAACCCCGAGGATGTGTTTTTTACCCAAGGTATTTCAGATTTCAACCAAAGCCACATTCTCTGGATAAAGTCATTGATAGGGAGGTGAGCATAGAAAGACCTCATCTTGTAACAGAAGCCCACTGTAACACCTCTGATCATATTCTGAACATCACTGCAGATGGTTCTAACAGTGGCCAGGTCCTTTCTGTTACCCTAGCATTTGTCAGCATGGAGCCTCTTCTTCTTCCTCCTCCTCCTTCTCTTCTTCTTCTTCTTCTTCTTCTTCTTCTTCTTCTTCTTCTTCTTCTTCTTCTTCTTCTTCTTCCTTCTTCTTCTTCTTCTTTTTCTTCTTCTTCTTCTTCTTCTTCTTCTTCCTCCTCCTCCTCCTCCTCCTCCTCCTCCTCCTCCTCCTCCTTCCTCCTCCTCCTCCTCCTCCTCCTTCTTCTTCTTCTTCTTCTTCTTCTTTTTCCTGAGGAGACTCAGGTCTATATTGATGTGATTGAAGTCCCTCTGGAGGGTTCCCCTAGGGCTCTTCACAATGACAGTGTGCCCCTTCAGAGTGATATTAACATTTTCTGTGATGTAAACAGCCAGATTGCTGAGAATGCTCTTCATTCTCTCAGTAGATAGGGCAAACAGAGGGGGGAAAACTATTTTCAATAAAATAAAAATAGAGCGAAAATTCTAAAGAAACAACTACAAGTATCTTAGAAAAAATTGTCTATTGTGTGAATGTGAAAATGGAATCAGCTTAATTCTTCTTGAAAAGCAGTATGAAAATCTTGTATTCATTGCATATTTTTAAAAACTGAAACAGAAAACAATAGGCCTGCAGCTGGGAAATGATCTTCACCAACCCTATATCTGATAGAGGGTTAATATCCAGAATATATACAGAACTCAATAAGTTAAAAAGCAACAAATCAAGTAATCCAATTGAAAATGGGGTACAGAGCTAAAGAGAGAATTCTCTGCAGAGGAATATAGAATGACAGAGAAACACTTAAAGAAATGTTCAAGGTCCTAAATCTTCAGGGAAATGCAAATCCAAATGACCCTTGCACCTTACACCCATCAGAATGACTAAGATAAAAAACTCAAGTGACAATACATGCTAGAGAGGATGTGGAGAAAGGGGAACTCTCCTACATTGCTGGTGGGAATGAAAACTTGTACAACCACTTTGGAAAGCAATCTGGTGCTTTCTCAGACAATTAGGAATAATAGTGCTTCCTCAAGATCCACCCCTAGGCATATATCCAAAAGATGCTCAAGTACTCAACAAGGGCATTTGTTAAACCATGTTTGTAGCAGCTTTATTCATAATAGCCAGAACCTGGAAACAACCCAGATGTCCATCAGTTGAAGAATGGATACAGAAATTGTGGTACTTTTACACAATGGAATACTACTCAGCAATTAAAAACAAGGAAATGATGAAATTTGCAGGCAAATGTTGGGACCTAGAAAAGAGCATCCTGAGTGAGGTATTCTAGAAGCAGAAAGACACACATAGTACATGCTCATTTATAAGTGGATACTAGATCTATAAGATAGGATAAACACACTACAATATGTATACCTAAAGAAGCTAAGCAAGAAGGAGGACCTGCGTAAGATGACCAATCCTCACTCATAAAGACAAACTGGATGGACATTGGAAGAAGGAGAAAAGAATAAACAGGACAGAGCCTATCACGGCTGGCCTCTGAAAAACTCTACCCAGCAGTGTATCAAAGCAGATGCTGAGACTCATAACCAAACTTTGGGTAGAGTGCACGAATCATATGAAAGAAGTGGGAGATAGTGAGACCTGGAGAGGACAGGAGCCTCACAAGCAGAGCAACAGAACCAAAATATCTGGTCACAGGGGTCTTTTCTGAGACTGATACTCCAACCAGGGACCAGTCATAAAAATAACCTAGATGCCCTACTCAGATGTAGCCCATGGCAGCTCAGTGTCCAAGTGGGTTCCCTAGTAAGGGGAACAGGGACTGTCTCTGATATGAACTCAGTGGCTGGCTCTTTGATCACCTCCCCCTGAGGGGGGAGCAGACTTACCAGGCCACAGAGGAAGACAATGCAGCCAGTCCTGATGAGACCTGATAGGCTAGGGTCAGATGGAAGGGGACGTGGACCCCATTTCAGTGGAGTTTGGGAGGAGCGTGGGAGGAAATGAGGGAGGGAGGGTGCTACAGCTGGGATACAAAGTGAACAAAATGTAATTAATATAAAAATTAAAAATTATTTTGAAAACAACAACAACAACAAAAACAATCTGGTTGCAACTGAGATGCCCCTGAACGGAGGAACAGATACAGAAATTTTGGTATATTTACACAATGGAATACTACTCAGCTATTAAAAACAAGGATACAATGAAATTCACAGGCCAATAGATGGAACTATAAAATATCATCTGGAGTGAGGTAAGCCAGAAGCAAAAAGACACACATGGTATATACTCACTCATAACTGAATATTAGACATATAATATAGGATAAAATACTAAAATCTATACTTCTAAAGAAGTTAAACAATAAGGAAGACCCTAGGGAAGATGCTTAGTTCTCATTCAAAAGGGAAAATGTGACTGACATTGGAAGCAGGAGAAAAGAGGGAACAGGAGAGGAGCCTACCACAGAGGGCCTCTGAAAGACACTATTGTTCAAGGTATTGAAGCAGAGGCTGAGACTCATAGCCAAAATTTGGGCAGAGTGCTTGGAGTTTTATGAAAGTAGAGGGAGATGAAAGACCCAGAAGGGACAGGAGTTCCAAAAGGAGGCCAACAGAGAGAGAGAGAAAAAAAAAACTGGATTCTGGAGGCCCTGTAGCGATTGATACCCCAACCAAGGACCATGCATGGAAAGGACCTAAAACCCTGTTCAAATGTAGCACATAGACTCAGTCTCTAAGTGGGTGCCTTAGAAAGGTGTGCAAGGATTTTTCTAGCATGAACTCAGTGTCAGGCTCTCTGATCACCTCACTCTGGGGGTGTGAAGCCTTACCAGGCCACAGAGGAAGACAATGCAGCCAGTCCTGATGAGACCTGATAGGCTAGGATCAGATAGAAGGGGAGGAGTTCCTCCCCTAACAGTGGACTAAGAGAGGAGCAGAGGAGCAGAAGAGGGAGGGACTGGGGGGTGATGAAGGAAGAGACCACAACTGGGATACAATGTGAATAAATTGTAATGAATAATTAATAAAATAGTAAAATCCCCAATGAATCATGATTGCTCATAAACACAAAAATAATAAACATAGAACAAGATATCAAAAAAGTAACAGGAATAGCTAAAAGAAGTGGTGGATTAGAGGGTTACAGGAATGTTATGAATAAATATCATGCATGTTCAAACATTCCATAATGATACCAAAGGGAGAACATATTTCAGAATCATAGAAAAGTAGTCCTGTAGAATAGTTTATAGTGATAATTTTCTTGCAGTGACTGAATGGTTTATATGAAGGCAGCTATGTCTCCAGACTAAGTCAAGTAGTGGTACTACATGGGATGTTCTTGATTTCTCCTAAAGATAAACAGAAATTCTGAAGCTCTGAGAGTAAGGAGAGATACTTGCAGGAAATCTCTTACAATAAATTTAAATGTAAATTTGAGTTTAATACTATACATTTTATACGTAAAATCCTAACCTCCCTTCCCACGGGACAGCATGGAAACAAAGACTACCTCCCGAGTATTCTCTTTCTGTGCCAGCTAAAGTTCTAGTAAAAACAGCACTGGATGCTGTATATTTCAGAGGTGCAGGAGGAAGCTGTGGATCTTATAGAGCAGGTAGCAGTTTGTTTGATGAGGTCTTTCTCATCTAGAATTGAGCCCATTATTCCATTTTATTTTATGAAATGTACACACGTATATGTGCATGTGTATGTATTGTTCTAATGGAAGGTAAGAAGAACATGCCAAGTGACCGGTTAATTCATCTAGACCTTGTCAATGCCCACTGCCAATGCTGATTGATTTTTAGTAATGTTAAGAAAGTTTCTGTGTCCAAAAATGTATTCATGAGCACTGATAATAATACTAATATGACATTATGGAAATGTTTGTCTTTAGAATTGGAAGACTGTGTCAGCAAAAAACCTTATGATACTCTGAGGAGATGATGCTATTGAATGATAGACATCTTAAAGGGAATCATCTTGCTTTCTTAGTTAGTGAAAGTTAAGAAAGCATATCCTACTGGGACACAAAGTAATATGCCACAGATGGAGAGAATTACCCAAAAGAAAGCAAAAGTGGCCAAGATGACTCAGTCTAATTCATATGGTTGCTTAGGGCTAGCTCTGAAAGATGTTCTGTTCTTGACTCATCTTGATCATCTTGATTTTCAGCCCTTAAAGTACAATTTAAGTAATTGTACTTTAAGTAATTATACTTTAAAAAAGTAATGAAAAGATCTTTCTATATCGAAGAAACCACTCTTCCTGGATTTAGAAGTAACTCTCACCAGTTTCTGTCCTTATATAAGGAGTTAGCACTCATCATTCTTAACTCAAACTTATGGACACAGGGCTTTTCATAAAAAGGATTGCTTTGGCATACAATAAGGACATTTGTTCAACTATGTTCAAAGAGGCTTTATTTGTAATAGCCAAAAACAAGAAAATACCCAGATGTTCCTCAACCAAAAAATGGATAAAGAAACTGTGGCACATTTACACAATAGAATTGCTCAGATGTTAAAAACAAGGAATTAGTGGGCAAATGGGTGAAACTAAAAATATCATTGTAAGTGAGGTAAGACACAGAAAGACACATGTGTTATGTATTCACTTATAAGTAGATTTTAGTCATATAGGTCCCAGGATAACCATTCTACAATCCGCAGACCAAAGAAGCTAAGTACCAAGGAGGGCCCAAGGGAGGATGCTTTCAGATTCCTTTCTTCCAGCTGGACTGCCTTGTCTGGACTCAGTGGAAGAGGATGCATTTAGTCCCGAGGCAACTTGATGTACTTGGGTGGGTTGGTAACATTGGGGAGGTAAGGGGGAATAGGGCAGGAGAATGGGACTGGACGGAGAGATGGGAGGGGGCTTCATCTGTATATCTAAAGAAAATAATCAAGAGAGAGGACCCTGACTAAAATGCTCAATCGCCATCCTGAAAGGCAAAGAGGAAGGATATCAGAAGAAGAAGAAGAAAACAGGGAACAAGCTAGAAACCCACCACAGAGGGCCTCTGAAAGGCTCTGCCCTGCAGACTATCAAAGCAGATGCTGAGACTTATGGCCAACTGTTGGGCAGAGTGCGTGGAATCTTATGTAAGAAGTGGGAAATGGTAAAATCTGGAGAGGACAGGAACTCCACGAGGAGAGCAACAGAACCAGAAATTTGAACACAGGGGTCTTCCCAGAGACTCATACTCCAACCAAGTACCAGGCATGGAGATAACCTAGAACCCCTGCACAGATGTAGCCCATGGCAGTTTAGTGTCCAAGTGGGTTACAGAGTAATGGGAAGAGGCACTGTCTCTGACGTAATCTGATTGGCCTGCTCTTTGATCACCTCCCCCTGAGGGGGTAGTAGCCTTACCAGGCCACAGAAGATGACAATGCAGCCACTTTTGATGAGAACTGATAGACTAAGATCAGAAGGAAGGAGAGGAGGACCTCCCCTATCAGAGGAATTGTGGAGGAGCATGCATGAAGAAGGGGGTGGGAGAGTAGGGTCAGGAGGGGAGGAGAGAGGAGCTTATGGGGGATACAAAGTGAATAAAGTGTAATTAATAAAAAAAAAGAATGGAAAAAAATAAAGTGAAAAAAAACCCAAAAACAATTAATTAATAATAAATAAATAAATAAATAAATAAGTAAAGTTAATTTAACAACCCATAGAATTTAAATCATTTTAACAAAGTCTCATAGAGAAGTCATTTCTAATTTGATTTTATTCATACTGAACAATTATCAAATAATTTTTTTTTTGTTGCGGGGGAAAGGGAAGGAAGACATGCATGGTGTCTATTTCTTGTCACACTGGGAATAACCTCACAATCATGTAAGTTTTCTTCTCAAAACTATAGAAAGGTGAAAACATTTTAAAGACATTTAATTAGCTAGGTTCTTTTCTTTGCCTAATGAGCCAACAGTCACATTTGTAAGCATGGATGAAGAGGAGAGTGAGCTTGCAAAGTGCCATTTTTAGCAACAAGGGTGGGCTCTTTTCCTTCAATTCAGCATGCTTAATTATTTTGGCTTAATTTGGGTGAAGGAGGTAATTTCATGAGCATAGTAGTCTATAATTAATGACCAGCATTTTCTCTCAAAGTGCTAATTTTCTATTAGTGAACAATTGCTGTGCTTGATTGGCCTTGTAAAGTGAAGTGTGTACTTTAAATTAGTTGAAATAACCAATTGTGACCCTAACCAGAACACTACTGCATTGGAAAACTACTGAAACGACCTAGTTGTTATGATGATATTACATGATGATATGCATTGGTCGCCATGACTCTTAACATACATGTTCTCTAAAAAACAATGTAATGGCATATAATGGACCCTTTTGATTTTTATTCTCGTGAACCTCTTTGCAAATAACAGAATGTTCAAGGTAAGGATTAACACAAAGAGTCTTATTATCACATGTTCTTCTGTAGTAAAAATTAGCTTAGATAATTATCGAAAGTCTTTCTGCATTCTACTCAAATTCTCTGAAAGGCAGGAACTCACAGATACAAATGCATTTACTACATTAAAATGTGAAATGAAGGTTAGTGTCCTTACCCAGTGTTCCCCCAAATAAGATGTACCACTGACCTCTATCAGCATTTCCGTGACTGAAATGAAGTGCAATTGCTAGGATAGGCATGCAGTTTAAATGTATTCTCCCCAACCTTGGGGAGGAAGTTTAGTGTTCCATTATAAGCATGAGGAAGGGCTGCCTCTGGAAATCCTCTAGTCATGACAGACAAGTAATCAGCCTTCCTTCCACACTCTAGCTCTTTGTGTCACCTGTAAACACCTGAGACACCCTCTTCCAGGATACCCTTAAATCAGGTCCTCCTAGAAGTCCAGGCTTTCCTTACGTCAATAGACCCTTTCAGTCTTCCACCATTTTACTCCATCCCCATTCTCGCATGGCAGGTCTCAATACCGAGAAACAATTTCTAGCCAGGATCCTCAATGGCCACCCCTGGTATGACCATTCTGAATGGTGAGAAGCATTCCTGGTCAGGTAATCCACAGTCACCACACATACTCCTAAGATGCAGAGGTGGTAGCAGAACCAAGGAATGGAAAAATCTACCCAGGAAAAATGAGACCAGATATTAACACATAGAATTACAATTATTCCAAACCCGGATGCCTAAACTCAGCATTAAAAACAATAAATAACAGGACCATATGTCTCCAACAGAGCCCAGCAACATTACTACATTAGGCCCTGAGGAATGCAATATAACTGAAGCACAAGACACAGACTTCAAAATAGCTATTGTGAATATGCTCAAGGACCTTAAAGAAGATACAAATAAATCCATGAATGAAATCTATGAAAGCATAAACAAACAGTGGGGCTAAATGAAGAAAACTATTACATTCACGTGAGAGTGGATAGAATCAATAAAGAAAATTCAATTGAGAGAAAACTGTAAATATAAAATTGAGGAAATTAAACAGAAATTTTGGAAGCCAGCCTCACTAAGAGAATACAAGACATGGAAGAGGAAACCTCAGACATTGAAGATGAGACAGAAAAATGGATACCTCAGTCAGAGAAGATTTTAAATTAAAAAAAGGCCAGGTACAAAATATCTAGGAAAATTGGGACACTTTGAAAATAACAAATCTAAAAATAATATGATGAGGAGAAGCAGAAGAAACCCAGGCCAAAAGGCACAGAAAATGCTTTCAACCAAATCAAAGGAGACAATTTCTCTAGCTGAAAGAATGGGATTTCTATCAAGGAATACAAGAAGCATTCAGATCACCAAATAGACAAGACAAGAAAAGAAATTCCCCTGGATACATAATATTCAAAACACTAAATGTACAGAAAAAAAGAAAGATTATTAAAAGTTGCCACAGAGAAAACCAACTAACATATAAAGCAGACCTACTAAGATAACATCCATAAATGCTGCCTCGACAGATCATTTATAAACTTTTAAGGACCACAGATTCGAGCCCAGGCTACTATACCCAACAAAAGTTTCAATCACTTCTGATGAAAAGTGATTTAGATGAAAAGGAAAGAAAGAAAGAAAGAAAGAAAGAAAGAAAGAAAGAAAGAAAGAAAGAAAGAAAGAAAGAAAGAAAGAAAGAGAGAGAGAAAGAATATCTGCTTTAAAGCACATCTACAAATCCAGCTCTACAAAAAGTGCTAGAAGAAAAAATTCAAACTGAGGAAGTTAACCATACTCCAAGGGGGAGGGTTGATAGTGATTATCAGATTAGTACCAGTAAACCAAAATAGAAGGGGTTGAACCCAAACCACCACAACAAAATAATGGGAATCAACAAACACTGTTCACTGACAGCTCAACATCAACAAACAGTCTCAGTCCTCCAATGAAAAGAGACGAAGGAACAGACTGGCTATGAAAGCAAAATCCGTCCTTCTGCTATATCCAAGAAATACCTCAGACATCAAATCTGAGGTAAAAATGATGGGAAAATATTCCAAACAAATGAACCAAAAAAAAGCAAGCCACTGTAGCTATTTTAATATATGATAAAACATACTAGAAACCAAAACTAATGAGAGGTGATAGGGAAGGACAATATATACTCATCAAAGAAAAAATTCCACCATCAGACCTTTGCAGCTAACATCTATGTACCAAGCACAGGGACATCCAAGTTCATAAAATAAACACTACTACAGATACAGCCACATTTTGACTCTCATACACTGATAGTGGGTAACTTCATTATCCCATTCTTCCCACTAGACAGGTAATCCAGAAAAACAAACAAACAAAAAATCAACAAAAACCAACCAACAATAGCAAAAACAACAAATGAAACAGAATGCTGGAACTAACTGAGGTTGTAAACCAAATGGACCTAACAGATATTTACCGAACGTTTGACACAAACACAAAAGAGTGTGTCTTTATTTCTGCAGCTAATGGGATTTTCACCAAAAATTGAACACATTCTTGGACACAAAGCAAGTCTCAAGAGATACAAGAAAATACACTGCATCCTAATACTATCTCCCTAAAATAAAATGGTATGTTAACAACAGAATAATTACAAACTCATGGAAAGTGAACAACTCACTACTAAATGAAAAATGAGCCAAGACAGAAATTATGAAAAAATTAAAAATGTTTCTTGAATTGAAAGGGTAACAGTTTGCAAAACTATCCAGCAATATCAGAACCGTGTTAAGATGCTAACATGGATACAACATTCCATCTTTATTCATTTTTCTGACATTGCTATATTTATTTTGTATTTAGATAGTCAACTATGTAACCTGTTAAATTTAGAAGCATGAGTATATATCACCTCAGTAAAAACTCATTGAGCTTCCTTTCTGTAACCATCATTAGCTCCTTCTTGTCCTAATCTTCCAGAGCTCCTGTCCCCTCCAGGTCTTTTTATCTCCCTCTTCTTTCATAAAACTCCATGCACTCTGCCAAAAGTTTGGAGATCCTTCTCAGCCTCTACTTCAATACCTTGAACAAAAGAGTCTTTCAGAGGCCCTCTGTGGTAGGCTCCTGTCCTGCTCCCTCTCTTCTCCTGCTTCCAGTTTCTATCACATTTGCCCTTCTGAATGAGGATTGAGCATCTTCCCTAGGGTCTTCCATGTTGTTTAACTTCTTTAGAAGTATAGATTTCAGTATGTTTATCCTATACTATGTGTCTAATAACCACTTATGAGTGATTACATACCATGTGTGTCTTTCTGTTTCTGGGTTACCTCACTCAAGATGATCTTTTCTAGTTCCCACCATTTATTTGCCTGCGAATTTCATGCTGTCCTTGTTTTTAATAGCTGAGTAGTATTCCACTATGTAAAGGTACCACAATTTCTGTATCCATTCCTCCACTGAGGGGCATCTCAGTTGCTTCCAGTTTGTTTTTGTTGTTGTTTATAAAATTAGTTTTATTTTTTATATTAATTATAGTTTATCCACTTGTATCCCAGCTGTAGCCTCCTCCTGTATTTCCTCCCTCATTACATTCTTAATAATAACAAATATTTTTTCACTCTAACAAATTGTCTCCATAGTGTACAATATTTTGTCTCAGTATGAAAAGCTTGTCTCCATTCTAAAGATTGTGTCTACACTGTGGGTTTTTGTTGTTGTTGTTGTTGTTGTTGTTTGTTTTTGTTTTTTTGCTGGGTATAGTCCCATTTATATTCTTTTGTTGTTGTTGTTCCATATGCTTTAGGGATTTATAAGGAAACAAAACAAAAGAGAAAGTGTTGCCCTTGAAGCATTCTCACTATTTTTAGAGTAGTTTCCTAGTATCAGATTTTTAATCTGACATGAGTTTTGTAATTTATGAAATGGGGATTCTATCTTCATGCTCTTAAAAATGGATATTCATTTTCTTTTTTTTTATTTAAAATGTAATGACAATTTATTAAGCATAGAAATTGGTTTTTTAATCTTTATTAATTACACTTTATTCACTTTGTATCCCCCCCTGTGGTTTCCTCCCTCCTCCACCCTCTGCATGCATGCCCCTCCCCAAGTCCACTGATAGGGGAGGTCTTCTTTTCCTTCCTTCTGATCCTAGTCAATTAGGTCTCATCAGAGTGGCTGCATTGTCTTCTTCTGTGGCCTGGTAATGCTGCTTTCCCCTCAGGGGGAGGTAATTAAAGTTTAAATTTGTTAAGACCTGGACTTCTAAAAGTTTGTGAAATGTTTTATACAGCATTTTTGGTGAAAAAAAAGAAAGGATAGGATACTGCCAAATAGTGCTATATTTGTTTGTCAAGGTGATAAACTATTGGATAGTTTGATGCCAACATGACCGAGCTAAAGTCAGCTGAGCGGAGGGAACCTCAATTAAGAAAATGTCTCCATAAGATCGGGGTGTAGGCAATCTTGAACAGCATTTCTTAATTAGCGTTTCCTGGAGGAGGGATCTGCCCATTATGGGTGGTACTGCTCCTGGACTGGTTGTTCTGAATTCTATAAGAAAGCAAGTTGAGCAAGCCAGGAGGTGCAAGACAATAAGCAGCACCCCTCCATGACCTCCGCATCAGCTCCTGCCTGCAGGTTCCGTCTGTGTGAGTACCTGCCCTGACCTTCCTTCAATGATGAGCCACAAAATGTGTAGGTCAAACAAACACTTTCCATCCCAAGTTGCTTTTGGCCATGGTGTTTCATCACAGCAATTGTAACCGTGATTAAGACACCAATTGACTATGGTGTTTCGACCAGTACGTTTTTGCAGTAAACATTGAAGTCAGGTTCTGAATCACTTTCAACTTTATTTTGGATCAAGATGGCTTCAATTAATCGGGGATTAGTTCCTGGTTGTTGTTGTTGTTGTTCTATAAAAATGTTAGTGTTTATTTTTACATACCTTTGAAGATTACCATTGGTATTTCCTACTGAGGACTTTGTTAGTAGGGCCATTTCAATAATATGAATCATTCTAAGTCGTAAACAGCTGTCTTTTCACTATTTTGTCTTCAGTTGTTTTTAATCAATAATTTATGATTTGTTTATTGCTTTTCACCTCTGTTTCATTGCTAATATTTTCTATTTTTTTTCATCCATTTCAAAGAAATGGTACCTGAATTGTGATGACGACTGACTTATCAGGTAATTTCAGGACCTGGTGTATTTTGCTTTTGGTATCAGTTGATTGTCATCCAAGTAGTGATTTCCCTTTGATTTAGGGAAAAGTGAAGGAAATCACCAGAATGTGTGCAGTCCCTAATAGACGCCTTTTATCTGGAGCCATTTGGTTGTGGCAGAATTGCTCTTGATCTAAAGGGGGTACCTGGAATACCTTCCTTTATCTTTCTCTTCTCTCTTCCTGTCCTCTGATAGGTTATCCTAGTAATTTTCTTGTCATTTGTGAAGTGTTCATCTAGATATGTAACTATCCGTAATGGGATGTGTAAAATGCAAAGACATTTCCCTCCCATTCAAGGTAGCATGGACAAGTGTAGTACCTAGTTTTAAACTTTTTTTTTTTTTGTATTCTTAACCTAGTCCCTCCTAACACCCTAACACCAGGTAGGATAAAAAGAAGGTGGGAAGAAGGGGCATAGGTCTATTCAGCTACTTCCTGCTGGTTAGGGTTACTAGGTTTCTTGGGGCAAGCCCAATCTTCATTTCAGGATAATTCCAACTTCTCAACAAATTGCATCAACAGCAACCATGAGCAACAGGGGGAAGCAACAAACTCTTTCTTTCTTGGAGACCCACATCTGTCACCTGGCTCTGACAATTATTCCCTTTCAGAGTCCTAAGAATTAAACTTTCTGCAGCTGGTAAAGATGAAGCCCTCCTCAGAGCAGCATGAGGAAATAGTCTGCTTCTGTGGACAATCCCATATCCCACTCTTCTCCATATACACTCGCAACTTTGCCCATTGTTCAACCATTCTCCCAACCTTTTTAAAAATGAAATACGGAAGGAAGACAAAGCAAAACCAAACAAAACAAATCTCCTCTGGGAGCAATGTGGGAAAGAACCCATCCACAGCAGCCACAGTAAACTTTTGCTGATATCCTGAAACAGTATATTTATTCCTTCTTATCTTGGTGTCTCCTCTAAGCCATTAGAAATGAGAATTTCCATTATTCCAAGCCCCATGTTGGGAGCCACTTGTTGGTGCTTTTTAAAGCTCTTTTTTTTTCAGACTGAGCAGGTTGTGTTATATATATATATATATATATATATATATATATATATATATATATAATTTCTTTTTTCTTTTCCTCCCAATCCCGCCCTCCCTCCCTCTTCTCCACCCATGCCCCTCTCAGTCCACTGTTAGGAGAGGTCCTCCTCCCCTTCCATCTGACCCTAACTAAGCCTATCAGGTCTCATCAGGACTGGCTGTATTGCTTTCCCCTGTGGCCTGGTAAGGATATACCGCCCTGAGAGGGAGGTAATCAAAGAGCAGGCCAATCAGTTTATGTTAGAGACAGCTCCTGTTCCCATTACTAGGGAACCAATTTGGACACTGCGCTGCCATTGGCAAATGGGATGGACATCTGAAGAGGGAGAAAACAGGGAAGAGAACAAGAGCTTACCACAGAGGGCCTCTGAAAGAGTCTACCCAGCAAGGTTATCAAAGCAGATGCTGAGGCTCATAGCCAAACTTTTGCTAGAGTGCAGGGGATCTTATGAAAGAAGGGGGAGATAGAAAGACCTGGAGGGGATAGGAGCTCTACAACAAGAGCAACAGAGCAAAGAAATCTGTGCCCATGGGTCTTTTCTGAGACAGACACTCCAAACAAAGACCATGCATGGATGGTCCTAGAACCCCAGCACAGATGTAGCCCATGGCAGCTCAGTATCCAAGTGGCTTAACTAGTAAGGGGAACAGGGACTGTCTCTGATATGAGCTCAGTGGCTGGCTCTTCTCCCCCAGAGAAGGAAGTGGCCTTACCAGGTCACAGAGGAAGACAATGCAGCTAGTCCTGATGAGACCTGATAGGCTAGGGTCAGATGGAAGGGGAAGACGACCTCCCCTATCAGTAGATTTGGAGAGGGGAATAGGAGGAATTGAGGGAGGGAGGGTGGTATTGGGAGGGAATGAGGGAGTGGGCTAGAGCTGGGATACAAAGTGAATAAACCATAATAAACATAAAAATATAAAAATTAAAATTAAAAAATAAAGCTGTTATTAACATAAAAAATGACCCTGAGATTTCACCTCAGAATGGCTAAGGTCAAAAACTCAAGGGATGATGCATGCTGGAGATTATGTGGAGAAAGGAGAACACTCCTCCATTACTGGTAGGAATGTAACCTTATACAACCACTTTGAAAATCAATCTGGTGCTTACTCAGAAAATTAAGAATAGTTCTATCTCAAGATCCAGCTATACCACTCCTAGGCATATTCCCAAAAGATGTCCCACCATTTAATAAAGACATTTTCTCAAACATGTTTGTAGCAGTTTTATTTGTAGTAGCCAGAATCTGGAAACAATATTAATGTCCATCAACGGAGGAATAGATACTAAAATTGTGGTACATTCACACAGTGGAATACCACTCAGCAATTAAAAACAAGGAAATCATAAAATTTGCAGGCAAATGGTGGGAACTAGAAAAGATCATCCTGAGGTAAGCCAGAAGCATAAAACACAAATTCTATATACTCACTTATAAGTGGAATTAGTCATTTAATATGGATTAACATACTAAAATCTATAGCACTAACTAAAGAAGCTAAAAAACAAGGAGGACCCTAGGGAAGATGCTTAATCATCATTCAGAAGGCCAAACAGGATAGACATGGGAAGTATGAGAAAACAGGGACATGACAGGAGCCTTCCACAGAGGACCTCTGAAAGACTCTACCCACCAGGGTATCGAAGGAGATACTGAGACTCATAGCCAAAATTTGCGCAGAGTGCAGGAAACCTTACAGAAGAAGATAGAAAGACCTGGAGGGACAGGAAGTACACAAGGAGAGTAACAGATCCAAAATACGTGAGTCCAGGGGGACCTGCAGAGGACCTGCAGATCCTTCAACTAAGGACCATGCATGGAGAGGACCTAGACTCCCTGTTCAGAGGAAGCCTGAAGGCAGCTCAGTCTCCATGTGGGTTACCTAGTAAGGGGAATAGGACCTGTTTCTGACATGAACTCAGTGGCCAGCTCTTTGATCACCTCCCCCTAGGGAATGAAGCCTTGCCAGACCACAGAGGAAGATGATGCAGCCAGTCTTGATGAGACCTGATAGACTAGGGTCTGATACTAGGGGAGGAGGACCTCTGCTATCAGAGGACTAGGGAAAAGGCATAAAGAGAGTAGAGGGAAGGTTGTTAGCACTGGGAGGAGACAAGGGAGAGGGCTGCAGTGGGGATACAAAGTCAACAAATTGTAAAAAATATAAATAAATATATAAATAAAATTAAATTTGAAAACAAAGATTCCTGGCTCTCCAGTTCTTTCCAGTGTAGTACCCTACAATAGGTTACGCATGCTTTGTGGATGGTACCCTATACTCTGATGCATAGGGCAGCACTAATGAACTCGGTAGAGTAAAACAAAACTAATAATGGAAGAGAAGAAGGATATGAACTTGGAGTATGTTTGTAGGGGAGGATACCCACTGATGACTTGAAGAAAAAGTTAGAGTATATATACACAAAATCCACTATAGTCAAACGTGAAACTACCAAAGAATTAAACCAATCAATCAGTCAGTCAGTCAATAAAGATGTCTGACTGTAGCAAGCTTACAAAATACATTGTTTTGTTTTTGCTTACAGAGTATTCTAAATCATTTGTGCTATGATGCAGGAACCCTGCCTGCATGAAATTAACTCTTCAAAAGTCATTTAGACTTGAGTTATTTCAGGGCATTTTGCTCTCCTGCATGCCAGTCTAGCACATGTGTAAATATTGGAAACATCTTGACTTTACCTTCAGGGTTCTTTAGGCATTCAGTCAAGTTTTTAAACTTTTAATTTAATTGTTCTCGCTGCTGCTAAATATCATTTTCTTTCCTAGCAATAGAAAAATAGTATTGAAAGATTTCACTGTAAAACTTACAGCATCCATTCATTTTTAGAGCATATAATCTGGCTATTTTACTGGTTTATGGATGATTCAAATCATTTATAGAGTTACTTTACACCATTCAGGTTTTGTTTTATTTTTAACTGTGCCTTCTACAGTCCAAACAGGCTTTCACTTACCTAGTATGCCAAGGTTTTTTGACTTGGGTTTACAATTCATATTGCAGGATTCTATTTTCATATTCCAAGTATTTTATATTTTACATGTATTGGTTCACAGTTTGTGACTACCCATTCAACATTCATAGTGGAATTCCTGGCATATTAAATGTACCTATATGTATTGCGACTGTAAGTAGATCTGAACCTATATTGCCCCTCATTTGTGCTTTTATATTTATTCTGCTTTGCCAATTTTCTTTGCTCTCCATTACTTCTCTAGCTTTAGAGGATTTCTTTTGGCATATTTTTAAAAATGGTTTTGTCATGTTTTTCATTTTCTACTTAGCTTATAACGTTTTCATATATAGGATTCCATTCATGTAACTTTATAGTTTATTCTACCTTTAATTCAGTTAGCCCAATTGTCATCAGAAAGGCTTGCTCCATCAGCTGATGGGAGTAGATACAGAGACCTACAGCCAAACTTTAGGTGGAACTCTGGAACCCCCACAAAAAGGAGTAGAAGGATGTGGGCACCGGGTTGAGGACACCAGAAGAAAATAGCAACAGAATCACCTAGCAGGGCTTATAGGAGCTCACAAAACTCTGAAGCAGCAATCATGGAGCCTGCATGGCTCTAATCTAGGTCCTCTGCATACATTCTGTAGATTTTTAGCTTGAGATCTTTGTTGGATTCCTGACAGTGACAAATGGGGGTGTCTCTGACTCTCCAGCTTGCTCATGGGACCTTTTTTCAGCTCCTGTGTTGCCTTGTCCAGACATGAGATAAGGGTTTATGCCTCGTCTTTTTACATCAGTGGGAGGCTTGCTCTTTTCCTAAGGGAAATGGGGGAGCAGTGGCTCTTGGGGTGAGGTGGAGATTGGTGGATACTAGGAGAAGGTGAGAGATGAAGAAGTAGTTCGGATATATTTCTATGAGAAAATAAAGAAAAATTTAAAAAATCCAAAAAAAAATAATCAAAGGCCAGATGTTGACATAAGAAGGAACATATCCCATTTTAGTCAATGGCTAAAACTTGGGTGTTAAAAACTTAACTATGATATACATACAATCATGTTTTATTTCAATAGGGCATCTGCTAAGAAAGCAGAGAAAACCTGGAGGCCCCAGCTCAGCCAAGTCAAAATTTTGTCTAGTTGATTTTTACGTCAATGACTAATCAGTGCTGAATGATAGCAGCCTTAGAATGCATTAAGTGTGAGTATGGTTTAAGGGATAAGGGTTGCAATTAGGCTATGTCTTCAGTGTTCCGTTACTAAAGTCCTTAAAAGTTAGACCTCAGATAAATTAATAACTATCAATTGGTTTATATTCGTTTCATGTCTAACTGAAAAGCCAGCTTGAGATCTGATGAGATTAGTTTTAGCATAGTAGCACAGAAACATAAAGTAATTTTGGCACAAAGAATAATGGGTGAATAATGACAGAGAAGGCACAATGCAACTTTCCACTGTGATCAAGTTAGTATAAATAAATAATGTTTTCAAGGTTTTAAGTAAGTTTATAATTTTGAGTTGGGATACATTCATAGTTATTTTTTTTCCATATGTGGCCTGTGGGCTGCAGGTTGGAGAACTCTTAGAAGTTAGGTTGATATGCACATTAAAGTGCTTTAAAAACTATTAAGAAAAGTACAAGGTAGACTACAGGGCACTTACCATTTTTCCCCTCAGAATACAGTAGAATAATGTAAAGAACTATGGGGAAAAACTGTGACATATAGAGAATATACAATTGTAGCAGGTTCTATTTTCCAGGAATGGGACCAACTTCTTGCATTCCATGTGCCCTTCTGCAGTATTATCTTGACATTATTAGGAGAAGGAGGCAGGTCTACTACTCTCCATTTAAACAAAGCTGTGCTATTTTCTGAACAATAGACTCTAAAAGAAGTGACTTCTGTAGCAAAGACTGAAAAGGTTAGATAGCTTCCATATTTCTCTTTGAAATCTTGTTGAAAGACCATATGCTCCCTATGACAGCAAAGCTGCCATCCATCCTATGAGAGGTGTATCCTAAGACCTTCAGTTTATTTACTAACACCAATGTGAAAGTACTAGAGCTTGGAGACTGCACAACCCAAAATGGACTCTAACAAAGCAGATGAGGAAATTCTAATCAAGAACAATCTCTTTAGATGCACAGGTTTTAGTGGGTTTGTCCTATGTTGTAGTGAGTTCCTGTGCTGCAAATCTGTCTAAACAATTGTCGAGCTATATTTTAGGTAATTGGACTGGAGAATTCGGTACTAAGATGGAGCAGCTGAGAGTGGCCATTGTCACAGTAAATTCTACCAGAGTGGACGCAGGACTAGCCACAGGATTATCAACATGGATTGCTGCAGCCATGAATCATCTGAAGGAATGGGCGGGCATGGGAGCGTTAGCAGGCCTTCTGGTGTTGGTCTCCTTGGTTTGCCTGTGGTATATATGCAAGATTAGAGTCTCACAACAGTGTGATGCAGCCATGATCATTCAGGCCTTTACAGCCATTAAAGCAGGACATTCTCCCTAAGCATGGTTGGATACCATAAAAAGCTAAAATGATATGCTCAGGATGCGAGGCTAAGCACTGCACTCAGGGTCAGCCGCTTTCGACCCAGAGAAGAGCATGTCTGATTGCATGCGGGTTGATGCCCCAGGTCCCGCCTCTGAGAAAAAGGTATCGGACGGTCTGATGCTCTTTGGGTGGATGACACCTAAATGAACATCTGTACAAAGTCCCAATTTATTTCTAATATCAGAGATCAGACCTCTACTCTTGCCTGATGCGTCTAAAACAAAAAGGGGGAACTGTAGAGAGCTGCGGAATGCTATGCCTTAAAGATGGAGCTGGTTTCTGCCTTCCACCTTCCCGATGGTGAGTGCTCTCTGTCATGAACAATTCCACATTTGGCTAAGGCTGAGGATCTGGCTTGCTTCCATGTATGTGGACCTATCTGCATTGCCCACGTGGCACGCCTGGGTTGGCTACTCAGAGGCTATTTAAGCTGTGGGCTGGCTTTCCCCAGGGTCCGAGGATTGTTCAAGGTTCCTGAATAAACTGCATTGAAAAAAAAAAAAAAGAACAATCTCAGCAAGTTTCAGCCTTTGGGTCATCCCCCGTCTATGTGACACATGAAATGCTTCTGGAGAATTCCAGCTTAAAGTCATATGACCAGACTACTGCAGAAGGTGTACAGCCTTGCTTCCTTCATCTCCCTGGGTTCTTATCACAGAATCTGTGGGCATAATGAAGTGCCCATTGTCAGGTCTTTGATCCAGACATCATTTAGGACATACCGGTGAATAATGAGAGTAAAGGTGTTCATTTTTTAGCACTATATTGGTTGTTATAAGATGTAGTAAAAATGAAATTATCTCTAACTACACTTGGTTCTTGAAGAGTGTAGAGACTTCACTACTCACAGTAGACACTATGTAGCAAATAATTTTTGCTTTATCTCTCTAGCTTTTCTTTAGTGATGAGCTCTCACCAACCACAATCTTGAAATTATCATTTTTTTTTCTAGGTCAAGCATGTAGCCCAAAATTTATTTTCCCACAAATAAATAAATGATGCTGTATTAGTTACTTCCCTGTTGCTGTGGTAAAACACTGTAAAGCAAGGCAACTATAGAAGAAAGAGTTTATTTGGGCCTATAGTTCTACGGGGATGAGAGTCCATCACTTTCATGGTGTGACGGCATGGCAGCAGGTAGGCATGATGGCTAGAGAACGATGTGGAGAACTCACATTCTGTAATGTAAGCATTAAGCACAGTAAGTGAAGACTGGGAATGGAAATGCACTCAAGGATATACTCCTTCCAGAAAGGCCACGCTCACCAGACTTTTCCACACTGTGCCACTAACTCAGGAAAAACTTTGTAAATATCTAAGTATATGGGAGAATTTTTGACTTAAATTTTCACAGTTACTTTTGACTGTGTGAATATTCATTTGATACAAACTGATTATTGATGTCAATGACAGGAACAGTGGAAGAAATACAGCTATATCTCAACATAAAAGCAACAACTTTGATCTTCTTAATTATGCATGAAAATAAAGTTTCTAAAAATTTACTGTGCATGAAAGAGTACACATGCTTTTGTCTTTAGAGAAATAAACATTTTACAGCAATATATCTGTGGTAATATTATTCCAAGAAGTTCTTTGATTTTGCTCTCATGGATTCTTTTTAACAAATTATGTTTCTTCTTTTTTAGAAGCTGACTGGTATTGCATTGAGATATTTTTTTCCTTGCTATCTCTGCAAAAAGAGGTTTCTTTAGTATAATACAACTCTGTGGGCATTTGTACTAATTGATCTTTATTTTTAAAACTCATGGGTCCCCTAGTACACCACTGTGAATTCTCAAGGTCTCATTAAATCCTACAGCCTCATAAATAAAAAATTACCAATATAATTTCAAAAGAAAGCATAGCACATTACTATGTCTTAGTGTATTCCAACAAGAACAGAGTTAAATATGAAATCTCCCCATTCAGAACATCAACACGAATCATAATCACTCTTATTTTCCTTAAAGGCTTCTGTGAAAAGGTCTTTTTTATTCAAATAAAAACATATTCTGTAACTGTGTGGAACAGTAAAATAAGCTATAGAATTTGTGTTTATTTTTGAATCAGAATTACAAATACATTTGTAAGATAAATATACTTTTTTTCCTGTGAAACTGGCATGTGGCAAGATATAAAAGCACGTTGAAGATAAATATCACTCTGTGACTAAAGAACAGCACAGAACTTGCCACACTGATCACATGTCACAGGTTTTGTACTCCCCTTTTCCTTTGAAACGGGTTGTGAAATCATGAAGTTAAAGTCTGCTAATAAAAACATACTTTTAAATGGGGCATCTATGTCGCTGCCATTCCTAGCCACAAAAATGAAACCCTTCCCATGTACTTATTTATTTAATTGTTTGTTTTTTTATTATTATTTATTTTGCATCATTTGCCAAAACTTTCCACTATATAGCTCTATGGAGTTAAAGGCTTGCCTCTAACTTGTGGTCTCTTGACTTAGCTTCTCAACTGGTATTACAGGTATGTACCACTCCCGGTACATGCTTCTTATTTTAAAGTACCTTTTCAAACTCACAAATGTGTAACTCAGTACTCATCATTGTAAAATCCTGGAGGATCATCAAAATGAGATGGTTGCTATAATAGATTTAGAATTAGTTGGGATTGCTTCCTCTCCCCTTCTTTCCTTTTAGAGACTATTGAGACATCAATCTGATGTGAGCAAGATCTGGAATTTTAAGATCATTAAAGTGATGTACAAATCTTCCAGGAGTAAGAATACCCCTCTCACCTGTGCTTAGTGGTATTACTGACATAATCTCCAAATCTTCAACCTCTCAAAGTCCAGGGCAGAACCACTGAGGCCATAGGAGACATACTGCTGCTGCCTAGCAGAGTGAGCTGGGCAACTTGTCCTTGTGTGTATCGTGTGGGCAAGTCTTGAGATATTCTTAATTTGTTTCAGAAAACTTAGAACAAAAGCCCAATAGAGACACAAAATATGGGTGGAGATATGACTCAGCTGGAAAAGCACTTACCATTCAAGAATGAACTTCAGTCCCTAATACTGTATCACACACCCATAACTCTAGTGCTTACATGGTGGAGACAGGAGAATCCCGGGGGGTTCTTGGTCCACTGGTTTAGCTGAGTCTTGAAGATCCTGGTTCAGAGACACAATGTGTCTCTGAGATAAGATGTAGAATATTTGGAAAGACACCAGCATTGACCTACAGTCTCCACATGTATACACACACACACACACACACACACAGAGAGAGAGAGAGAGAGAGAGAGAGAGAGAGAGAGACAAACACAAACATGAATATGTATATTTCAGAGCAAAATAATAATAAGTAAAATGAAAAATGTACTCTGAAAATCAAGGTTCAATACTGGACTTTAGTAGCACAATTTAATACCAGTATCTATTTTTTAAATCACAAAATGGAATTGTGAAGAATGTATGTAAAGTTTTTATTCATAATGTTTACATATAAATTCATGCAATACCTATATGTTGATTAACATATTTGTTTGGTTGAGGAGGGTTGCTGTGCCCTGTAGGACGTCTGTGGCAGTGAGAGGGTCGGAGGACAGCTTGCCAGACTGACTTCTCTCCTTCCACCATGGATATCCCAGAGGTTAATCTCTGATTGACACATCTTGAAGGAAGGTCCTAGAGTTTCTACTGTGACTGCCTGGTTGGTGTTATTTGAGCACTGATGAGTTATGTCCTGAGCATCCATGATTAAAAAGAAAGAAGGAGTGAGGAAGAAAGGTAGGATGAGGGAGGCAATGAAGAAATTAAAAGAATGGAGTAGGGGAGAGAAAAACAAAGACAAGAAAAAAGAAGAAAAAAGAGCAGGGAAGGTGAAGGAACATAAAAGACCAAGGAAAAATTTAGTTCAAGTTTGCTTGTAGGTTGCTCTAACAAACAATGAGCAAATCCAACTTGTGCACGAGAGCAGGATTTATTTCATCTTTCAAGTTGAGGAAAGCCAACACAGGAAATCAAAGCAGGAGCTCGAAGCAGAAACTTCACAGGAAGCCTCCTTACTGGCTTTCTCTCCATGGCCTGCAAGGTTTGCTTCTGAGACAACACAGGACCACCTGCCTAGTGAAGGCATCGCCCATGGTGAGTAGTGCTATCTCACATCAATCCTCAATCATTATCCCTCAGACATGTCCACAGGCTGCTCTGATGGAGGCATTTCCTCAAGCAGGGTGACTTCATTTCAGGAGAAACTTATTTGTGTCAAGTTTACACACACACACACACACACACAAACCTCGACAGCACTGAGTTAGGCTGGAATTCTGGAAACTGAACCAGGAAAACTCTGACAGAAAGGTGAAGTATGGAAAAGCCTAGCTCATCTGATTTCCGTCGTTTCTGATAACAAACCTGTGGTAGGCTCCTTTTGACATGAAATAACTCACCTAGGCTGTGTGGGCATAAACTGAAGTTTCTATGATGTGAGCTATTAATAGCTAGTTACCTCAGAAAGACAGAGAATTGTCCATGGAACAGATTCTGTCATGATATCTTAGACAGGACAGGTTAGGGAGATGGGTCAATCTCACACTGGGACATAAAATCCATTGTCACACAAGAATTTGATTTCTTCAAGATTAACAGTTCCCTAATAAGATATGACAATGCAAGAGTCTTAAAATGTTTGCATTACACTGACAGTTGAACTTGATCTGTGGGGAAGGTATGATGTTACTCAGTTTATAAACTGAAAATAGGAATATATGTTACTATATTATTTTGGGGCAAAAATGAAAATTCTTGCCTTGTATCTTGTGTCAAATAGAATGTTGTATTATTCAGCCTTTGGTTGCTATAGTGAAAGCACAGGGGCAATCATCTCATGAAAAAAAATAAAATAAAATAAAAGATGTACATGGAGGCAGACCAGGAACCCTAGTTAGAAACATCGAAATGCATTCCCCAACCTCACCTTCCTATTAATCTGGGATCAAATAGACTCGAGACACAGAGCTGGAGTTCTGATTCCAAACAGAACTTCTCACAATAGATAACAATTAATGCCAAAACCCACAGTTGGTCAACACAGAGAGAATAAGAGACTTCAGATTCTGTGGCCCAAACTGTGGCGTCTACATCACATGCCTCCCCCTAGCACACAGTAATGTTCTCAGATGAGGAAGCTGAAAGTTTACAAGAAGAGGTAGTAGAGATCCAGGAACAGTGTTTTCTGAAAAAACAAATGGGGCAGATTAAAATATGAACTCACATTGATTATGATATCATGCACAAGCTCAAGCCGGACAAAATCCCAGCATGGATGAGGTTGGTTAGTGGTCTCACCTTTATGTGAAGAGTGATTGGCATATGCTTGCTGATGGGAGCGCGAGAGTTAGTGTTCTTGAATGGTATGACAGCTGATTTATCAAGTGCACTACAAGGCAGGTTCCTTGCTCAGGAGTAGTTAGCCAATACAAACTAGGTTCAGTGGGTTTAGAAAGAAAGAAAAGGTACATAAAGTGTTGTGGATAGCAGTCTCCGGGGAGTTATAGGAGGATATAAGGATTGGGATGAATATAAATGTTATTGTACAAAAATCTCAAAGAGTGAACAGAAATGTTATTTTAAAAAGATTTATTTTCTTGTAGGTGTTTGAGTTCCTGATTGAGTGGCTACAAAACTTTGAGTCTCTGCGAACAGCAGTACATTTTGGTGGGAGTCTGTGGTGAAGTAAAATTGCCTACGAAGGAGAATGACAAATGAAGGGAAACCTGTGACCATACCCTCAATTCAGAGTTCATCCAAAGTGACAGAAGGGTTTCCAAAGTGCCCAAGCTCCTAAAGATTCTCTTACATTGCAGTATCAGTACCCAGGAAACAGTTTGTTTGTTTTTTTTTTTTTTAAGTAATGTTTTTCACCCAGTATATTCTGATTGCAGATTCCCATCTTTCATCCCTTCTCAGATCCTCCTCCCAGTACAACTTCATACCTATTCCCAATCTCTTCAGAACATAAACAGGGCATAAAAAAAAAAAAAAAAAAAACTAAAACAAAACAAGGCAAAAAATGAAGGAAAAAAAAAACATGTTTACTAAACAGCACTGAGATGGATTTACTAGAAAGCAGCACAGATGAATACAGTGGTGTGGCATTGCATCTCCTCGCTGGAGTACTAATGCAGAAACGCAACTTCAGAGGAGTTAGAAATTCAGGCTTGGTCTCAGGTGAGAGCCATACTCAACCCTCAACTGGGACTGAAAAGAAAGAGATGGATGTTATATAGATGAGATAGATGACAGACAGACAGACAGACAGACAGACAGACAGATAGGAAGAAATACAAGATGAAGTGAGGGAGAAGAGAGAGAAAGTATGAAAAAGAGAGACAGTACATCACCCATGTGATATATCACTATAAGTGCAAAGAAACCAGGTTCATATCAAACAAGTAGGAAAGGCAGGAGTGACATGTCATTGGATGCCTCAAAAACTTTCAACTGGGTGGAAAGCGGGAGAAGGAGATTTTAGAGGGACAGAGATAGAGGGACAAAGAAGACAGAGAAAAGTGAGGGAGACAGACACAGGAAAGAGAAGGGAGATGGAGAACAGGAAAAGATAAAGAGGAAAGGAAGAAAAACAACTGCCTTTTATTTCATAAACTTTGGTAAGAACACAGATACCAGGTCACATTCACTGAAATAAAAAAAAAAAGACAGTATTGGTCTCAGGTGAGAATTATCCTTAATTCTCAAGTAGTCATGAGGAGAGGGGCATGGAGAAACTGAAAATGGTGGAGGGCAGGTCAAGAGACAGAGTGAGGACATAGTCTGGAAAGGAAATGAATCAAGATGAGGGTCAGGGAGGAAAGAGATAGAAAAGAAAGAAGACAGAGGAGAGAAAAAGAGAGAGTAGAAAGAGAACGAAGAGAAAGGACTGAGAGTGTAAAGAGACAGAGGGGATGAAATATCATTATTATTATTATTGTTATTATTTCCACAGCACTTAGATAATGAAAAACTGGTGCAGAAGGAGAGCTGTGCATACTGCATATCTAACAATGAGGTTTCCGTGTATTTACTAGTACATCAGATTGGCTGTGGATCTCTGCATTAGTGTCCATCGGTTGTTCGGTGAAGCCTCTCTGATGACCTTTATGCTAGGCTCCTGTCTGTAAGTATAATAGAATATCATTAATAGTTTCACGGGTAGGCTCCCTCTCATGGCATGGGTCTCAAGTTGGGGCAGTCTTCTCCATCTTTTGCACTGCACATCATGTAGGCAGGACAAATTGTGGATATAAGATTCCCTTGGAGCAAGTTGCAGCTTAGTAAATACATCACTGTTCACATCAGGGATCTTGCTCCAATAAAGGAAATGTCATTTTTTTTGATAAAAGAAAAACAATATTAATCACACTGAACAATGATCATGGGAAGTAGTTCCGTCTTCTGATAGCTTCTTCAACTTCATTCTTCAAAGACTCGATGTTTTTATCATACAAGTCTTTCGCTTCCTTGTCTAGAGTTACACCAAGATAATTTATATCATTTACTGCTATTATGAAAGGTATTTCTCTGGTTTCTTTGTCAGTCTGTTTAACATTTGTATATATAGGAAGACTACTGATTTTTGTGGTTTTGTGTTCAGCTACTCTGCTGAAAGTTGTTTATAAGCGTAGGAGTTCGCCAGTGAAATTTTTGGATCACTTAGACATATTATCATACCATCTGTAAATACAGGTACTTTGAGTAAAAACAGTGTCGGTCAGCACCTGTACTCTCATATGCTTTCTCCATCTCCTTCCCTCTCTCTCTCTCTTTCTCTCTGTCTGTCTGTCTGTCTCTTTATCTCTCTCTCTTTCACACACACATGCATTTTACAATAACAAAATCTTCTAGAAAGTACTTTTTGGATAAAATTTGAAGAAGATAGCAAAACAAAATGCTCTTTTTAATCTCATTGTAGTCCAGACAGGCGAGGATGATAATACAAGTTGAATGCTAACACGATAGCATTTTCTTTTGTTCTTTATGAAACTTGTCTCTAAAATAA
Organism: Meriones unguiculatus; assembly: GCF_030254825.1. NCBI lineage: Eukaryota > Metazoa > Chordata > Mammalia > Rodentia > Muridae > Meriones > Meriones unguiculatus. Next base: position 33,064,402 of record NC_083367.1, on the reverse strand, counting down.
TTTAAAATGACACATCATCTTGTCAAATTTTAAACAAAATGAAGTAGCAACAGTCATCAGGGGAGCCCACAGGCAGTGTGTCTGCACATTAGAAAGCTGGTCACCCATTTATATTCCAAGCCAAAATCAGTGTTTGCTCTTTTCATCAACAGTGTCTATATAGGATGTCAAGACACTGGATGAAGTATTTAATCATCTGCTTATATCCCCAAACAAACTTCACAGAGAAATTTCAGCCTATATTTATCATATATAACAACAACAACAGTAATAATAAGCCATCAATTTCAGACTGAGTGAGTGGAAGGGCATGAAAAGGGATGGAAAAAGAAAAGGGAAGGGAAATGTGATGTAATTTTATTTTAATAAAAAGAAAAAATAGTTGAAGATTTGTTTTCTATATTTATAAAAGTGGAGAATAAGGCTTTTATATAATTACAAAAATAGATTGATGATTTTAAAATTCTAATGTTGGAACCCTTTTGCAATTATCTATTCTTATCTATCTTAACTTATTTTATAAATGGTAGCAAAGACCAATAAAAGATGGCCTATAGAGGTTTTAAAACCAGAGGACTCTGTATGTATCAGCTGAAAATTAAAGCTGGGTACTGCATAATAGATGGCCTGCGTTTACTTTAGTTTTCTCATCTATAAAATGGGCATCGTATCTTTCAGAGTTAAAGGTTGCAATGAAATAATAGATGGAGAAAGACACATGAAGCCTCTAATCTATTAATAAGTAGCAAAACTCGTGGTTATGGGATTATTTATTCTTATGAGTACCAGGAGTGTTTAACAGGACACAACAAAGTGAATGACCAAGACCAATACATTTGTAAGTTGAACCTATGTTAAACAATGCTCTATCAACTTCTTTTATGTTATTAACCCATTAAACCTATGTTTATAGGTGGAATGATTTACAGTGCACAGTAATCAAAAGTATTGAATCCTGCAGATTGGTACACAAAGTATATTTCCATAGGAAGCAAAATATTTAGTACCAGCCACTTCCTTTAGTTTTTATTGTGGGCCATGTGTACAGTTTCTGCATTTTATACTTTTCCTTTTCCTCTGCCAATTTTATAAATCCCTTGTCTTGTTCTTGATGTATCTGCAGAAATGTTAATTAATGCTTCTTATCACTCTCAAAATTTTGTCAGGATAGGGCATAAGGTATATAATCAGTCATTTTAGAATGAAAACACAGAAAGTCACAGGCTCAGAACAATGGCAGAGACAGACAACTGACAGCATAAACTGTTATCCTATGCTTACTGGATAGCCATGGCAGAGGTCTTCCATCGTCCTCCCATCAGTACCAACTCAAATAAAGCTATTCAGAAGTAAGGCTAAATTTAAAACCTTTAAGAAATAAATGCAAAGTATGAATGCTTTTTGCATTCATATGATTCTGAATGGTATTTATCTTCCCCTGTTTCCAGGTAGACCTGTCAGAAGTTAGGATTTTAAAAAAATACACAGAAATTAGAAAGCAACCAGCCAGAACAATTTAACCATCACTATCATTTTTAAATTCAACCACATAAGAAAATGACACTGTTAAGGATATTAGAAACATTGGCTAAAATGAGAGACAAAAGCGTTACATTCTTCTGGAATCCTCTTTCAGGAAGCATTTAGATTTCTTGAAGCTAAATTTTACTTACATAAATTTTATAACTGAAGAGTGTCTTATAATACAGATATTTTTAGAGAGAAACATGTAATTATATCATGTGCATTGTAAAATAATGATTGAAATGAAACATATATTCATAAATTTGAAATATCTGATTAAATTCTGTATGACCCAAGTTAACGCTGATGGCTGTAGTTGCTTTCATGCCTCTCTTGACTTTTTTTTTCACTCCCCTCTTTGATATCTGTGTTCTCTTTCATATGTCTTCTCATGCTCCTCTGGTTGCAATCCATTTGTGACTACAGGAGTGGCCATAGTCCAAACTCACTTTCAAGAGATGTCTCTGAAGCATGAGCTTGGCTAATTAAGCAAAAGTAATGAGGACAACTCGGACAAGACCGTAGGCTTCATGAGGTAAGGGTTGTGTGCTGACTCGATTAGAAAATCAGAAGTACCCACCTGAACCAAGAACTTCACAATGTTTACTCATCAAAGGAATGGAAACGCTGATTCGTTAATTAATCAACTTGTATGTTACTGAAAAGGCTACCTGTGGAAAGTTGTTTCTTTCACGAATCATAGTTATGTAGAAACATATATCAATACTAATTCCTTGTACTGTACCTGTTTGTTAACATCTCAAAGTAAAAGTATTTTTTTTTTACTGCTAGAAAAATAGATTTATTGAGTTAACTGTCAGAAATTGAGAGGTATTGTATGTTTTAAGACAAGAGTGGTCAGTAATGTAAAACAGAACAAGCTTCCTATCTTTGGGATGCTGAGGGAAAAAAAGGACTTAATAAAAGAAGAAGCGAGATGTGAGAAATCTTTTTTATTGATTTATTATTTATTACAGTTTGTTCACTTTGTATGCCTTCTGAATGATGAATAAACATCTTCCCTAGGATCCTCCTCATTGTTTAGCTTCTTTATGTCTGTAGATTTTATTATGGTTATCCTATATTATATGTCTAAATATCCACTTACAAGTGAATATATACCGTGTGTGTCTTTCTGCTCCTGGGAAAACTCACTCAGGATGATCTTTTCTAGTTCCATCCATTTGCCTGCAAAATTCATGATTTCCTTGTTTTTAATAGCTGAGTAGTATTCCATTGTGAAAATGTACCACAATTTCTGTATCTATTCTTCCATTTGTGAACATCTAGGTTGTCTCCAGATTCTGGCTCTTAAGGATAAAGCTGCGGGAGCCAAGATGGCGGCGCCGGGAGAGCACTGCGTCTGAGAAGCAGGACAGCACTCTCCTTGCAGAGACCAGGAGACTGAACTCTGGGCCCTGAAACCACATCATTCGTGTTTCCCAGGTGACGGGAGGCTCCCATGGCGTGGGAATCGGTCGGGTCCACTCATGGCTACCCAGCCAGAACCTGGAAGAAATCCCGGGTAACTCGGGCTTTGTGTCTCCGGGCTGGAGCCGCAAGCGGGCATGTCCCAGCCACTTTCCCAGGCTGATCTGTGGGCACAAGGATGCCTGAGACTGGGAGTCCCAGTCGCAAGAAAACCCCACGGGGAAGCAAAGTTGCCAGTCTGATCACGGATCACCCAGTCTTTCCCCGGAAGGTCTCTAGGACAGCGGGTACCCACTGCCAACACAACTGAGCTCCTGCCACGCAGAGAGCTGCATGCTCAGCTCAGTGGTACAGACAAGCTGCGTGCCCCAGTACAACAGGGACTGGGAACCCCTATCCAGAGAGGACCCCACAGGGAAGGAAGAAACCGTGCTGCTGGGGTCACCTAGGGAAAGTCTAGCAGCCTGCAGATTGCAAACAGGTGAGTACGCCCAGCCATCAAAGATCTGGGCCCAAACAGGGAGCACAGAGTGATTGGAAACTCAGCTCACACAGACTAGCAGGTGGGCGCACGCTCCGCCAGCCCAGAGGCCTGCTTTGTACCAACTACACCTTACAGGCAGAACTGTGTGCCCCAAGACACCAGAACAGTACTCACTGCCACAGATTACCTCTTGGGTTCTGGGGCACAGAGCCCCAACCTCAGATCTACAAAAGACTGGGAACCCTGAGATCAACCCCCAGATACTGCTCCAAGGGGCAACCAGTTATCCCTAACAAAACCGACCAAACCACGGGACACACAGGTTTCAGCAGTTGATCACTAAATTTACAGCAAGAAACCCAAAAGGAGGGCAGCTGTCTCCAGGACTTCTCCCAGTGAGAGGAGAGCCCTCTCAACTAATCAGGACCACAGTTACTACCCAGGTCTCTATGCCTGAGGTGAGCTGTAGCAACTCCTGAAAAACACCAGACATCCAGTGACTATACCCAAAAAGCTGGGAAGGCTTCCTTCAGGAAAAACCATCTTCCTGCCAAAGGGACTCTCTCCACTACAAGAGTCCAGGAACAACCAGAAACTAAATTCAAACAACTAAGATAGCCCAATGGGTAGAGGACAGCGTAAAAGTTCAACCAACAAAAGCCAGAGCAATATGGTATCTCCAGAACCCAGTTATCCAGGGGCAAATAGCCATAGACACCCCAGCATAAATGAAAGTCAAGGAGATGAACTAACATCTATGCTCATGAAGAAGATAACAGAGGAAACAAATAAAATACGAAAAGAATTAGAGGAAGATAAAAACAAACAGATCATGGCTATCCGTAAAGAAATGGAGGAGACATTAAAGACAAGGAGATTATGGCCATCCGTGAAGAAATACGGGAAGCTGCGGCCTTTAGAGAGGAAATGCTTGAATCACTGAATGAAATAAAAGAAACAGTGGATTGTTCAAACAAACAGCTGAAGAAATTGATGGAAAAACATGAAAATATAGTCAGACAGAAGAAGGAAACCAACAAAATAGCTCAAGACCTGAAGATAGAATTGGAAAAATTAAAAAAAAACACAAATGGAAGAAATTGTGGAGAGAAAGAACTTAGGGAAGAAAGCAGGAACTACAGAGGTTAACATAACCAATAGGCTACAAGAAATGGAAGAAAGAATCTCAAGTGTGGAAGATACAATGGAAGAAATAGATGTATCTGTCAAAGAAAATGTTAAATCTAAAAAATTACTGACACAGACCGTCCAAGAAATTCAAGACAACATAAAAAGACAAAACCTAAGAATAATAGGAATAGAGGAAAAAGAAGATTCCCTGAACCAAGGCCCAGAAAATATTTTCAACAAAATCATTGAAGAAAATTTCCCCAACTTAAAGGAAAGGTCAATAAGAATACAAGAGGCCTATAGAACACCCAATAAATTAGACCAGGAAAAAAAATCCTCCCGCCACATAATAATCAAAACCGTAAGTATACAGAACAAAGAAAAAAATACTAAAAGCTGCAAGAGAAAAAGGCCAAGTAACATATAATGGCAAACCCATTAGAATCACACCTGACTTTTCAACAGAGACTATGAAAGCCAGAAGGGCCTGGACTGATATCGTGCAGACCCTAAGAGAACACAGATGTCAGCCCAGGCTACTATACCCTGCAAAACTCTCAGTCCTCATAGATGGAGAAAACACGATATTCAATGACAAAAACAAATTTCAACAATACCTACAAACAAATCCAGCATTACAGAAGACACTGGAAGGGAAAATACAACCCAAGAAAGCTAGCTACATTCAAGAAAACACAGGAAGTAAATAACCCCACTACAGTAAAACAAAAAGCAACCAAGCACACAACCGTATGACCACAGCCAACATCAAATTCAAAGGATCTAACAGTCACTGGTCATTAATCTCTCTCAATATCAATGGACTTAATTGTCCAATAAAAAGACACAGACTAACAGAATGGATGCGTAAACAAAACCCAGCAATCTGTTGTATACAAGAAACACACCTAAGTCACAAAGATAGACATTACCTGAGGGTAAAGGGATGGAAGACGGATTTTCAAGCAAACGGACGCAAGAAGCAAGCAGGAGTAGCCATTCTAATATCTGATAAAATAGTCTTTCAACAAAAATTAATCAAAAGAGATGGGGAAGGACACTTCATACTCATCAAGGGAAAATTCCACCAAGAAGACATCACAATCCTGAACATCTATGCCCCAAATACAAGCGCACCCACATTTGTGAAAGAAATATTGATAAAACTTAAACCACACATAGATCCCCACACACTAATAGTGGGAGACTTCAACACCCACTCTCAACAAAGGACAGGTCAACAAAACAGAAATTAAACAAAGAAACAATATCTCTGACAGAGGTCATGAATCAAATGGACCTAACAGACATTTACAGAACCTTACACCCAAACACAAAAGAATTTACCTTCTTCTCAGCACCTCATGGAACCTTCTCCAAAATAGACCACATAGTTGGTCACAAAGCAAGCCTCAACAAATACAGGAAGATTGAAATAATCCCTTGTATTCTGTCTGATCACCATGGAATAAAGCTGGACATCAGTAACAACAGAAATAGCAAAAAGCCTACACATACATGGAAACTGAACAACTTGCTACTAAAAGACAGCTGGGTCAGGGAAGAAATAAAGAAAGAAATTAAAACCTTCCTAGAACTCAATGAAAATGAAGACACAACATACTCAAACTTGTGGGACACAATGAAAGCAGTGCTAAGAGGAAAGTTCATAGCACTAAGTGCCTTCAAGAAGAAATTTGAGACAGCGCATTCAAGCAACTTAATGGTTCACTTAAAAACCCTAGAAAAAGAAGAAGCAGACACACCAAGAAGGAGCAGATGGCTGGAAATAATCAAACTCAGGGCTGAAATCAATCAATTAGAAACAAATAAAACAATTCAAAGAATCAATGAAACCAAGAGCTGGTTCTTTGAGAAAATCAACAAGATAGACAAACCCTTAGCCAAGCTAACTAAAAGGCAGCGAGACACCATCCAAATCAACAAAATCAAAAATGAAAAGGGGGACATAACTATAGAGACTGAGGAAATCTAAGCAATCATTAGGACTTACTTCAAAAGTCTATATGCAACAAAATTTGAAAATTTAAATGAAATGGACAATTTTCTTGATCGATTCCACTTACCAAAGCTAAATCAGAACCAGGTAAATCAATTAAATAGTCCTATATCCCCCAAGGAAATAGAAGCAGTCATCGAAAGTCTCCCATCCAAAATAAGCCCAGGACCTGATGGTTTCAGCGCAGAATTCTACCAAACATTCAAAAAAGAGCTAACTCCAGTTCTCTTCAAAGTATTCCACAAAATTGAAACAGAAGCACCATTACCAAACTCATTCTATGAAGCCACAGTCACCTTGGTACCTAAACCTCACAAAGACCCAACAAAAAAAGAGAACTTCAGGCCAATCTCTCCTATGAACATTGATGCAAAAATACTCAACAAAATACTTGCAAACCGAATACAAGAACACATCAAAGATATTATCCACCATGACCAAGTAGGCTTCATCCCAGGTATGCAGGGGTGGTTCAATATATGGAAATCCATCAATGTGATCCACCATATTAACAAACTGAAAGAAAAAAAACCCACATGATAATCTCCCTAGATGCTGAAAAAGCCTTTGACAAAATCCAACATCCATTCATGTTTAAAGTATTGGAGAGATCAGGGATACAAGGCACATATCTAAACATAGTAAAGGCAATATACAGCAAACCTATAGCCAACATCAAACTGAATGGAGAGAAACTTAAAGCAATCCCACTGAAATCAGGGACAAGACAAGGCTGCCCACTCTCTCCATATCTCTTCAACATAGTTCTGGAAGTCCTTGCTAGAACAATAAGACAGTTGAAGTAGATCAAGGGGATACAAATTGGAAAGAAAGAAGTCAAAGTATCACTATTTGCAGATGATATGATAGTATACGTGAGTGGCCCCAAAAACTCTACCAGGGAACTCCTACAGCTGATAAACACCTTCAGCAAAGTGCCCGGATACAAAATTAACTCAAAAAAATCAGTAGCCCTCCTGTACACAAAAGACAAAAGGGCTGAGAAAGAAATTAGGGAAACAATACCCTTCACAATAGCCACAAATGACATAAGGTACCTCGGAGTAACCCTAACCAAGGAAGTTAAAGACTTGTATGAAAAAAATTTCAAGTCTCTGAAGAAAGAATTAGAAGAAGATATGAGAAGATGGAAAGATCTCCCACGTTCATGGCTTGGCAGGATTAACATAGTAAAAATGGCCATCTTACCAAAAGCAATCTACAGATTCAATGCAATTCCCATCAAATTACCAACACAATTCTTTACAGACCTGGAAGAAAAATTCTCAACTTCATATGGAATAACAAGAAACCCAGAATTGCTAAAACAATCCTCTACAATAAAAGATCTTCTGGAGGTATCTCCATCCCTGACCTTAAGTTGTACTATAGAGCAATAGTTTTAAAAACTGCATGGTACTGGCATAGAAACAGAATAGTGGATCAATGGAAAAGAACAGAGGACCCAGAAATAAACCCACACACTTATGGACACCTGATCTTTGACAAAGATGCCAAAACCATACAATGGAAAAAAGATAGCATCTTCAAACAAATGGTGCTGGTCCAACTGGATGTCTACATGTAGAAAAATAAAAATAGATCCATAGTTATCACCCTGCACAAAACTGAAGTCCAAGTGGATCAAAGACCTCAACATAAAACCAGACACATTAAATCGGCTAGAAAAAAAAGTGGGGAATACCCTAGAACTCATTGGTACAGGAGAAAACTTCCTGAGCAGAACACGAACAGCACAGGCTCTAAGAGCAACAATCAATAAATGGGACCTCATGAAACTGAAAAGCTTCTGTAAAGCAAAGGAGACCATCACCAAAACAAAGCGACTACCTACAGATTGGGAAAGAATCTTCACCAACCCTTTATCTGACAGAGGACTCATATCCAGTATATATAAAGAACTAAAGAAGCTGAAAAGCAGCAAACCAAGTGATCCACTTAAAAAATGGGGAACAGAGCTAAACAGAGAATTCTCTGTACAGGAATACCGAATGGCAGAGAAGCACTTAAAGAAATGCTCAACCTCACTAGCCATTAGGGAAATGCAAATCAAAACAACCCTGAGATTTCACCTTACACCCATGAGAATGGCCAAGATCAAAAACTCAAGTGACAACACATGCTGGAGAGGTTGTGGAGAAAGTGGAACCCTTCTCCACTGCTGGTGGGAATGTAAACTTGTACAACCACTCTGGAAATCAATCTGGTGCTTTCTCAGACAACTAGGAATAGTGCTTCCTCAAGATCCAGCCATACCACTCCTAGGCATATATCCAAAAGAGGCTCAAGTACACAAAAAGGACATTTGTTCAACCATGTTTGTAGCAGCTTTATTTGTAATAGCCAGAAGCTGGAAACAACCCAGATGCCCCTCAGCTGAAGAATGGATGCAGAAATTGTGGTGCATCCACACAATGGAATATTACTCAGCAATGAAAAATAAGGAAATCATGAAATTTGCAGGTAAATGGTGGGACCTGGAAAGGATCATCCTGAGTGAGTTGTCCCAGAAGCAAAAAGACATACATGTTATATACTCACTCATATAAACATACAACATAGGACAAACCCACTAAAACCAGTGCATCTAAAGAAACTAAGCAAGAGAGGGGACCCTAACTAAAATTGTCGATCCCAATCCTGAAAGGCAAAGAGGATGGACATCAGAAGAAGAAGAAAACAGGAAACAACCTAGGAACCTACCACAGAGGGCCTCTGAAAGCCTCTGCCCTTCAGACTATCAAAGCAGATACTGAGCCTGATGGGCAACTGTTGGGCAGAGTGAATGGAATTTTATGTAAGTACTGGGAAATAGTAAGAGATGGAGAGGACAGGGTCTCCACAAGTAGAGCAACAGAACAAGAAAATTTGAACACAGGGAACTTCCCAGAGACTCATACTCCAACCAAGGACTATTCATGGAGATAACCCAGAACCCCTGCACAGATGTAGCCCAGGGCAGTTCAGAGTCCAATTGGGTTACATAGTAATGTGAAGAGGGACTGCCTCTGACATAATCTGATTGGCCTGCTCTTTGATCACCTCCCTCTGGGGGGGAGCAGCCTTACCAGGCCATAGTAGAGGACAATGCAGCCACTTGTGATGTGAACTGATGGACTAAGATCAGAAAGGAGAGGAGAACCTCCCCTATCAGTGGACTTGGGGAGTGGCATGCATGCAGAGGGAGGAGGAGGGCAGGATTGGGAGGGGAGGAGGGAGGGGCTTATGGGGGGATGCAGAATGAATAAAGTGTAATTGATGAAAAATTAAAAAAAAGGGAAAAAATAATTTAAGAACCTTAAATGACTTTCAAAAGTGGAGGAAAACATGGAGTTAGTCAATTTACATGGAGCACGTCTCGCCCCTGGGGGCAATGGTCTCCTGAACCTACTCAGACCTCGGACACCACCACTGCTAGTTCTAGAACTGATGCAGGATGTTCCAACGAGGGGGTTAAGGCTTATCATAATATTTCCTATAAGCCCACACCTGTTTGTTTATATCCCCCATTTTTATTCATTATTAGCCAGATAGAGCCAAGTAATTGTGGTGATGATACTTGCTTTTTTGCCCAATGCTGGAATGCTAGTGAATTTAGGTATGCCCTGGTTACTCGCATGCCTTGCTGGATGCCTGTGCCCATTGATGCCCCTCACACTATGACTCTCTTCAGACAGAAAAGGGATCTTGGAACTACAGCCACCATTGTTACTGCCATCTCATTGGCGGCTATTGGAGCTACCACCGCGACATTAGCCATGAGTCATACTGTGCAGACTGCTCAGACCCTGAATAACCTTTTAGCCAATGTAGCTCATGCCTTAGATGTACAAAAAGGAATTAATGCTCAACTAAAAGGAGGCTTGATGGTGTTCAGTCAGAGGATTGACCTCGTGCAGGAGCAAATTGATACCCTATGGCAAATCGCTCAACTTGGCTGTCAATGAAAGTATGCTGGACTTTGTGTCACTAGCATACAATATGAGAATTTTTCCTGTGGTGCAAATCTGTCTAAACAATTGTCTAGCTATATTTTAGGTAAGTGGACTGAAGAATTCGATACTACGGTGGAGCAGCTGAGAGTGGCCATTGTCACGGTAAATTCTACCAGAGTGGATGCAGGACTAGCCACAGGATTATCATCATGGATTGCTGCAGCCATAAATCATCTGAAGGAATGGGCAGGCATGGGAGCATTAGCAGGCCTTCTGGTGTTGGTCTCCTTGGTTTGCCTGTGTTATATATGTAAGATTAGAGTCTCACAACAGCGCAATGCAGCCAAGACCATTCAGGCCTTTACAGCCATTGAAGCAGGACAGTCTCCCCAAACATGGGAGCTAAAATGTTACACTCAGGATGCAAGGCTAAGCACTGCACTCAGGGTCAGCCGCTTTCAACCCAGAGAAGAGCATGTCTGATTGCATGCGGGTTGATTCCCCAGGTCCCGCCTCTGAGAAAAAGGTATCAGACGGGTCTGATGCTCTTTGGGTGGATGACACCTAAATGAACATCAGTACAATGTCCCAATTTATTTCTAATATCAGAGATCAGACCTCTACTCTTGCCTGATGCGTCTAAAACAAAAAGGGGGAACTGTAGAGAGCTGTGTAATGCTGCGCCTTAAAGATGGAGCTGGTTTCTGCCTTCCACCTTCCTGATGGTGAGTGCTCTCTGTCACGAACAGCTCCACATTTGGCTAAGGCTGAGGATCTGGCTTGCTTCCATGTATGTGGACCTATCTGCATTGCCCACGTGGCACGCTGTGGTTGGCTACCCAGAGGCTATTTAAAGTGGGCTGGCTTTCCCCAGGGTCAGATGATTGTTCAAGGTTCCTGAATAAACTGCATTGAAAAAAAAAAAAAAAAAGGATAAAGCTGCTATGAATATGGTTTAGCATCTTTTGAGTATATGCCCAGGAGTCGAATATCTAGATTGTGAGGTAGCACTATTCCCAGTGTTCTGAGAAAGTACCAGATCTTCACCAACCCTACATCTTACAGAGGGCTAACATCCAGAATATATAAAGAATTCAAGAAGTAAAACAGCAACAAACCAAGTAATTGAATTTGAAACTGAGGTACAGAACTAAACAGAGAATTCTCTATAGAGGAATATCAAATGGCAGAGAAACACTTAAAGAAATTCTCAACACCGTTAGCCATCAGGGAAATGCAAATCAAAATGACCCTGAGATATCACCTTACAGCCAGAACAGGTAAGACCAAAAACTCAAGTGAGAAATCATTTTGTAGTGTGAACTGAGGGGAGTTTTTCAGCTGCTTTTACTGAAGGAAAAGCCAAGGTGAAAGGTCCAGATATGTGAAGGTCTCAGGGAAGGGCCACATCAGCTTTGATTAGGGAAAGAGTCATTGTAGGATTTGAGCTGATTACTTTGATCTAATTCCCACCATACAGAAGAGTCCTAATGTGCTGGAGCACTGTCTAGAAGTGGGAGTAATCTTCAGAGGCTTTTTAGAAGGGAGACACCAGTGGCCTGGGGTGAAAGGGCAATTGTGGTAGTAACATATTGTCGATTTTAAAGACTATTGAGGACAAACCCAGATAGAAATTATTAAATATGGAATATGTGAGATGAGACAGTAAAGGGTCCATAATTGCTCTATTTTTTTTTTCTCCTGAAGAATCCCAGTGCATGAAACTGGTATTTGCAATGACTGGAAATATTGAAGAGTTAGTAGTTCAGTTTTTTTCATTCATTTTAATAACTTCATTATTAACATCATAGAATCTTTGATCATGAAGTCAACTGTGAAGGTAGCATTTAAAGTCTCAGCTTCTAGGCTGGAGATATAATTCCTGTCATCAACATCACAGTTCTCAGGGAGTGAAAGGGTATTCAACTAGGAAATAAGTTTAAGATACAGGAATTATTGAGGTAGTTATTACTGAAGCAATTAATATACATGGTGATGTTTCCCCTTTTATTTATTGATATATCTTTGTTAAATACTCTGGCTTTGGTTGTGTAAATTTAACATTGTTATGACTCTTCATCCTATTTATTTATTTTCCTATTTATTTTCAACCTTACCTTAAACATTATTGTACATGGAAGTCTTACTTAACCATGTCTATAAGCACCAGTATTATTTTATTACCACCTAACCATGAATAAGATACACAGACTTTCTGTCATTTGAGAAAGGTACTATGTTGGATAACTTGAGGTCAAGAGCTGTATTTTTTTCTTTAATTTTTAGTGAGCACAGTTTTATTCCAGTGGAAGCATGCATTCAATTTTCAATAGCTCTTTTATCAAACCCAATTGAATTGTTAACCAGAAATAAATTCTGTCATGCCACTAGATTATCACCCAACAGTTGTAAACACAGAGCAAACATGAGAGACATCAGTGGAAACTCCAGTTCTCTGCATTCAAACTTCCCTTCCATTTTGGTGCCCCTCCATTTCATTGCCATCTTGATTGAACAGTGCAATTACATGGCATGTTAATTGTCTGCTAATAGAAGTAGTAATGATAAAATTACATAGTTCATTCATGTAATAACACTCAAATTACTGTTTAGATGCCTCCCTAATTTATAATAAAGTATAGTGATGCTGACTCAATTTTTCACAAGCACATTAGGAAACAGTGTTGGTAGAAAATACTGTATGCAAATTTTGAACTTAAAATGCACACTGTATTTGCATTTGAGCATAATGGGGAAGGAAGGGTTATTTAGTTTTGCATTTTTAAACTCTTCATTTTAAATAGCTTTTTAAAACATTAAACCTACAAGGGGATATAGGGATCTCTGTAGGATGTGCTTAATTTGGATGTGGAATGTGAAAGAAATCCCCCCTCCACACACAAAACTGTTCAACTGTGATTATTGCTAAGTACAACAGATTTCAGTTTTAAAGGCTGAAGGCAAAATACTAAACTTAAGCATCGGGAAATTTTCTGCACTGATTGCATCTATGCTACTGTTTCCTCCCGTTTTGTCTCTCCTTTTTCCTACAGCACTTGGGTCTGTATGCATGCTAAGCAGTTCTCTCTATGAGCCACAACCTCCAAAGATTCCTACTCTCATCTCATTTAGCAGTGTAGACATGTTCTTCATGTGGTCATTTATTTTGTAGTTTATTTCAATTTTATTCATCACATAATAGATATCTTATACTTTCTGAAATTGCTTAAGTCATGTGAATACAGTATCTTTGGAAAAATTCAAAACTGCAGAAAATACAGTTTCAAATAAAAATTAACCTTTCGATCTCAAACTTCCATATGATGACATTCTTTTTCTTTTATTTTTGAGATTATAATATAAATAGATCTTTTCTCCCCTTCCCTCTCTCCAACCCCTGTGATATACCTCCCTTTCTCTCACTCAAATTCATGGCTTCTTGATTCTTTAATTGTTATAACATGAATATATGTAGAGGTTCATACATATGTATTTCTAAATGCAAAGTTCTCAGTCTGTTTAACCTTAATTGATTATATGTTTTTGGGTCTGACCACTTAGTATTGGACAACAAATTGATGTGTGCTCTTCTCTGAGGGAGATTATTTATCAATCTCAGGATTCCTTAGTTGCCTCTCATTCTTTGTGTAGGGTTGAGGCTTCATCATTTCCACCCATGCACTTTGGCATGTCTATTGTTGTTTTTGTTCAGCTCAACTGTAGCAGTCACACTGGTGGGTTTACAGATGGAACTTCTGAGAGTGTCTTGCAGCAAACTCCCTGATCCTCTGACTTTTTCATTATTCCACTGTTGTGAGCGGTGATTAATATTTTCTATTGATTTATCTTCTGGTAATGCTGCTGTTATTCCTAAGCAGCTGTATAACCAAATCACCACAGAGACCCTGGGTTTATTTAGTTAATCTAGAACATAATGCTGGGCAATAGCTCCTCCATCCTAAACCTCCAAGCCCTCATAGTTTCCTAAAATTTAGATTTCCCACATTATACTTGCTTTACGTGATATCCTAGGTCCAGTCCATCTCTCCTAGTCATTCCCTGACCTCTCCTCCAGCTCTCTCTCCTAATTCTCCTCTTGCCCCTTCTCCTCCCACTCATTTCCTCCCCTCTAGCTCCTCCCCTCTTTCCTGTCCTCTGGCTCCTCCCAGCTCAACATTGTGTCTAGTTGCTTTATTTTCACCTATTTACAGAAGAGTTGAGACAGGATGCTTAGAATGAGTATCATAATGCAATATCCCGATTAAAACCAGAGAGTGTGTAGGGGGAAATCAGCATTTGCATGAACAAGGGTAAGGTGTATACATTTTAAAAGAACATTCTACCAACATTCCACATATAAAAATTGTGGTGAAGATTAGCTCGTGTATGCCACAATGTTTCTATAATGTTATAAGGAGCTGGGAGCTGAGAATTCCTACTGCCTAGTACTTTTAATATAATTTTTTACATTTCAATATTTTTAGACACACAAATGCTTATCACTGTGTTACATTTGCCTCCAATGTTCAAGGAAAAAAATACCAACCAGAATTATATTCTAGGAGTATGAGAGTAGGACATATAGTCTAGGTTTGTAGTATGCAAAACAATTTAGATTTGTGTGAACACCCTTTCCTATGTTCACACAAATATACAGTCTCCTAAATGCAGGTATCAGTTGAATTCTCATCATTAGGAGACATGTGGGGGATGTCTTGTACTCCTTTGGCTGCAAATGCCCCACCCCCTTCTTTCCTATTGGGTTGCCATAGCAAGCTGTGATATGAGTCCCATTGCATCATGCTGAGACCATGCCATGTTTGGTGGATATCCCTGGGAGGCTTGCTTGTTTTGAGGGGGTGGGGAAAAGAACAGAGGAGGAGGAGATCTGAAGGAGGGGAAAGGTTTTGGGGAGAAAATGGGAGGAGTAGAGAGAGGAAAAACTGTGTTTGGGATACAATGTATGAGAAAGTTAATGAATGAAAGTTAAAAAAGAGAGAGAGAGAGAGAGGTGTGGCTAGGGCTATTTATTACTTGTTGTTCTTCTTCCTATCTTGAAAAGTTATAGAACACTAGCTTTCTTATCGTATTCCTCAATAATACATGCTCATATCTCATGTAAATGAACTATAAATACTTCATCTTTATTCATATCTACTTATAGTGATTTTCTCTTAGTAAATAACTGTTTACTCAATATATTTAGTGTGTGTGAGGAGGGGCAAAAGACAGAGAGAGAGTTAGTTCTGGGGCATGTGTATGTGCATTATGTGTGTGCAGGAGACTGCAGAGGTTAATAAAGGACTCTCCTGGAAGCTGCAACTACAGGGGATCTGAGCCTTCAGGTGGGTACTTGGAATCTAACACAGGTTTAAAAACACACACAAACACACACACAATAGTAGGTGCTATTAAATACAGGATCATGTCTCCAGCCTCACAACAATAAATTTTTAATAGCATATATCTACTCATCCAGAAATTTCTCTTGTTAAATGTACTAATGGGTAAAGTGTACAAAACTTTGCAATCAAGAACCAAAGTTTATCTAAAAGTGTCAGTTGTTTGGCCAGGTGTTGTCCTACACATGTAGTATGCTAGCAATTGTGAGGCTGGGACAAGAGAGACATGACATTAAGCCTAGCCTGTGCTTTGCAGTAAAATCTTGTCTTAGGAAACAAACAGG
The DNA here is from genome assembly GCF_030254825.1 of Meriones unguiculatus. Classification (NCBI taxonomy): domain Eukaryota; kingdom Metazoa; phylum Chordata; class Mammalia; order Rodentia; family Muridae; genus Meriones; species Meriones unguiculatus. The sequence goes on along the minus strand of NC_083367.1, from coordinate 33,048,170 downwards.
AAAAAAAACATATATATATATATATTTTTTTTCAATGCAGTTTATTCAGGAACCTTGAACAATCATCTGACCCTGGGTAAAGCCAGCCCACTTTAAATAGCCTCTGGGTAGCCAACCTCAGCATGCCACGTGGGCAATGCAGATAGGTCCACATACATGGAAGCAAGCCAGATCCTCAGCCTTAGCCAAATGTGGAGTTGTTTGTGACAGAGAGCACTCACCATCGGGAAGGTGGAAGGCAGAAACCAGCTCCATCTTTCAGGCGCGGCATTACACAGCTCTCTACAGTTCCCCCTTTTTGTTTTAGACACATCAGGCAAGAGTAGAGGTCTGATCTCTGATATTAGAAATAAATTGGGACTTTGTACTGATGTTCATTTAGGTGTCATCCACCCAAAGAGCATCAGACCCGTCTGATACCTTTTTCTCAGAGGCGGGACCTGGGGCATCAACCTGCATGGAATCAGACATGCTCTTCTCTGGGTCCAAAGCGGCTGTTTTTTACGCTTAATTGTTAAGAAACTTTATTCCCAAGCCCTTAGACTTGGAAACAGTGCCCGACTACAAATACAATGTTAATACCAACTTTAAAGAAAATTTGAACACAGGGAACTTCCCAGAGACTCATACTCCAACCAAGGACCATTCATGGAGATAACCTAGAACCCCTGCACAGATGTAGCCAGCCCATGGCAGTTCAGTGTCCAAATGGGTTACACAGTAGTGGGAAGAGGGACTGCCTCTGACATAATCTGATTGGCCTGCTCTTTGATCACCTCCCCCTGAGGGGGGAGCAGCCTTACCAGGCCACAGAAGATGACAATGCAGCCACTTCTGATGAGACCTGATAGTCTAAGATCAGAAAGAAGGAGAGGAGAACCTCCCCTATCAGTGGACTTGGGGAGGGGCATGCATGCACAAAGGGGAGGAAGGGTGGGACTGGGAGGGGAAGAGGGAGGGGCTTATGGGTGATACAAAATGAATAAAGTGTAATTAATAATAATAATAATAAAAGAAAAAATACCTTGTGATATTATTTTTAGGCTCTTTCTATACTGAAGTGCCTCTTTTTGGCAAATCACCAGCAAAGGAAGTACAAGAACAAGTGAATATTAAAGGAAACTCTGGACAAGTTAAAGTGATGAATTAATAAAGTAAATAATAAGAATTAAAAAAAAATAAAACTGTGTGCCTGAAGTCAAGAAAGCTAAAATATGTAAGATTTGAGTTTCTGAGAGACTTAGCTTTATTTTATTGCATTACAAATCAATCATTTCAATGTGAGGCATTTTCCTTTGTTCTGTTCTTTTGCAAACAGTATGATTTATCAAATGTGGGCAAGCTTCTCTGTTAAGCCAGAATATTTTATGATTTCTTCAGAGTTTATGAGCAAAGAACTTTGTGAGGTTGTCTATATCCAAATTCTTCCTTAAACATCTGCAAAGTATGATTATTTACTAATTGAAGTATCAGTTCATAAATTGTAGGTTTTACCTAATTCAATTCTTACTCAATCATTTCTCATGCACTAGTAATAAAATCTGTACTCTACTTTGGTTATTTTAGTTTACTTAGGTTTAGCATTGTGATTCATAATGAATTGGTCAGATGGTTTAATGGTATCCAAACCTGCATAAATTTATTATATAGTTGACATTTTAAGTGTCATTTTCATGCTTGGAGAAATATTAAATATTTAAATTTAAAATGCCTTCATGGTCAAAATAAAGATAGCTATTCAAGACAAAACATTCACACCAAAATCAATTTGGAACAAAAAATCTTTAAGTAAAACAAAATGTTACATTATTATTATTGAATACTTTTTGTGTAATGCAGCCACATACAGTTTCAAATCTATAGATATTTGTTGCTCAAACCATATTATGAGTCTCTTTTAACAGAGAAGACTTTCATTTCTGGTTTTTCTGCCTAGTCATGCCAAAATGAGAGGCAGACATCATGCGATGAACATATGATATAATTTCAATTATTGCAACAGATTTCCTCCCTTTAGGCATTGTAATAATACCCAAGGTTTTCTCAAATGCCTCTTTTCCCTGCACCTGAGCTAAGCTAAAAGTGACAATGGATGTTTCTTTTTATATCAGTGTTCCTAGGAATAAGTATATCACTGACTTCCAATCAGCAATACATACAAAATCTAGTGGGACTCTCCTGAAATGATCTCCTGTTCTAGTAATAGAGAGCTGAAGAAACTGATATATAGATTCATCCCTGAACTCAAACTGAACTGCAGAGGTATAGTAATAAATACAGGATGATACTGGCATAGAAAACAGACATAGGTCAATGGATTTAAATTGAAAATCCAGACATAAGTCAACATATCTATAGATACCTGAATTTTTGGTAAAGGAGTAAAAGTACACACTGGGCAAAAGGTAGCATCTTTAACAACTTGGATTGGTCAGACTGAATAGATACATGTAGAAGACTATAAATAGATCCATATTTATTATGTTGAACAAAACTCAATTCCAAATAGATAAAAAAAAACCTTTACATACGACCCAGTACATTGAAGCTAAGAGAAGAGAAAGTAGAGAATATTCTAGAACTCACTGGCACAGAAAAGGACTTCCTGAAAAGGACACCTAGCATGGCATAGGATGCTATCAGTCTGGGAAAATGCAAGAAAATAGAATTGGAAAATATTTTTAGCAACTACACATTCCACAGAGGGCTAATATCTAAAGCATATAAAGAACTCAAAAACCATGGATATCAAGAAACATAACACAGTTAATAAATGTAGAATAGATCTAAATAGACAATTCTAAAAGAGGAAACACAAATGGCTGAGAAACACTTAAAGAAAAGTTCAGAGTTTTTAGTCATGAGGAAAATGCAAATCAAAACTATTCTGTGATTTTACCTTACACCTGATACGGTGGCTAATATCAATAAAACATATAACAGCTCATGTGTGTTCGAATGTGGAGCAATGAGAGCACTCATCCCATGATGATGGGAGTGCAAACTTGTACAGCCACTATGGAAGTCAGTGTGGCAGCTTCTCAAGAAGCAGGGATACAGCTGTACTGCTCTTGGGCATATAAGTAAAATATTCTACATCCTACTATAGAGACTTTCTCTGTAAAGAAGGACATTTGCTCAATCATGTTCATGGCAGCTTTATTAGTAATAGCCAGAATCTGGAAATAAACCAGATATCTCTCAATGGAGGAATGTATACAGAAAGTGTGGTACATTTACACAATTAAATACTACTCAGCAATTAAAAACAAGGAAATAGTGAAATTTTGTAGGCAAATGGTGGGAACTAGAAAGGATCATCCTGAATGAGGTATCCTAGAAGCAGAAAGACACATATGCTATATACTCACTTATAAGTGGATATTAGACATATAATATTGGATAAGCATACAAAAATTTGTACACCTAAAGAAGCTAATCAAGAAGGAGGTCCCATTTATTGATTGTTGCTTGCTCTTAGAGCCTGTGCTGTTGGTGTTCTGTTTAGGAAGTTGTCTCCTGTGCCAATGAGTTCAAGGGTATTCCCCACTTTTTCTTCTAACTGGTTTAATGTGTTTGGTTTTATGTTGAGGTCTTTGATCCACTTGGACTTCAGTTTGTGCAGGGTGATAAGTATGGATCTAGTTGCATTTTTCTATATGTAGACATCCAGTTAGACCAGCACCATTTGTTGAAGATGCTGTCTTTTTTCCATTGTATGGTTTTGGCATCTTTGTCAAATATCAGGTGTCCATAAGTGTGTGGGTTTATTTCTGGGTCCTCTGTTCGGTTCCATTGATCCACCATTCTGTTTCTATGCCAGTACCATGCAGTTTTTATAACTGTTGCTCTATAGTACAGCTTAAGATCAGGGATGGAGATACTTCCAGAAGATCTTTTATTGTAGAGGATTGTTTTAGCAATTCTGGGTTTCTTGTTATTCCATATGAAGTTGAGAATTTTTCTTTCCAGGTCTGTAAAGAATTGTGTTGGTAATTTAATGGGAATTGCATTGAATCTGTAGATTGCCTTTGGTAAGATGGCCATTTTTACTATGTTAATCCTGTCAAGCCATGAGCATGAGAGATCTTTCCATTTTCTGATATCTTCTTCTAATTCTTTCTTCAGAGAATGGAAATTTTTTTTTCATACAAGTTTTTGACTTGCTTGGTTAGGGTTACACCAAGGTACTTTATGTCATTTGTGGCTATTGTGAAGGGTGTTGTTTCCCTAATTTCTTTCTTAGCCCTTTTGTCTTTTGTATACAAGAGGGCTACTGATTTTTTTGAGTTAATTTTGTATCCGGGCACTTTGCTGAAGGTGTTTATCAGCTGTAGGAGTTCCCTGGTAGAATTTGCTTCGGTAAAACAAAGGACACCTCCATCAAAACAAAATGACTGCGTACAGATTGGGAAAGAATCTTCACCAACCCTTTTTCTGACAGAGAGCTAATATCCAGTATATATAAAGAACTAAAGAAGTTGAAAAGCAGCAAACCAAGTAATCTAATTAAAAGATGGGGAACAGAGCTAAACAGAGAATTCTCTGTAGAGGAATATCGAATGGCAGAGAAACACTTAAAGAAATGCTCAATGTCATTAGCCATCAGGGAAATGCAAACCAAAATGACACTGAGATTTCACCTTACACCCATCAGAATAGCCAGGATGAAAAACTTGAGTGACAACACATGCTGGTGAGGCTGTGGAAAAGGGGAACCCTCTTCCACTGCTGGTGGGAATGTAAAATTGTACAACCACTCTGGAAAGCAATCTGGCACTTCCTCAGACAACTAGGAATAGTGCTTCCTCAAGATCCAGCCATACCACTCAGAATAAGTACATTTGCTCAACCATGTTTGTAGCAGCTTTATTTGTAATAGCCAGAAATTGGAAACAGACCAGATGCCCCTCAACTGAAGAATGGATGCAGAAATTGTGATACATCTACACAATGGAATATTACTCAGCAATGAAAAATAAGGAAATCATGAAATTTGCAGGTAAATGGTGGGAACTGGAAAGGATCATCCTGAGTGAGCTGTCCCAAAAGCAGAAAGACACACACTGTGTATACTCACTCATATAGACATGTAATATAGGATAACCTACTAAAATCTGTACATCTAAAGAAACTAATCAAGAGAGAGGACCCTGACTAAAATGCTCAATCCCCATCCCGAAAGGCAAAGAGGATGGACATCAGAAAAAAGAAGAAAATGAAGAAACAAGCTAGAAACTCACCACAGAGGGCCTCTTAAATGTTCTGCCCTATAGACTATCAAAGCAGACGCTGAGACTTACGGCCAACTGTTGGGTAGTATACATGGAATCTTATGTAAGAAGTGGGAAAATAGTAAGATCTGGAGAGGACAGGAACTCCACAAGGAGAGCAACAGAAACAGACATTTGAACACAGGGGTCTTCCCAGAGACTCATACTCTAACCAAGTACCATGCATGGAGATAACCTAGAACCCCTGCACAGATGTAGCCGATGGCAGTTTAGTGTCCAAGTGGGTTCCATAGTAATGGGAAGAGGGACTGCCTCTGACATAATCTGATTGGCCTGCTCTTTGATCACCTCCCCCTGAGGGGGGAGCAGCCTTACCAGGCCACAGAAGATGACAATGCAGCCACTTCTGATGAGAACTGATAGACTAAGATCAGAAGAAAGGAGAGGAGGAGGACTGCCCCTATCAGTGGACTTGGGGAAGGGCATGTGTGAAGAAGGGGGTGGGAGGGTGGGATTGGGAGGGCCTTACAGGGGGATACAAAGTGAATAAAGTGTAATTAATAAAAAATTTAAAAAAATAAAAAGAAGGAGGACCCTGGGTAAGATGCCCAATCCTCACTCAGAAAGGCAAATGGAAAGACATCACAAGAATGAGAAAATAGGAAACAGGACAGGAGCCTACCACTGTGGGACTCTGAAAGACTACACAGCAAGGTATCAAAGCAGAGACTGAGGCTCATAGCCAAACTTTGGGAAGAGTGCAGGAAATCTTATGAAAGATGGGAGATGGAAAGACCTGGCGGGGACAGGATCTCCACAAGGTGAGCAACAGAACCAAAAATTTTAGGCAAAGGGGTCTTTCCTGAGACTGATACTCTAAACAAGGACCATGCATGGAGATAACCCAGAAGCCTACACACAGATATTGCTCATCTGTGTAGCAGATGAGTGACAGCTCAGTCTCCAAGGGGGTTCCCTTGTAATTGAAACAGGGACTGTCTCTGACATGAACCCTGTGTCTCCTTCTGTGATCACCTCTCCTTGAGTGGGAAGCAGCCTTACCAGGCCATAGAGGAAGACAATGCAGCCAGTCCTGATGAGACCTGAGAGGCTCCTGTCAGAGGGAAGAGTTTGAGGACCTCCCCTATCAGTGGGCTTGGAAGTGGCATGGGAGGAGATGAAGGAGGGAGAGTGGGGTTGGGAGGGGAAAAGGGAGGGGGCTATAGCAGGGATACAGAGGGAATAAACTTTAATTAATAAAAGTTATATTAATTTTTAAAAAAGGTAAAAAAAAAAAAAGAATCTGGCAGCCACCTTAATGACCCTTGCATTACCATTTCTTTTTCTTTCTTTTTTTTTTTTTTTTTTTAGAGGCTAAAAGGTCTTTGACTCCACCCAATTAGGATGACAGGGTCCGGAAAGAGGGTAAGGGAGCTTAGGCCAATATAGGTGAATACCCATACATCGTATCCAGAGGCTCCTGAGGGCACCAGCGGAAAACAAATTAGGAAAATAGATAGTGCCTCCTCCCTCAGAGCTTGAAGGCTTAGGCCCTTTGGCTGGGGGACACTCACCCTTTTTGTTCTAACTAGAGGGTCTGTTGCCCCATGTGATACCAGACAACTGCTTCTCCATTCATCAGGGGATGGATTTTGGCGGGGTCTTGGTACTCGGCTTGTGGATGGAGAATGGGTGTTCCGTTTCTCTCAGGATGGACTAGAGCATTTTAGGGTGAGGCCGGTATGCTTGGCCGGTATGTTTTCTACAGAGTGTTACAGTTTAGCTCTTTCGGAATGAGATCAAGAGTGGTAGTGAAAACTCAGGCATGCCAAAGCCTATGGTTAAACTGCTGTGCTGCATAACAGAGGTGCAGTCAAAAGCCCATGAGCCTGGCGATGCCCAGGCACAGCGGGCTGGAGGGCAGGCCTGGTGAGACTCAGCCCAGTGGGGGATTAAAAAAAAATACCAGGTGGTCATAGCTGATGGTATCACATAACTCTCAACCAGTCAGCCAGTTTATTTGAATCCGGAATTTATAAACCTTGGACAGTAGGGGGGATTTTGAGGGTGAATGTACTTGATTTGCTGGGGTCGAGTCAGGAGTACTTGATTTACATGTAGTAGTACAGTGCCTGGTTTTCCATGCAGCAGCATGCTCTTATCACAAGAAGGAGAACAAAGTACTTAATTATCCTATGGGTGTAAGAATCTCCAAGTACAATTGAAGACCACTGCTTAAAACTAAGATCCTTAGCAGGGTGGGGACATTTCTAGGAATTCCCAGATGCTTTCTGGACTGTTTTTCTTATCAGGAAGGAGTCCAGCCTGTAATCTATCCTGAAGGCTATGTGTAGCTCCTTAAGAAATCTGGTGTCACTCAGACTGGGGTTGGGAGGCTGCTTTTAGAACCTCATTGAGAAAAGGTAGTTCATTATTGTAAACCAAGGACAAACAAATGGCTCTCTGGAGATGTCAGACTTCAATTTAGTACAGAAAAGCTCCACAGAAACCAAAGCTGCAGGTGCTCTGGTAAATGGAAACAGTAACCGTGTATGGAGTAGGTGTTCTTTCTCAGCTGAACTTCCACCAGGAAATTACTCTCTGTTCACAGATTCAAGAGATACTGAGGAATCTCAAGCCATGTGAGAAATTACTTAAGAGAGAAGGATCCAGTTAAGAATATGAACCACGACGTTCCAGCCTTCATGAAGACTTCATTATAGAAGCATAAGGAAGAGAATGAATTGTTGTGGTTTCAGTTACTCAGCAGGGGAATCCAACTTGAGGTGAGTAATACATGCACTAAATCTATACAAACAGTTTCAAAGTAAGCTTCTCATTTAATCTTGGAATTTCTCGGTGACTATGTGCTTCTCAGAGGTCTTTTTATTTATAGTTTTCACTCTTACTTTGATTTCTTGGACTATTTTCCATCCCCTTTTTATTTAACATTTTCCATAACCCCTAAAAGATGATAACTATCTGCCCTAACACTCTACTGTCTGGAGCCATACGCTGATTTGAAAATAAACATAACTGTTCCTGGTGTCATATATAAAATTATGAAGGAAAAATGATGAGTAACTTACAGAGCACACTTGTGTTTTTATACTGGGTGTGATAACCTCTTATCTTAAACTTCTTACATCTATGTAGGAATTGGCTTTTTAAGATAAATTAGGTACTAACCCAATGTGTTGTCCAAACATATCTATGTGGAGTGGAGTAAGAAGAAACTGTCCTGTTTCATGGGAGGCCTCAGATAGCTGCAGTAGATGGCAACAGGAAATTTACCTGATGAGGCGTTAATAGATATCAAGTGCATTAGTATATAATGACAGCCATCTAGCAATAGTCAAAAATTAAAAGCTGTGTTTGAAAAGAAAAAAAAGTAAATATAATTAGTAAATTTTAAGAATGCTGATTTTTGATAGCACCCTCCTGTGCTATGTGTGATAGCCCCCTCCCTCTTTAACTGCAATTTCTCTTGAGCTACATCTATGTCATCCTAGTAAGTGCAAGACCAGGTGAGCTCCACTCTGTAGTGGAGACAGAAAAGGGTGGGAGGGGGATGAGCACTCCCTTTCTTTGCTTTCTGTCCCTGTGGAAACACCCAGGATGTAAAGCAGAAAACTATGTCAGTAGCATATAAAGCTCAGAGGAAATGTGTTTAATCATTAAATTTCATCAAGGAGAAATCCTTTGAAAGTGGCCATTACTGGATTGACGTAAGTTCCTCTGTTTTCTGAGTCTTTTGTGCCTGATGCATCTCCATGGTTTCAGTTACAATGCTCACAACTTCCATCTCCTCTTGCTGTGTCAATCCTATCTAAAAGTGTCCGTTGAAAACTGTGTGCATTATACGTATAGTTTTTAAAGGCTTGTATGTATGTATGTATTTATATATAATTATGTATGTGTATGTATGTATATAATCAAAAATCAGGTTGTGGGTTATGTTTCCAGTCTTACTTGTCTCAGTAACAGAATCATTATGAAGTACTCTATGAGGAAAATCCTGAGCCAGCCAGATATGTAGTAGCAAACCGCAAATGCTTTTTTAGCAGTTCCCTCTTTTGCCTAAGGTTATTCTTTCCTACAAGTGGGCCAGAAACATAAATAGAAAGCATGTTTTCAAACTTTGACAGCATTAATATCTACTAGTACTCAGGGTCAAGCCTAAAAGTATAAAAAATCTACAGCTTTGGAATAAAAAGTGAAGTAGTTTAATTTAAGGATAACCTGCAGTGATTTATTAAATATTTCCATTGACTTTTACAGTTGACCGTCTGGACCATGATGAAATACGTGGTTAACAGATGGCTCTTATTCTTTCCCTGGTGCTTATCTGATGGTGTCTCATGTAGGAAGCAGTGTCTGTATTATGAAGTAATGCTGCCTTTTCAATGAATTAGCTTTGGGGATAGTGACAAAATCAGTCCAGAATGTATGTAGTAACTGAGTGTTCATTAGATTCTTGTCAGCATCATTCAAACCATGTGAAGAAATTGGGAGTGAGATTAAGAGCCCAGTATTAGTCAATCCACTGGCAGGTGAGGTAAACCATCTTTCAGGTTAATCATTGCTCAACTGCTGGCTGAGTTACCACACAGAATGTTTCAAATAGTAGGCAATTTATTTGCAGGCCTAATTTACACAATTTCCTGAAATATTAGATAATGTGCTAAAAATGGAATTTGAATTTTATTTCTGTCCTGTCTCTGAAACATACACACTTACTTAAAACTAATGTAGCTGAAGAGTAAGTAGTACCCAAGACAGATTCCTTCTTCAATTCATTCTCCTATCATTCATTTAAAAAAAATACAAAAATGACTAAGACATATTCCATTTTAGAAATCTTCTTGCACCCTTATTACGTGTATAGAAATATTAGGTTAAAAGATAAATTAGCACATCTCATTGTGAAGAACAGTCCAGTCTTGCAAATGAAAAACGTCAGGAAACAGACCTGCAAGGAAAATATGAACAAAATGATGTGGGGCTTTACAAGTAAAAGGGGTTAAAATTTCAGGAGTACAAATTGATGTTATTTGAGGTAAAAAGAGTGGGCTTTTGGGCCCAGGCTTCCTAATGGGATTTAAACAGGATAAGATGGGTGGCGTACAAGGCAAGTGTGACTCTTTGGAAGGTATGCCACTGTTAAAAATAGTGAGTAGTCGTTGGCCAACCCTTTTTAACAGACTTTGCTTTGCACTCTACAAACACTACACGAACCTTGAAATATAGATACGTTGGATGTAGAAATTGGAGTATATGAATTTCCATGAGACTTCATTGAAATAATAGTCTCTCAGCATTAGCCCGGATTCTCTGCCAAAGCTGATTGGATTGCCACCCTATGCTATTCAAACTAATTACAGAAGAGTTATTATCCCTACTATGAGTGGAATAGTTGAAGGAGAATCATAACACAGAGCATCTAGAAAAGGTAAATTGAGTATTAGCAAATCACACCAAATTTCATATAACAAGGAATTATTTGTGACCATTTCCACATTTAATCATTACAAAAAAATTAAATTCTTCCAATAAGTGAAAACTATTTGTATGATGAATCTCACACTCTAGAGAGAGTAAAACTTCAGTACTCACTGGGTAGTATTAAGACTAGGAAGTCTGGTAAGGAGGTTTAGTCTCCCATTCAGTAGGAGTGAAGGAACAAAACCTTGTCAGGGATTTTGGTGACATAATAGTCTCTTAGTGTTAGCCTGGATTCCATACCAAAGCTGATTCGATTTCCAATCTACACTGTTTAAACTAATTACAAAAGAGTTATTATATGTTCAGAGAGGTTAGCAAATCATAGCTTAGGCTCAGGTCAATCATATTTCTGTTTAACACAGAAACATGATTTATATCAAAAGGGTGAGAAGTTAACTGAGAAATGCTTTTCATAGATAAAATATGATCAAGACACAAACTTTTTATTTTATAAAGAGAATCAGAATCTCATGTTAGAGCGACCTTATAATAGAAAAAGCAGATTTCATAACTTGTTAGAACATGTTGGAATTAAAGGAGAGCTAGGATGCAGTTCTAATTAAGATAGCTAGCAGAGTGATGACAGTATTATTAAATAACTTGCAAGGCTGATTCCTGTTATTAGAGTTGATGGCATTACAAGGCTTTAGAAAATAGTCAGTGTCCTCTGCCAGAATACTCTACCTTAGCCTATTTTAGTAGCCTGTCTTGTTTTTAACAAAATAGGGAAAGGAGTTGTATTGGCAGTTACTATATATTTTCTATATTTTTTCCTTGCAAATTGAAAAGAGTAATTATCAGTCATTGTAGTTCCTTGTAAAGATAAAAAAACGATCACATGAATTAATGGAATGCACATGCTGGAGAGGATGTGGAGAAAGGGGAACCCTCCTCCACTGCTAGTGGGAATGTAAACTTGTACAACCACTCTGGAAATCAATCTGGCACTCTCTCAGACAGTTAGGAATAGCACTTTCTCAAAATCCAGCTGTACTACTGCTAGGAATATATATCTAAAAGACACTCAAGTATACAACAAGGACATCTGATCAATCATGTTTGTAGCAGCTTTATTTGTAATAGCCAGAAGTTGGAAACAGCCCAGATGCCCCTCAGTTGAGGAATGGATATAGAAATTGTGGTACATTACACAATGGAATACTACTCAGCAATAAAAAAAACAAGGAAATTATGAAATTTGCAGTTAAATGATGGGAACTGGAAAAGATCATCCTGAGTGAGGTATCCCAAAAGCAGAAAGACACACAGGGTATATTATATATACTCACTCATAAGTGAATACTAGACATATAATTTAGGAAACATGCTAAAATATGTACACCTAATGAAGCTAATCAGGAAGGAGGACTCTGGCTAAGATGCTCAATCTCCTTTCAGAAAAGCAAAGAGGATGGACATCAGAGGAAGAAGAAAACAGGGAACAGGAAAGGAACCTACCACAGTGGGCCTCTGAAAGGCTCTACCCTAGAGGGTATCAAGGCAGATGTTGAGACTCATAGCCAAACTTTGGGCAGAGTATAGAAAATCTTAAGAAAGAAGTGGGAGATAGTAAGACCTGGAGAGGACAGGAGCTCCACAAGGACAGCCACAGATCAATCATGTCATCCTAAAAGTCTGGGCACAGAGGTCTTTTCTGGAACTGATACTCCAGCCAAGAACCACATTCATGGAGATGGCCTGGAACCCCTGCACAGAGGTAGCCTACGGCAGTTCAGTATTCAAGTGCCCTCCATAGTAATGGGGACAGGGACTGTCTCTGACATGAACTGATTGGCCTGCTCTTTGATCACCTCCCCCTGAAGGGGGAGCAGCCTTACCAGACCATAAAAGAAGACAATGCAGCCACTACTGATGAGACCTGATAGACTAGGATGAGAGGGAAGGGGAGGAGGACCTCCATTTTCAGTGGACTGGGAGAGGGACACAGGTGGGAAAGAGGAGGGGTGGGATTGGTAGGGGAGAAGGGAGGGAGGTACAGAGGGGATACAAAGTGAATAAACTGTAATTAATAAAAATAAATAAAATATAATGAAAGGGTCTGAGCAGTCTGCCCAGTATGACTCATGGCTAATGCCCCGGTGGTAGCTCCAACAGCCGCCAATGAGATGGTAGTAACAATGGTGGCTGTAGTTCCAAGATCCCTTTTCTGTCTGAAGAGAGTCATAGTGTGAGGGGCATCAACGGGCACAGGCATGCAGTGAGGCATGCGAGTAACCAGGGCATACCTAAATTCACTAGCATTCCAGCATTGGGCAAAAAAGCAAGTATCATCACCACAATTACTTGGCTCTATCTGGCTAATAATGAATAAAAATGGGGGATATAGACAAACAGGTGTGGGTTTATAGGAAATATTATGAGAAGCCTTAACCCCCTCGTTGGAACATCCTGCGTCAGTTCTAGAACTAGCAGTGGTGGTGTCCGAGGTCTGAGTAGGTTCAGGAGACCATTGCCCCCAGGGGTGAGACGTGCTCCATGCCAATTGACTAACTCCATGTTTTCCTCCACTTTTGAAAGTCATTTAAGGTTCTTAAATTATTTTTTTCCCTTTTTTTAAAATTTTTCATCAATTACACTTTATTCATTCTGAATCCCCCCATAAGCCCCTCCCTCCTCCCCTCCCAATCTCACCCTCCCTCCTCCCTCTGCTTGCATGCCACTCCCCAAGTCCACTAATAGGGGAGGTTCTCCTCTCCTTTCTGATCTTAGTCTGTCAGTTCACATCAAAAGTGGCTGCATTGTCCTCTACTATGGCCTGGTAAGGCTGCTCCCCCCCAGAGGGAGGTGATCAAAGAGCAGGCCAATCAGATTATGTCAGAGGCAGTCCCTCTTCACATTACTATGTAACCCAATTGGACTCTGAACTGCCCTGGGCTACATCTGTGCAGGGGTTCTGGGTTATCTCCATGAATAGTCCTTGGTTGGAGTATGAGTCTCTGGGAAGTTCCCTGTGTTCAAATTTTCCTGTTCTGTTGCTCTCCTTGTGGAGACCCTGTCCTCTCCAGCTCTTACTATTTCCCAGTTCTTACCTAAAATTCCATTCACTCTGCCCAACAGTTGCCCATCAGGCTCAGCATCTGCTTTGATAGTCTGAAGGGCAGAGGCTTTCAGAGGCCCTCTGTGGTAGGTTCCTAGGTTGTTTCCTGTTTTCTTCTTCTTCTGATGTCCATCCTCTTTGCCTTTCCGGATGGGGATTGGACATTTTAGTTAGGGTCCTCTCTCTTGCTTAGTTTCTTTAGATGCACAGGTTTTAGTGGGTTTGTCCTATGTTGTATGTCTATATGAGTGAGTTGAATCATCTGAAGGAATGGGCGGGCATGGGAGCGTTAGCAGGCCTTCTGGTGTTGGTCTCCTTGGTTTGCCTGTGGTATATATGCAAGATTAGAGTCTCACAACAGTGTGATGCAGCCTTGATCATTCAGGCCTTTACAGCCATTGAAGCAGGACATTCTCCCCAAGCATGGTTGGATACCATAAAAAGCTAAAATGTTACTCTCAGGATGCAAGGCTAAGCACTGCACTCAGGGTCAGCCGCTTTGGACCCAGAGAAGAGCATGTCTGGTTGCATGCTGGTTGATGCCCCAGGTCCCGCCTCTGAGAAAAAGGTATTAGACGGGTCTGATGCTCTTTGGGTGGATGACACCTAAACGAACATCGGTACAAAGTCCCAATTTATTTCTATTATCAGAGATCAGACCTCTACTCTTGCCTGATGCATCTAAAACAAAAAGGGGGAACTGTAGAGAGCTGCGGAATGCTATGCCTTAAAGATGGAGCTGGTTTCCGCCTTCCACCTTCCCGATGGTGAGTTCTCTCTGTCTCGAACAATTCCACATTTGGCTAAGGCTGAGGATCTGGCTTGCTTCCATGTATGTGGACCTATCTGCATTGCCCATGTGGCACGCCTGGGTTGGCTACCCAGAGGCTATTTAAGCTGTGGGCTGGCTTTCCCCAGGGTCCGAGGATTGTTCAAGGTTTCTGAATAAACTGCATTGAAAAAAATATATATAATGAAAGGAAAAAATAATAGAATGTATTCTTTCTTAAGAGATAACTTGTACTCAGGGTTTGGGTTCACTTAGCAGTTTTTCCTATGATTATCTCCTACATAAACAATTGAAGAAATGGGACAAATTTGGGCCTGTGTTTTAGTAATTTTGTACATTTGTGAAAATTTAGACTGGATAGTTTCAAATAATGAAACACCTAATATCTGTGCAAACAAAATGACACATGGATACATTTAGTTCTAGAATGGAATAGTCATATGTAGTTTGCATGGGGGCATCAAATGCTTAATGGCAATCAGGTAATGACCTTGGGTACCCCTGAGACTTGTGAAGGGGTTTATCTACAAGAAATGTTTAAAACTGAGTGATTAGAAACAATGTTTTCTAGGCGAGGTGCTGGTACCTTGCATTGTTGACTCTGGGAAACTTTTATGTTTCCCTGGACTTGATCAGTATTGCAGCCTGCAATTCTAGATGGCCAATTATAATTAATTCTATATTTCTGATGAGGCTGCTATTCAGCTTCCTGAACAGTTACAACAACACTTTTTTGAATTTAATAAAAGATGAGTCTTTTAAATTGATTATATTCTGAAATATTTCATGATTTTTTTCATTCTTGTGCAGACACTATTCTCATCTTTCTTATATTGTTCCAATTTCAGTGTATGTGCTGATGAAGTGCACATGAAAATTTCAGTCTTAACATGGAGAATATGATGCATCAAGAATCATGCATCTTAAGTGGCTGGATACAAAATTAACTAAAAAAAAATCAGTAGACCTCCTACATACAAAAGACAAAAGGGCCCAGAAAGAAATTAGGGAAACAACACCCTTCATAATAGCTACAAAAGACATAAAGTACCTTGGTGTAACTCTAACCAAGCAAGTCAAAGACTTGTATGAAAAAAATTTCCAGTCTCTGAAGAAAGAATTTGAAGAAGATAACAGAAGATGGAAAGATCTCCCATGTTCATGGCTTGGCAGGATTAATATAGTGAAAATGGCCATCTTACCAAAGGCAATCTACAGATTCAATGCCATTCCCATCAAATTACCAACACAATTCTTTACAGAACTTGAAAGAAAAATTCTCACCTTCATATGGAACAACAAGAAACCCAGAATTGCTAAAACAATTCTCTACAGTAAAAGATCTTCAGGAGGTATCTCCATCCCTGATCTCAAGCTGTAATATAGAGCAAGAATACTAAAAACTGCATGGTACTGGCATAGAAACAGACTGGTGGATCAATGGAATTGAATAGAAGACCCTGACATAAAGCCACACACTTATGACACCTGATTTTTTACAAAGATGCCAAAATCATTCAGTGAAAAAAAGACAGCATCTTCAACAAATGGTGCTGGTCTAACTGGATGTCTACATGTAGAAAAAATAAAATAGATCCATACTTATCACCCTGCACAAAACTAAAGTCCACGTGGATCAAAGACCTCAACATAAAACTAGATACACTAAACCGCATAGAAGAAAAAGTGGGGAAGACCCTTGAACTCATTGGCACAGGAGACAACTTCCTGAACAGAACACCAACAGCACAGGCTCTAAGAGCAACAATCAACAAATTGGACTTCATGAAACTGAAAACCTTCTGCAAAACAAAGAACACTGTCGTCAGAACAAAACAACTGCCTACAGATTGGGAAAGGATCTTCACCAACCCTATATCTGACAGAGAACTAATATCCAGTATATATCAAGAACTCAAGAAGTTAAAAAGCAACAACTCAAGTAATCCAATTAAAAAATGGAGTACAGAGCTAAATAGAGAATTCTCAATAGAGGAATATCAAATGGCAGAGAAACACTTAAAGAAATGCTCAATGTCATTAGCCATCAGGGAAATGGAAATCAAAACGACCCTAAAATTTCACCTCACACCCATCAGAATGGCCAAGATGAAAAACTCAAGATACAACACATGCTGGAGAGGTTGTGGAGAAAGGGGAACCCTCCTCCACTGCTGGTGGGAATATAAACTTGTACAACCACTCTGGAAATCAATCTGGTGCTTTGTCAGACAACTAGGAATAGTGCTTCCTCAAGATCCAGCTATACCACTCCTAGGCATATACCCAAAAGAGGCTCAAGTACACAATAAGGACATTTGCTCAACCATGTTTGTAGCAGCCTTATTTGTAATAGCCAGAAGCTGGAAACAGACCAGGTGCCCCCCAGTGGAGGAATGGATGCACAAATTGTGGTATATCTACACAATGGAATATTACTCAGCAATAAAAAAAACAAGGAAATCACGAAATTTGCAGGTAAATGGTGGGAACTGGAAAAGATCATTCTGAGTGAGCTATCCCAGAAGCAGAAAGACACATATGGTATATAATCACTCATATAGACCTGTAATATAGGATAAACTTACTATAATATGTACACCTAAAGAAACTAATCAAGAGGGAGGACTCTTGCTAAAATGCTCACTTCCTATCCAGAAAGGCAAAGAGGATGGACATCAGAAGAAGGAGAAAAGAGGGAACAAGTCAGGAGCCTGACACAGAAGACCTCTGAAAGGCTCTGCCCTGCAGATATCAATGCAGTGCTGAGACTTATGGGCAACCTTTGGGCAGAGTGCAGGGAATCTTAGGAAAGAAGTGGGAAACAGTAAGATGTGGAGAGGACAGGAACTCTACAAGGAGAGCATCACAACCAAAATATTTGAGCACAGGGGTCTTTCTGAGATTGATATTCCAACCAAGGACTATGTATGGAGATAACCTAAGACCCCTGCACTGATGTAGCCCATGGCAGTTCAGTATCCAACTGGGTTCAATTGTAATAGGAACAGGGACTGTCTCTGACATGAACTGATTGGCCTGCTCTTTAATTACCTCCCCCTGAGTGGGAAGCAGCATTACCAGACCACAGAAGAATACAGTGCAGCTACTCCTGATGAGACCTACTTGACTAGGATCAGAAGGAAGGAAAAGAAAACCTCCCCTATCAGTGGACTTGGGAAGGGGCATGCATGCAGAGGGTGGAGGAAGGGAAGGATCGGGATGGGAGGAGGGAGGGAACCACAGGGGGGATACAAAGTGAATAAAGTGTAATTAATAAAGAATTTAAAAAAAAGAATCATGCATCTTGAGTGTAGACCTTATCTTCCTTGTCACCAATCTTTATATCTACATAAATTATATATACTCTTTAATCTCTACTCTGATTCTGATAGCCCAAGGTCATTGATGTACTCTTTCATAATTCTCAGCATATTTTATATATTTCCCCTCTATTGCCAGCCTTTTTAAATGTAGTCCTCCTGTGAAGATTTAACTGTTTTAAGTTTACTGCTCAATCTGATTTCCAGTAGCCTCTCAGATGCATCAGCTGTTTTTCATCCTTCCTATTTGCCTTTTTTTTTTCTGAGTAGCATTATTATTTTACTTTGTTTTCCTTATTCAACCAGAAACCTCAAGTACTTTGATGCATAGACTTCTAGGAAAAATGATTCACTGCCATTTTCCATCAGTCCCCTGACCATCTTATTTATTCAAAGTTGTAGTCCTCTGGGTCACTTTTTTTGATTCCCACTGTAATTATTAATGAATTAGAAAGCATGGTAAAAACCACATTTTATATATAAAGTATAGACTATATAGAATAAATTATATATGATCCATATAAACATATTTATATGGGTTTCAGATAAAAAATAGTCATGAGTCCTTGAGTCCCTCAAATTATTTCCTTTTTAAGGATAATTAAATTCTAATAGACTACTAGAATTTAAGAGTAAAAGGGGATGATGTTAAAAGGACAGTGAGAACTCTGTATGCCTTATATTCTACTGATAAACTCTGTGAGAATTTTCTGCCTTGAGTTACAGATAGGGCAGAACAAATTAATGGAAATGTAGAAATAAATAGAAAGTGAAGGTGGGAATGTATGATATGAGCAAGAATGAGATTATATACAAAAAGGCCATTAAGTCTATATTTCTCCTATGAATGGTTCCTGAATTTAATTACAGTCATTGTCATAGTGAAAGTGAGGGAACAATGCTAACAACTTTGCAGTGAATTATAAGCAAAAATAAAAATAGCTTCAGGAAAGTGCAGATATCATGAGGTCTACAGATGCTTTTCATAGGAATTATCATAGAAAATGTGTGTTATAAGCTAAGAAAACTTTTATCATCTTTGAAAATGGCATTCATAATAAGAAATTGTCTCTTCTCATCTCAAGAAAAGAAGTATAGAATGCTATTATAATAAGCCCTTTTCTGGATCTGCCCAGAATAATTAATGTATTAGAAGCTCCTTGTAATGTTCATCCTGAATACAAGTACAAGATAATCCTAAAAGAAGTGACTTTTAAACCTTAAAATTTCACAGCTAAGACAAATGTCACAGCTCTGTGATGACTGCAGCCATGCCAGCTAAGGCTCTTGATCCTATTACTATGAAAATAAAATCTAATAATCATGGCAAAATCCACAAGGAAGAATGCCATTTTTAAGCTGTTCTCAGTGAGCAGAGACTTTAAATAGGTCAGAGATCATTACTGTAATGCTTTAAGGTAGAATAAAGAAAAAAAAATCAGGCTGCTCATATTTTCAGTATAGGTCTCACCTTATTCTCAATATTATTGTTGCCTGCTAGAAGTCCTCACTCATCTTTCTTTTAGACATCATTCATTTAAAATAGGTTGAGGGATTAGTCTGTGTCAAGTAAGTTCTTAGGACATTAACTAGGCAGTTGTAATAAGGTGTTATATGATTAAAAACACAACTTTTATTTTGTGATAAGATAAAAATGTGGAATTTTTTTTTCTAGCTTTTTCCTGGTGACAACAAAGAACACATGACAGGTGGATTTTCAAGTATAAATAGTAACTCATTTGAAGAATCAGATGGAAAAAGAAACAAGGTGTGATAACTTGGGAGATTTTAAATATGAGATGATACCCCAGGAGCTTCAGGCTCAGTGTTGGAAAGCAAGATGGATATTTGCCCTTGCAAAAATGCTGGGGCTAGGAGGATGGCTTCTCTTGTAAAAAGATGTCTGTTCCCAAGCCTACTAACTTGACATCTACTCCTCAGACTCACATGGTGAAAGGGCTGGAAGGAGAGAAACACAATTGCCCTGTGATCTCCTCATCTACTTTCTCACACAAACACATACATACATACATTCATACATACATACACACATACACATATAATTCGTGTAATACTGACTGTCAAATTTGATTTTTTTTGATAATGAGGGTTACTGAAGTATTGAAATCAGGTCATAAACATGATCATATATGGTCCAGGAAATGAAAGGAAAGGAAATGAAAGGATCAAGACTGTGTGAAGGAAATTCAAACAAGAAACATAAAAACAATGGGGTGGATTATTGGTCTTCCTCCCAAGGGTTCAGCTAGCGGGTGTGGACAGGAAGTCCAAGCCAAGCGGATGAGAGGCACCAGAGTCACCACATAGAGGCCAGAATTCAGGTGAATGCAATCAGAGGGTGAGCAGATGCAGACTCCTTTATTCTGGAATGTTAAATAGCTTTGGGAGACCAATCAGCTTCCTTGACACCCTCTCTGAGCCTACCATTGGTTGTTGGTCTCCTGGCAGGCTCCTCAGCATGAGAACACCCTCTGCCTGCCTACTTCTGCAGTCATGTCAGCAGAAGTCACCCCAGGCTATGAGCATCAATGGTCCCTTGCTGGGAATGGCCAGAGTGGCATGGAAGAAGTGTGTACTTTAAAACGGACACTTCAGTGCAAGTTCCAACAGGAAAAAGAAATAGTAACTAAAGCTTATACAGCAGTTTACTAATTACGAATGAATTTACACACTTTTATTGGTTTAAATTATACTTAACCATTTAGGCATGTTTAAGAAGTATGTTCCATTAGCACCTTTGAGGGTTTTTTAAATTTTTAATTTTTAATTTTTTATGTGTATGCATGTCTGTGTGCGTGTATACCATGTGATTGCAGGTGTCCAAGATGGCCAGAAGAGGGTGCCCAACCCAATGGTGCTGAAGTTAGAAAGCCTGTAAGCTGCCTGGGGTGGTTGGTATGAGGCCAGATTAGCAGCTCCAGAAGCAGCAGGTGTCCTAAACTGCTGAGTCCTCTCTGTAAGCCCCTGTGGAATGTGTTATAATCAACTGTTGTTTTCAGTATTAGCTGAAACCCCTAATTGTCCAGCAAAGTTAATACAGTCTGGTAGACACTAAACTTTCCTAATGACTTAAACCAGAGAGCATGATAGAAATATCTTCTTCCATGAGAATTAAATTGCCCATTTGATTTTTACAAAATAAAAAATTAAAACAAGTAGTGCACAAGCTTGTTGGGAGATTGTATACTGAATCTAGAGTAGAATATTCATACCTAGTTAGGTAGAGGGCATACATACACAAGAAATGTGACTCTCAGCATCTGCTTGATATTCTGCTAAGTAGAATCTTTCAGAGGCCCTCTGTGATAGGTTCCTATCCTGTTCCCTGTCTTCTCCCACTTCCTATGTCTATACTGTTTGCCCTTCTGAATGAGGATTAAGCATCTTCCCTAGGGTCCTCCTTGTTGTTTAGCTTGTTTAGGACTATAGATTTTAGTATGTTTATCCTATCTTATATGGCTAATATCCATTTATAAGTGAGTATATACCATGTGTGTCTCTTTGCTTCTGGGATAACTCACTCAGGATGAGCTTTCTGGTTCCAGCCATTTGCCTGCAAATTTCATGATTTCCTTGTTTTTAATTGCTAAGTTGTATTCCACTGTGTAAATGTACCACAATTTCTGTATCCATTCCTCAGTTGAGGGAGATTTAGGCTTTTTCAGGATTCTGGCTATTACAGATTGAGCTGCTATGAACATAGCTGAGCAAATGTCCTTGTATGGTTGAGCACTTTTGGATATATGCCTAGGAGTGGTATAATGTGCAAGGAATCTTATGGAAGAAGGGGGAGATAGAAAGACCTGGAAGAGACAGGAGCTCCACAAGAAGACCAACAGAGCCAAAAATATGGGCTCAGCAGGGCCTGCAGAGACTTATGCTCCAACAAAGGATAATGCATGGAGCAGATCTAGAACCCTTGCTCAGATGTAGGCCATAGGCAGCTCAGTCTCCAAGTGGGATCCCTGGCAAGGGGAGCAGGGACTGTCTCTGAGATGGACTCAGTGCCTGGATCTTTGATCACCTGCCCCTGTGGGGTGCAGCATTACAAGGACACAGAGGAAGACAATGCAGCCAGTCCTGATGAGACCTGATAGGCTAGGGGCAGATAGTAAGTGAGGAGGACCTCTTCTATCAGTGGACTAGGGGAGGGGCATAGGAGAAGAAGAGGGAGGGAGAGTGGGATGGGAAGGAGATGGGGGAGTGGGCTACAGCAGGATACAAAGTGAATAAATTATAATAAATAATAAGTAAATAAAAAGTAAAAAGAAATAGAACTATAGAGTTTAGTCTGTTTCATACTGTATGTCATTTCCTCATTTCTATAACCTTAATTGCTTCTTAAAAATAACTCATCAGTTTCAGTAATTTATATTTATGAGCTGTATAAAGATAAACCACATGTACAAAGGTATTTAGTAAATAAAGGAACCCAATTATGCATGCTTCAATTTAATTATGTTGTTGTCTGAAAATGATTTGCTAAATCCATTTCCAAGTACTCACCTACCATTACCTGTTTTCTTAATTTTCTTTTCAAGCAAATTAATATTTTATGTAAATTAAAATTTCCATGTGCTTTAAATAGAAATAGTTTATACATGTAATTTTAAAAAGCGTTTAAGTAATATAAGTCTTGAGTTACATTATTTAAAGGAAACTCTAAGTTCCTCTGGATTTTAAAATTTGGCCCTAATTGGATGAATAGGGCTGTGATGAAATATCATGAAAGAGAGTTCTACTCAGAGGGGAACAAGAGAGAGAAAGGAAGGGAGGTAGGGAGAGAGAGAGAGAAAGATAGAAAGAGACAGAAAGAACAGTCTCATTGGAGGCAGTGTCCACTGATTAAAACATAAAAGTCTGGGAGAAAACACAGCCTAGAATGTGGAAAAGTGAGCAACATCACGTAGGTAAAGGAGAGAGAGAAAAAAATAATGTGTAATAGTAATACGTGTGCAAAGACTGTTTCAGTTCTTGGTTGTCAACATGACTAGGTCTGGAATTAACTAAAGCCCAAGCACCTAAGTACACCGGAGAGGGATTTTTCTTAGTTAAATTATTTGAAGTGGCAAGACACAGAAGTTTTTATGGTGGGAAGATCTACCTTTAATCTGGTTGTACCTTCTGCTGAGCCTCCATAAATCACAGGAGGAAAGGAAGCTCTTGCTCTTTGCTTGCTTGCTGTCACTTTGACTGGCAAAGTCAGTTCTTCACTGGAATTAGAGTTTATTTCTGTAGAATTGGTGCATACTAAAGAGCAGCTGAGACATCCAGCTCTGTAGAATGAACTACTGGATTCTTGGACTTTCCATTGGTAGGCAGCCACTGTTGGAATAGCTGGCCATAGCCTGTAAGCTATTTTAATAAATATTATATATAAATATTTTCATATATTATAAATTATTAATAATAGACATATAATTTAAATTATATATACTATATTATAAATAAATTAATACATGTGGTATTTTATATATATATATATATATATATATATGTTTAAGTTTTGGTCCTCTAGAGATCCATGACTGATACAGCATGGAACAAAAATAATTTTATAAACAGGATTAAATGAAAATTTGTACTACTATGAAACCTGAAATATTTTGTTTGATAAGGTAAATAGAATAATAAAGATAAATGAAGAAAATGCCAGTGACCAAAAGCAATAGAATTTATCACATTTCAAGGCTAAAACAAAAGAATTAAACGGATTACATAAAAATATTAAAATCTTTAAATTTTCTATTATTTAAATTGCTGAAGGAAAGAATAATTAAGAAATAGTAGAAACAAAAAAATATCAGGGTTTAGATGGCTCATGAGGTATATCATCTCAAGTCCACACATTTGATATCTTTATAAAAGTCCTGTTTCTTTTGTTGATGGCATGTGCTGGCTAGATGTTTATTTGCTTTCACAATGAAGTCTTGGATATCATCTAATGAAATGGTTTCATTTTCTCCTTCTTTTGCTGCTGATGTCTAAGGACTCTCTTTCTCTCTCTCTCTCTCAAGATTGAATAACACTTCATTGTCTTCATTGTTCATTATTCCATATTTCCTCCCTTCATATTTTCCTTTTTTTAAATTTTTATTTATTACAATTTATTCTCTTTGGACAATACATATTGGAGAGGATGTGGAGAAAGGGGAACCCTCCTCCAGTGCTGATGGGAATGTAAACTTGTACAACCACTTTGGAAAGCAATCTGACACTTTCTCAGACAATTAGGAATAGTGCTACCTCAAGATCCAGCTATACCACTCCTAGGCATATATCTAAAATATGTTCAAGTCCACAGCAAGAACATTTGTTCAACCATGTTTGTAGCAGCTTCATTTGTAATAACCAGAACCTGGAAACAACCCAGATGTCACTCAACAGAGGAATGGATACAGAAATTGTTTTACATTTACACAATGTAATACTACTCAGCAATTAAAAACAAGGAAACCATGAAATTTTCAGGCAAATTGAGGGAACTAGAAAAGATCATCCTGAGTGAGGTATCTCAGAAGCAGAAAGATACACTTGGTATATACTCACTCATACGTGGATATTAGACATATAATATAGGATAAAAATACTAAAATCTGTATACCTAAAGTCGCTAATCAACAAGGAAGACCCTGAGTAAGATGTTCAATCCTCACTCACAAAGGCAAATTGGACTGACTTTTGAAGATGGAGATAACAAGGAACAGGGCAGGAGTTTACCACAAAGCATCTCTGAAATACTCAAAGCAGATGCCAACACTCATAGCCAATCTTTGGGCAAAGTACAGGGAATCTTATGAAAGAAGGGGGAGATATAAAGACTTGGAGGGGACAGGAGTTCCACAAGGAGAGCAACAGAATGAAAAATCGGGACACAGGGTTCTTTTCTGAGACTGATACTCCAACCATGGACAACGCGTGGAGATAACCTAAAACTCTGTCACAGATGTAGCCCATGGCAGCTCAGTGTCCAAGTTGGTTCCCTAGTAATGGGAATGGACTGTCTCTGACATGAACTCACTGGCTGATTCTTTGCTCACCTCACCCTGAGGGGTGTGCAGCTTTACCAAGCTACAGAGGAAGACTGTGCATCCGGTCCTGATGAGACCTGATAGACTAGGATCAGGTGGAAGGGGAGGAGGACCTCCTCTATCAGCGGACTTGAGAAAGGGAGGTGGTATTGGGAGGCGATAAGGGAGGGGGCTACAGCTGGAATACAAATTGAATAAACTGTAATTAATAAAAAGAAATTAATTAAAACATTTTTCTTAATAAAACAAAACAATTTATTCACTTTGTATCCTACCTGTAGTCCCCTCCCTCACCCCTTCCAATTCCACTCTTCTTTCCACTTCTCCCATGCTCCTTCCCCAGTCCACTAATAGGGAAGGTTCTCCTCATCTTACACATGACTGTAGCTTATCAGATCTCATCAGGACTGGCTGCATTGTCTTCATCTTTGGCTTGGTAAGGCTGCACCCCCGAGGAGAAGGAGATCAAAGAAACAGCCACTGAGTTCATGTCAGAGACAGCCCTTGTTCCCCTTACTAGGGAACCCACTTGGACACTGAGCTGCCATGGGCTACATCTGTGCAGGGGTTCTAGGTTATCTCTATGCATGGTCTTTAGTTGGAGTATCAGTCTCAGAAAAGACCCCTGTGCCCAGATATTTTTGGTTCTGTTGCTCTCCTTGTGGAACTCCTGTTTCCTCCAGGTCTTTCTATCTCCCCCTTCTTTCATAAGATTCCCTGCACCTTGCCCAAAGTTTGGCTATGAGTCTCAGCATCTGCTTTAATACCCTGCTGGGTAGTCTTTCAGAGGATCTTTGTGATATGCTCCTCTCCTGTTCCCTCTTTTCTCTATCTTCCAAGGTCTATCCCATTTAGAGGAATATTGAATGGCAGAGAAACACTTAAAGAAATGTTCAATGTCCTTAGTCACCATGGAAATGCAAATGCAAATGACTCTGACCTTTCACTTTAAACCCATCAGAATGGCTTACATAAAATCTCATGTGACAACACATGCTGGAGAGGATGTGGAGAAAGGGGAACCTTCCTCCATTGTTGGTGGGAATGTAAACTTATAAAACCACTTTGGAAAGCAATCTGGAGCTTTCTCAGACAATTAGCAATAGTGCTACCTCAAGATCCAGCTATACCACTCCTAGGCATAAATCCAAAATATGCTCAAGTATACAAGGACATTTGCTCAATCAGTTCATAGTAGCTTCATTTGTAATAACCAGAACCTGGAAACAACCCAGATGCCCCTCAGTTGAGGAATGGATATAGAAATTGTGGTACATTACACAATGAAATATCACTCAGCAATTAAAAACAAGGAAATCATGAAATTTGCAGGCAAATGGTAGGAACTAGAAAAGATCATTCTGAGTGAGGTATCCCAGAAACAGAAAAAACACACTTGGTATATACTCACTTGTAAGTGGATATTAGACATATGTAGGATAACCATACTAAATCTGTACACCAATATAGGATAACCATACTAAAATCTGTACACCTAAAGAAGCTAAGCAAGAAGGAGGATCTTGGTTAAGATGCTCAATCCTCATTCAGAAAGAACTGTCTCTTTCAGCTCACATCACTTTTCTTGTGGGCAGAGTAGACTCCTACACTTTTTTGACCCTTCCTTAAATTTTACAATTTCTGTTTCTTTGATCTAGAAATTATTACCTATCTTCTCAGTAAGATCAGCTGCTACAGTGGGTGTGACGGTTTGAATGAGATGTTTTTGGATATTTAAATTCGTGGTCCTCCGTGATGGCTGATTTGGGGAGTATGGAAAGATGTGGCTTTGCTGGGGAAGCCTGCCACTGGGGAGTGGCATTTATAGTGCAGCCTCTCTGTTCCTGCTTGTGGTTCAAATTGTGAGCTCTCGAAAGAAGCTGCCACCATCTGCTTCCCGTCACCTCTGCTAGCCATCTTGAGCTCTAATCCTCTGGAATCATAAGCCAAAATGGTCCCTTTCTTTCAAAAGTTGCCTGGGTTGTGATGTCTCATCTCAGCAGCAAAAAATGAGGAAGATGAGCCTTTCCCTTTCCATTTCAACCTATCTGGGGTTCCTTGCCTTGAACTTCTGTTATCTCCAAAATATCGTCGTAAGTCTCTATTCTAGATGAGGTTACTTTCTGATATTCATTTATGAACCTAACACATACTTTTATCTTTTTCTCTATTTCTTCCACTTAATCTGTGTGTAAAGTTCCAACTTAGTTGTATTTGTTTTTTTTTTAATTCCGTGTCACTGTTTCATGTTTAAATAACTGTTGGTGTCTGGTTATGTCTATGTGAGGGTATGTGAGTGTGAGTACCTGCAGAGGAAAGAAGAAAGTGTCAGGTCCCGTGGAACTGGACTTCGGGTGTTGGTGAGACACCTGCCACAGGTGCTGGGAAGGGACCTCCTGTCCCCTGTAACAGCAGTGCAACCTTTTCACCAGTGAGCCATCTCTAAGTCTGTTTGACTGTGTGGAGGCTATCTCGAGAAATGCTCTTATTTTAAAGCTATATTTCTGCAAAGAAAAGTGTAAGTGAGTTATTCATATTTACTCATCTGTACTCTTCTTTGAGTGCCATCATGGGAATGTTCATGTCAGATCACATGAATGCATGGAAATATCAGAGTGATGGATCACGAGAGATTGCCCTGTGGTTAAAAGCTCATGTTACTTTTCTATTTCCCACATAGAGTATCTACAATACAAAAATGACATTGATGAAAAATGAAAATATTTGACAAAATGAGCTACTAAGTAGTTTTTTTTTAATATAAGACAAAAAAAAACCATATTACCTTAAATAAGCATTTGTTTACTTGGCATTTGTATACAAAATGAGCTTGGAAAATCATCAGTGGAATAATTTCTCCTTACAAGTGGTTCTTTGTCTGTATAAATAATTATCCAGATAATTTCCTTCTTCCTAAAATTACTTAATAGTTGTATCACTGTAAAAAAAAAAATCTAAAAAGAAAATGTCAAGTCTCTGCAAAAGGCAGTATGAGTAGGATATAGTCTATTCAACTGAAGTATAAAATCTCATAATAGAAGAGGCCAAAGACCAAAAAAGAAAAAAAAAAAAAAGGAAAAACATAAATCACAGTTTCTAACAGACATCCACGACTCCTTGAAACCCAGTATCTAGTGACCTATAAAATTTTGTACAGACATCTGAATTTTAATTCATAAACACCTATCTAAGACACCT
Source organism: Meriones unguiculatus (assembly GCF_030254825.1). Classification (NCBI taxonomy): domain Eukaryota; kingdom Metazoa; phylum Chordata; class Mammalia; order Rodentia; family Muridae; genus Meriones; species Meriones unguiculatus. The sequence goes on along the minus strand of NC_083367.1, from coordinate 33,020,010 downwards.
TGCACTAGCAATAAGCATCTGGTATTATTCACATGGGGGAACTGAGTTCAGCCCCCCAGCTCTGGGGTTGGTATGCTCACAACTGCCTGTGACCTCAGCTCCACGAGGAATCTGAATTTTCTTACCTCCCCAGGCACCTACTGCCACCTGCACATACCCACCCACACACACACACACATAATTTAAAATAAGATAAATTGTTAAGAAATTAAAAATGAATCATATATACATAACATATATGTGCTGATAGAATGATAAAGATGTAAGGTAGAAAGATGGGAACTCTTTTCATGGATAATATTTTTGTTGACTATACTAAGCTTTTGGGTTGGGTGAAGATTATTTCTCTAGCTAAGGGCATATTTCATTTTCTAAGAAATGAAAATCTCCCCGTGTTCCTTTGATATAACTGAAGATGAAAGTACTTGAAACAAAGGAAAAATGGAGTAGAGATTTCTGTCAATAAAAATGACCTTCCTTCCTCTAAATCTGAGGAAAACATGGAGAGTTAGGAATATAATGCATTCAGAGCTACTGTAGTTGAAATGCCATAAATAATAAAGGACAATATTAACTATCTGCACAGAAATTTGAAAACAATTGAGATGCTGAAAACACAATTTTATTTAAGTATATATGCTAATCTGCACACTAAAATTTATGCATACTTGTTTACATCATGATTCAAACACAACAAAGTTTAGGATTTTCTATCAATTTCAAAGTGAGCCATCAGTAATTAGATGAATATGCTTATATTATAAACAATGATTATATGAAATGATTATATGTAGAAGGGAAAAGCTGCTCCAAGGCAATAAAATCTCAGTCATATTTTACATAATAAATGACAATATAAATTGGTTGTAGAAATAAGAGCAAACTTGTTTATTATTAGACTGCTTGCATCTAATATTTTTGAGATGCCAAGAAAAATAAAAGTCATAATAGCTTCAACACATTTTAACTCATTTTGGCTTGTGAGTAATGCCTTTTACACCTAAGACTCTGTGTTTTGAAAATAATTTCCGTATTTTTTTCTGTTTTTAGATAGTTGGAAACCATACCCTCATATTAGTTCTTCTTTACTAAATTCTTGATGATGGAAACAGCTGTCTTCTCTAATCTCTTGTGTTAGGAATTGCAGAAAATGATGTAGATTTATTCAAAAGTCCTGAAGAGCAGCATTGACTTTCCAGCATTGACTCATCCTCTGATACAAACTCTGTAATATCTGCAGATATAATTTGTTATTAAGATTGATCCACCCAACATGAATACAGAAGCAGAAAAGGAATTTCAGATGCCTATAGCTCCTGGACATGAATCTTTATAGTTTTCAGCTGTGGAGGTAGATTTGTTTTTAATGAACATCTAAATGGCTAAAGCACTACTTCAATCTATTTTTTGGTATTTTATTTTTGTAAGTAAGGTATTAGTAAATTAATGCTGAAAGATGAAAACATCAGTATTTCAAGGAAAGGGAAAGGGGATACATTAGGAACCAACACATCACCATTCTTTTCAAGGAGGTCACAGAGCCATGAAAACAAAATTTGCATGAAACCTAATGAAAAAAATGTAGAGATAAAGAGAAATGTTCAGTTATTCTTCTAGCTAATTATTTTGTCAGTGTGTCTTATAGACTGTAAGTGAATACAGAAAACATGAATATTTTATTTTTCTCATGTATTTTTGTGTGTATAATCATGGCCCAGACCATAACAATTTTACCACAGATATCTAGAACTTGATATGAGTGTTATTAATTCAAGTACTTACCATATAGAAATTAAATTAAGTGAATACTGGTACTATGTTTGTGGTTAATTAATACATACACATCTAATTTAGTTCTCCTTAATTGTTAATCCCTGAAAAAAATCTATAAGCCAAAAAATAAGAATAAAAAATCAGTATTTAAAAATTCTTACTATTATTTTCATCTATTGTTGATACTGTTAATATTTTTATAGTATTTGTTTATTTACTTCACAGTCAATATTATCATATCCTAGTAACACAGAAAGAAGACAAATGTTGACATGAGTCTGACTCTAAACTAAAGAACCAAAATTATCAAAGATTAATGGTACAATCTTTGATGTTGTATACCTTATGAGATTAAAAACAAGCCTCTTGATTGCATGAAGTACATTGCAGCCAAAAGAAAACAAATGTAAGAAACCTAATTTCCCTCTGTAGTGGTGAAAGTCCAATACTCTGCAATATGGTGAGGATGCACATATGCTTTATTGTTTACGTCTTATTCTTAAGCTTCATTTTTAATCTTTCTTCAATGGGTTTTTATTATCCATGTTTCCAAGTTTTATTTCATACTACATGTTATGAATTACTTTGTGACCAAAAAAAAAAAATTATAAACGGAAACCCTGTCCTCAGTACTTTACAGCATGATTTCATATGTAGTTAGATCCTTTATAAGGATAGCAATGGTTGATTAAGGTCATGATTGCAAAGACCTGAACTTATCTGAATGGTGGTATAAGTAAAGAAAGAGATACCCAAAATGAATATGCATATAGGAAAAGACTCAGGAGGGAACAATGAGAATGCTTCCTCCTGAAAGCCAAAGAGAGATGTTCAGGGAGACACTGGCTGCTTGAGAGCCTAATCTTTGATGTCTAGATACTAGAATTCTGAGAAAACAAATTACCATTATTTAAGCCATCGAATCTGTACTATTCTGTTTTCTGTTTTCAGTAGCCTTGTCGATTTACACCACAGAAAATCAGTTTCTAAGTTAAATGATAAAGAATAATTATTTGGGGTCTGATAAAACATTTCAGTCAGTAACGTGCCTTCCAAGCAAGATTGAGGACCTGGATCTGATCCTAGTAAAAACCTACATTTAAAAAAAAAAAATGTGGGGAGGGCTGGAGAGATGTCTAAATGGTAAGGAGCACTTGCTGCTCTACAGAGGACCAGAGTTCAATCCCCAGCAACCACACTGGGTATTATCTGCCTGTATCTCCAGCTCCAGGACATTAGACATCCTTTCTGGCTTCCACAAACACAAATACACACACACACACACACACACACACACACACACACACACGAATAAAAATAATTTTAAAAAATTTAAAAGGCCAAGCAGAGCGCACACCTTTAATCCCAGCATGAGAGAGGCAGACATAGGATCTCAGTGAGTTCAAAGACTGCTTGGTCTAGAAAGTGAGTTCTAGGACAGCCATGGCTACAGAGAGAAATTCTGTCTTGAAAACAACAAACAAACAAACAAACAAACAAAACCAAACAAAACAAACAAAGAAAAAATGTGGGTGTGTTGATAAGGTACTGGTATCCTCATTGCTGAAGAGGTAGAAACAGGCATTCCCTGGAGTTTCTGACCAGCCACCCTCACCTATTTGGTAAGCTTTAGACTAATGAGAAAACTGACTTTAGTAATAAAGATGAACGGTACCTTTGGAATATAAGCAAGGGTGCCTCTGGCCTCCGCATGTAATGATTACATGTGTGCATAAACACATATATGTACACACACAGAGAGAGAAAGAAAGAGAGGAAGTGAGAAAGAGAGAGAGAGAGAGAGAGAGAGAGAGAGAGAGAGAGAGAACCATATTTCCCAATAAATATCTGATTATTTATGGTTGTCAGTATTTAAGGTGAACCAATTGGATGGAAAGATTTAGTACAACTCCTGGTTTCAAATGTTTCACTTAGTTTATTTCTGCCCCCAAAAGTGTTTATCCAGTAAGAGGGAAAATCCATCATTTTAGAAGTATGTGACACAGGAATTTAACTTACATAACAACATCTAGAAAGAAAATACAGAAGATAAAGCCTCGGTCCTGATAGCATGTCAAGTGCATGACCCTAACTGCCTAATTTTCACCCATCAGGCTTCATGTCCCAAGGGTTCCTTCATCTGCCTTTAGCACCCCAGGGCTTAGTACATAAGTTTTGGAAGCATATTAAGATCCAACCCAAAACATCACTAATTTTCTCCAATTTATTAACATCACCTTTTACAAAAGAAGAAAATCAACTAGCATTTTTCTAGTCACATGTTTCTTTCCCACATCTTAGATTCATGTATCACATATATGCTTGAGAGCAATTCAGGCTGTGAACCTAATTTTCTCTTGCAAAGCTTGTTGATTATACATTCAGCCCTTCAGATCCTGCTCTTTTCTAAAACAATTCTTGATAATATCTCATTCTGCTCAATTTCTGCAAATTTCCCCAATTTTCCTCAGTGTCAAATAGGCATCTAAATTACTATAGTGCACAGTTCTTCCTATAATGGGGGTTTTGCTGCCATCAGTTGAATATGATCACAGAAAGGATGGATTTGTTTGGTTAATATCCCTAGCAGGCCAGCCCTTTTCTGAAGGGAAAGGAGGGGGAGTAGATTCTGGGGACTAAGAGGGAAAACTAAATGGCATACAATATATGAGAGAAAAATAAATAAAAATTTAAAATGTCAGTGACATCCATTTCTTTCTAACTTGGCATCCTGGCTATTCATAAGGGCTACTCTGAAGTTTTTGATGATGACAAAGTTTCCGGTTTGTGGGTCACACCATTAGTATTAAAAAAAGGTTAGAAATCCTCAAAGTCACAGCCTGATCTTCAGACTACAGTTTGGCCCAAGGACCCATCACAATGAATGCAGCTTGATAAATGAGTAGGTCAAAGGTAGAAGGAAACACTATTTGATGACACTGTCATCTGATAACAGCTAATAGGAATTATGAGAGGATAATACATTTAACCAGGGCTTAGGGCCTTCTTGACTCTGAAGGGAATCTGTATTAAAGACACATTTGCCATTTTTTTTTCAGAAGCTCTATAGCAGAAATTAGGACATGGAGCTAGACTCATTACCCAAAAATAAACTTAAATCTATGAAACCAGAACCATTATCATAAATTTATCCACTAAAATAGACACACAATTGCTTTTGATCCAGACATTGTCTCTGTAGATAATTTCTAATTGCTGTCGTCATTTATTCCTTAAACTATGACAAAGCATTTTCTCTAGTGTCTTAAAACAAGCACCACTTTCTTGATTCCATAACCCTCTATCTTTCCCAAATAGAATTGCCTTTTTATTTTGCTTTTAATCTTTTTTGGTCAATGCTTTATATACCCACAATTATTCCTTTGGTATCACAAAGCAATAATCTTCTAGACTTCTGTAATAAAATAGTGTCTCTCTGAACATTTTATACATTTTGTATAATTACTTCTTATTTATGCACAGATCTTCTCTTCATGTCTCAGAAGCTTAAAGAAGAAATATAAAACAAAATCACTCTGATCATCATGGTATCATCAGTCTCAAGTGGCTCTGCTAGAGTCTTATGTAAGATTCAACCTTACTAAAATTCTGTGAATGGATCAATGTGAGAATTATGGTTTAAAATCCTTACAGCAACCAAATATATTACGATTTTTATATTCCTAAAATGATTTTAAAAACTTAAAAGATATCCGATATCTTTAGAGCTAAGATCCTTAGCTTTTATACATAAATGCAATTTAGTAGCTATTTGGAAATATGATTATCAGTTAAAATTGCACAGATAGTTTAAAACTGATAATTATCTAATTGAGAGATGCAATAAACCAGCTCTCTTACTAAATCCAGTTTTACTTTGGAGAAGTTCAAGCTAACCCGCATAACTAGTCAAACTTTATTCCTAGGCTACAAATATTAAAGTACAGATGAGAATTTCTACAGAGGAGAGGGAAAGAACCCAAAACTCAACTCTTCTATGCTGGTAGTATTTAAGTTCAGAATGGCTGCAGAGTAATCAGTTGTGTTTGCTAACACAATTTAAGCAAGCCACTTATCTATTTCATTATTAGCATATTAGCAGTTCCCCACAGCTTTGTAGAAATTAAACTAAATAAAGAAAAATGGGTGGTTAAGAGATGGCATCAGAGACAATGAATTGTAAGTCTGCAGAAAATTACAATTGGCGAATAAATTATTTTTTTTTCCAAGTGGGTGAGCGACTTTTTGCTGACCCTTGTTAATAAGGGAATGTAAATGTAGAATCTTGTATTTTAAGAAAAAGAAACTTAAAGAGAAAAAATAAATATTAGGATTGGGTTCAATGACACTGCCTTGATTTTCTGAGAAAAGGTTTGAGCGTATTTGTTTGACATGAGCCAACATTTTGTAAGAGGCAATGGCTGGAGACACACTACCATAAGTGTAAAGTAGGCTGTAAGAAGAGAGTGATCAAGAAGGAGCACCTTGGGTAAGATGCTCAATCCTTATTTAGAAAGGCAAAAGGGATGGACATAGCTAAGAGGGACAAAACAGGGAACAGGACAGGAACTTACCACAGAGGGCCTCTGAAAGACTCTACCCTGAAAGGTATCAAAGCAGATGCTGAGACTCATAGTCAAACTTTGGGCAGAGTGCAGGGAATTTTATGAAAGAAGTCGGAGATAGAAAGACTTGGAGGGAACAGGAGTTCCACAAGGAGAACAACAGAACCAAAAATGCTGGGCACATGGGGTCTTCTCTGAGACTGATACTCCAAACAAGGACCATTCATGGAGATAACCTAGAACCCCTGCACAGGCATAGCCCACGGCAGTTCAGTGTCCAACTGGGTTCCCTAGTAATGTGAACAGAGACTGTCTACAACAAGAACTCAGTGGCTGGCCCTGAAAGGGGAAAAGCTTTACCAGGCCACGGAGGAAGACAATGCAGCCAGTCCTGATGAGACCTAATAATTAAGGTCAGATGGAAGGGGAAGAAGACAGCTCCTACCAGTGGACTGGGGGAGGAGTATGAGAGGAAGAAATGGTGGGATTGGGAGGGGATGAGGGAGTGAGGCCACAGCTGGGATATAAAGTGAATAAACTGTAATTAATAAAAATATTTTTTTTAAAGAAGAGAGTAAGGAAAACCAAAGAAGCTACTTTTCTCCAAGATTTGTAAAATTTATAGTTAATAATAGGCTTATTCTATACATGGGACCTGTGATGTCTATATTGATATATACATGTGGGAATGTGTCCATTTCCATATTTAATAAATGGGCATATACAGAGAACAAAATGTATTATTGACTTTAAGAAAAGAGTTCTTTTATGTCAATATATTTTATTATTATCATTTATTACAATTTATTCAATTTGTATTCCTGCTGTGGCCCCTCCCTCATATCCTCCCAATCCCACCCTCCCTTCCTCTTCTCCCTCTATGGCTTCACTGATAGGGGATGTCCTTCACTCCTTCTATTTGACCTAGTCTCATCCAGACTGGTTGCGTTGTTTTCCTTTGTGGCCTGGCAAGGCTACACCTCTCAGGGGGAGGTGGTCAGAGAGCCTGTTACTGAGCTCATGCCAGAGAAAGCACCTGTTCCCATTACTAGGGACCCTAGTAGACCTTACTGAATCTATGGGCTACATCTGAGCTGGAGTTTTAAGTCTCTATGCATTGTTCTTGGTTGGGGTAACAGTATCTGCAGGGCCCACAGGTTTTAGGGTTTTTGTTTGTTTGTTTTGTTTTGTTTATTTTTTATTTTATTATTATTTTTTTGGCTCTCTTGGTCTCCTTTTGGAGCTCCTATCCCCTCCAGGTCTTTCTATATCTCCCTTCTTTCATAATATTCCCTGCACTCTGCCCAAAGTTTGGCTTTGAGTCTCAGCCTCTGCTTGATACCTCGATCAGTAGAGTCTTTCAGAGGCTTTCTGTGCTCCATTGCTGGTGGGAATGTAACACCTGTACAACCACTTTGGGAATCAATCTGGTGCTTTCTCAGAAAATTAGGAATAGCGCTTCCTCACAATCCAGCTATATCACTCCTAGGCATATATCCAAAAGATGCTCAAGTATAAAACAAGGACATTTGCTCAACCATGTTCGTAGCAGCTCTATTCATAATAACCAGAATCTGGAAACAACCTAGATGTCCCTCTACTGAGGAATAGATACAGAAATTGTGGTACATTTACACAATGGAGCACTACTCAGCAATTAGCAACAAGGAAATCAGGAAATTTGCAGGCAAATGGTGGGAACTTGAAATGATCATCCTGAGTGAGATATCCCAGAAGCAGAAAGACACACATGGTATATACTCATGCATAAGTGGATATTAGCCATATAATATAGGATAAACATACTAAATTCTATACTCCTAAAGAAGTTAAATAACAAGAAAGACTGTAAGGAAGATGCTCAATCCTCATTCAGAAGAACAAACCCAGAAGCAGGGGAAGAGAGGGAACAGGATAAAAAGAATTCTTTTTTTTTTCTTTATTAATTACACTTTAATCACTTTGTTTCCCCACCCCATGGTTCCCTCCCTCCTCCCCTCCCAATCCCTCTCTTCCTCCACCCTCTGCATGCATGCCCCTCCCCAAGTCCACTGATAGGGGAGGACTTCTTTTCCTTCCTTCTGATCCTAATCAATTAGGTCTCATCAGGAGTGGCTGCATTGTCTTCTTCTGTGGCCTGATAATGCTGCTTCCCCCTCAGGGGGAGGTAATTAAAGAGCAGGCCAATCAATTCATGTCAGAGACAGTCCCTGTTCCTATTACAATGGAACCCACTTGGATAATGAACTGCCATGGGCTACATTTGTGCTGAGGTCTTAGGTTATCTCCATGTATAGTCCTTGGTTGGAATAGCAGTCTCAGGAAAGACCCCTGTTCTTAAAATGATCCTATAAACCTTCCTACACACTGAGAGGAGTAGGAGGATACTGAGGAAAAAGCCCCTTATTTTTTGTCATTCTTTCTGAGTTAAGACCAGGGCCCCCAACTCTCTTCTGTGAGTGTGTGTGTGTGTGTGTGTGTGTGTGTGTGTGTGTGTGTGTGTAAGAGAGAGGGAGGGAGAGAGAGATTTCACAAATTATATATATCACAAATATATATTATATGTAAATTATTATATATTAATATAAATATATATTTATATAAAACCACTCTTTTGATAGTTAAGGAAGATATTTTCCTGGCATTTTCTTTTTAGTAAGAAACCATGAATATGTCTTTTTACTTAATTTATTTTGTTTGAGTATAAATTATAGTTAACAGTGAAAAATCACCAATTACAGTATATTTAAATAAAAATTTATCTTCAAACCAATTGTTTTAACTTATATTGCACATTAAATCATAACAAAAGCCATTATACACTTATTCATTATTATAATTGTTGTAAACTCTTGATAATTAGAGTAGCCTCATTAAGCAAATGTGTTTATAATGAACAAAAAATGTTTTTCAAGATGTAGGTAAGCAGTTTTACTTAAATAGCTTTATTACTAAATTTATATTCTTTTCCTATAGAACATATTTTCATTTTTTTCTTCTAGTTTTTAGTCTTATTCTACTATGTCATACTAAACACTAAATTTTGGCTTCATATGTGATTGAAAGTCTATTATATTCTTAATTCACTTTCATCTATTGTGATTCACAAAGGCCCAGCTTTAAAGTCCAGGTTGCTTGGAAATGTTCCTGGCACTTGTGTCTTGGAATACTCAACGATTTTACTCTTTTATTTTCCCCCTTTACTTCAGGTCTATCTCTATCTATCTATCATCTATCTATCTATCTATCTATCTATCTATCATCTATTTGTCTGTCTGCTTGCTTGCTTATCTATCTCATATATGTATACAAATAGTCTGTCACTATCTATCTATCTATCTGTCTATCTATCTATCTATCATCTATCTACCTATCTCTATCACTATTTATTATTTATATATAATTTATCTATCATCTGTCATTATCTATATATCTATCACTACCTACATACTTATCATCTATCTATTCTCTGTTGAAATGAATTCTTAAGACTATGACAGAAAACTGAGATGAAAAGATGGGCAGAGTTATTAACAGACTTTTTTGTAAAAAAAAAAATGTGAAAGAATTCAGGGGCTTCCACTTCCACTCATGGGAGTATAACCACTATTTTCTCGTTAAACATAAATAGTCAAACTTAATAAAGTATGTCACAACTTTGTTTAGACTGATAAGAACAGATACTACACTTGATCTTAGCCAAAAGTCTGAGAAGGGATATAAATGTTTAGAAATTGTGCAACAGGAGAACTACTATTATTCTTCAAAATGGAAACATGTAGTTCCTATGAGCTATTTTTATACCCATCAATTAATGCATCTCTCAGTCCTCATCACAGAACCTTGCATTTGCAACAGATAATGATTATCACAGACCTACAACTGGCCAAGATGTGGAGCATAAGTAACTGCAGAGAGGACAGTTGTAAATGGGACATTTATATTTATGTCTCATTCCTAAGCCTCAGGGATCACTGCAGAAAGGGGACAAATGCTGTAAGAGACAGAGATGGTAGATATAGGGAAGGAGAGTCCTATGGACTGTGTGTGTGTGTGTGTGTGTGTGTGTGTGTGTGTGTTATGAACTCATAGTGGTTATGACAGCATGTAGAATATCTATGCACTGATCAAACCAGATCAAATCACAGTATGGAGAGGATATGTGAACATGAAGTCTCACCTTTAACTGTAGATCAATTGACAGTTGTTAGTGTCTGAAAGAGAGTCAGTTTTCTCTAAGAATGTTGGACCTTGTTAAGTTGACCAGACTCTCATTGAAGCCTATGTATCCAAGAATATTTGAGAAGCACAATTCAGTCTTGGTGTTTTTACTTTAAAAATTTTTTTATTTTATTAATTACAGTTTATTCATTTTGCATCCCCCCTGTAGCTCCCTCTCTCCTCCCCTCCCAATCCCATCCTCCCTCTTTCCAACCAGTGCCCCTCCCTTAATCCATTGATAAGGGATGTCCTCATCCCCTTCCCTCTGTTCCTAGTCTATCAGGTCTCATCAGGAGACTTCCTCTGTGGCCTGGTAAAGCTGCTCTCCCCTCAGGGAGAGGTGATCAAAGAGCAGGCCAATCAGTTCCTGTCAGAGACAATCCCTGTCCCCATTACTATGAACCCACTTGGATACTGAACTGCCATGAGCTACAACTGTGCAGGGCTTCCAGGCTATCTCCATGAGTGGTTCTAGGCTGGAGTATCAGTCTCAGAAAAGACCCCTGTGCTCAGACTTTTTACTTTTTTAAAGACACAAAGTTGGGTAGGTAGGAAAAAAGGAAGAGAGTAGATACGGGAAGTGCTGAAAGAGAGGAGGTGAAGAAGACCAAAAAATATTTTTACTAGTTCTCTTATAATTTCATATGTGTTCCTGAAGCAGTTCACTCTCTGGGTTGAAAAAGGGTCAAAGCTCAGGTCTCTGGAACCTGAGCCAGGTGACAATGAGGGACTGGCCTGACTTGGGCAAGTCAGTGGCTGCTTCCTGAGCATCTGGTAACTGAGATTCAGAGATCTGAAACAGAGAGAGGCAGAAGCTGGAGCCTGGTTTTGTCCAGGTAAACAAAATGGCTGCTTGCTCCCACAGACAGGCACTGTGGTGTTGCTGGGGTGCTAGAAAAATGGCCCCAGAAACTTGCACTGACACACCTGTGACTACCTAAAGCTGCCTGCAGTGCATGGCTTTCCGGCTGGCAGTGAAGCCCTGGGGATCCAATAATGAATTCTTTGGAGAGAAGAGGAGCCTGTCCTTCCCCTGAATAAATGATGAGTTTGGTTATGGTAATATAGATGATGCTGGCTCATTTATTTTGTAAGAAAGAGGGACTTATAAACCTTGCACAGTGGGAGGGGTTTTCAGGGTGAGTATGTTTGCTTTTCTGGAGTTAGGGGCTCCAGGAATACTTCATTTACATGTAGTGGTACATTCCTATGATAAGACAGGGAACTCAGTACTTAGTTGGGTGGTTGAAGAACTTCAGGTATGGCTAAAGGTCATTTGTTGAAAGCCAAGATACCGAGACATCTCATTAACATAGGATCTGTGCTTCTAGGAATTCCCAGGTGCACAATGCACAGGATTCTTTTCAGGAAAGCATTGGGCTGGATTCTCCCTGAGGACTGTGTGATGAGCCTTAGAGGATCTGGGGTTCCCCAGATCAGGAGCAGAGGGAATCCAGCCGAGAAAGTGATTCCATCATAATTTACTGACCTCTGGAAATGCCAGATTTAGACCTTAACAACAGGGTCCCACAGATATTGAGGGCACTCTAGCCTGTATGGTAAACTTTGGCACTGGTAGGCCTTGTGCTTAGCCCTCATTGTCTCTGCCTTGCTAAAACAGAACAAAACAAAAAACAAAACATTAGATTACATATCTGAAGCTAACCTCCAAAGTTTGTTTCTTATTTATCCAATTCCTCCTTCTGAGGTTGACTACCAAGGTCCATCTAATAAGGTCCAGCAATAAAAAGCCCCCTTTGGCTCACCCAATTAACATGCTCAATTAAAGTGAAATACCTCATCCTAACACAAGATTTCCCCCTTTTTCTTTAAAAACTTCCATTTTCCTGTGGGCCACATCTGTCTCCCCTCTATCCAGAGCCAGTCTTTTGTCCAACTCTGGGACAAATACACCTTCCTCCCTCCCTTGCCCTCTATCTCCTGCTTTTGACTCTTATTCCCTGCCCTTTGTACCCTTGGGGTAAATAAATCTCCTGTGTGCTAAAAACTTGGTCTCGGGTGTTTTGAAGTGACTTTGAGGTTCCCTACAGACACAGAAGAAAAAAAAAAAAGCTTTCAAAATGATGAAGAAAAAGTTTAAAAGAGAATAATAAAGTAGTGATGAGTAAATGGCATAATCGCTTGTCTCTAGAGCCACAGAACGTTTGTAGAACTAGTTTTAAATGCTTCTGAGGTAATAAAAATCATAATTCTGCAAATAAAAATGGCAACAAAATCAGAACAAAATAGTAGTAATGTAAGTAAGAATCATGGTGTTGAAACGAATGTTAGCAAGAAAAATTTCAAGATGGGAAAACAGATGTTGCATAAGAACAGATTTTAAAAATTGACTAAAAATTATCACAGGAAATAATGTAATTCAAAGGAATATGGGGTGATCTTAAAAAATAATTTAAAATCACTTTAGAATTTGGATTGAGTAAGCATATATTTTGTAAACTATAGCAGGGAAGTATTTTTAAAAATTTAAAAAGTTTTAAAATTAATTGTTAGAAAGTCTGTACTTGAAGTTCATTAGACAGAATAAAAAAATAACACAAGAGGAAGTTTGTTTTTTAATTTATTTTTTAAAATTACAGTTTATTCACATAGTATCCCAGCTATAACCCCCTTCCTTGTCCCCTCCGAATTCTACCCTCTCTCCCTCATCTCCTCCCAAGCCCCTCCCCAAGTCCATTCCTAGGCGAGGTCCTGATCCCCTTCCCTATGACCCTAGTGTATCAAGTCTCATCAGGACTGGCTTCATTGTCTTCCTCTGTGGCCTGGTAAGGCTGCTCCCCCAACGGGAAGGTGATCAAAGAGCCAGCCACTGAGTTCATATCAGAGACAGTCCCTGTTCCCATAGGGAACCCAGTTGGATACTGAACTGCCATGGGCTACATCTGTGCAGGGGTTCTAGGTTATCTCCATGAATGGTCTTTAGTTGGAGTATCAGTCTCAGAAAAGACCTCTTTGACCAGATTTTTTGGTTCTGTTGCTCTCCTTGTGGAGATCCTGTCCTCTCCAGGTCTTTCTATCTCCCCCTTCTTTCATAAGATTCCTTGCACTCTGCCCAAAGTTTGACTGAGTCTCAGCATCTGCTTTGATACACTACTGGGTAAAGTCTTTCAGAGACCCTCTGTGGTAGGCTCCTGTCCTGTTCCCTGTTATTTTTTTAACCCTTTTATTTATCATATCCACAGTCTACCCCACCATTCCATTCCCAATTCCACATTAATTTTTATGTATTTTTTATTTATTAGAAATTTACTCTCACAAAAATTTTGTGTCCAAAAAATGTATCACAACTTCATTTTGAAATTATATATTCATTTAAGGTACACATATACACAGATTTTGACAGATGTTATTATGTTTTTTTGAAAATCTAAATCTCAATTTCACAAGGGTTTCATCCTTCTGAACTCTTCCTGTGTCTCTGCGTGGTTCTGTGCATAGTTTTTGAACACGAATTAAAAAAAAAAAAAAAAACATGTTGCATGAGAAGAAAAAGTGGCTAATTTTTTATCTAAGTCCATGCAATCGAATTTTAGAAGAAAACATAATGACTGTGGTGATAGAATAGATGTAACCAGTTCATAATTCTTCAGAATAATAAGGGCCTCAGGCTTTGGCAAATAGCAAAGGGTGTAGGAAGAGCTAGGGTACACAGCAGGCATCATGGCAGGCTGGAACATGGCTGTGGAGATGAACCGCTGCTGAACTACTTTCTGCATTGCAATTGTCAGAGGAAACTAGAGGAGATGATGCATCAGAAACAACCTCATGTCAGCAAAACCCAAATCCATTTCAGCTGCTCCCTGGGCTGACTCATCCCCTTTGCTCACAGCCTGTCAGAATAGGATAAAGATTTATTCTGGATATACTACTTGATGAAAAGCTGTTGGCGTTTGATATTTTCCAGGAGAGGGAGAGTCAGTTTTCTTTAATCTCTGTATAGGAGGTCCACAGGCCTGGTGCCAGGAAGAAGAGGAGGAGAAGGAGGAAGAGAAGGAGAAGGAGAAAAGACGAGATGGAGGAGGAGGAGGAGGAGGAGAGTCAGTGTTGGATTGAGAGTGTAGGAATATGCATGTAAACAGGTTACATGAGAGAAATGAAAGGAGTAAGGTTGGATATGATCAGAATACATAATATGAAATCCTTAAAGAGTTAATAAATAGTTTTAAATAAAGAACAATATCAGAAACTAAGAATAAGTAGAAGTTTTAAGTAGCAAGATGAATTTTTTGGGGGGGGAATCTTGCTTATCATTATCATTAATGATAGATAATTATGAATTCCTGGTCCCATGAACTTGGGCTGTCCTGTTGGCACCAGGATGCCAGCTTAAAGCCATGAAGGTTGCCACCAATGTGCTTAGCTATACCATATTCATATGTTCTCCATTCTAGTAGATAACTAGACTAGTAGATAACAGTTTTAGACTTCCTTAAAGGCCATCACTCTCATATTGATGGGCAATGCCTTGCTAATCCTAGTTATGTAATGTGTACTGGGGTTGTGAAGAAAGCATTAGGCTTACACTATTCAAACTGCCATGTATAAAGGTATACCTAGGTTTAAAATAACAGGAAATAAGTATACAAGGAACACAATTACTAGTGAAAAGAAAGACAGTATCTATAGAAATATTAAAGTAGGCTTTGCCACAATAAAATTTGTCAGGATAAATAGACACCAAGTAAATTCAAGTGCACCGATTTTTGAGTTAGACATATTTATATTTTCCCCGATTTCAGACAATTTAAGATCCTCCCTCAACTCCTTACCCACTTAACATCTCTTTCTTCCTTTCTCTTAAAAGCAAAACAATAAAAAACCATAAGGTCTTATTTGTATTGGCTGCCTACTCTTGAGCACAGACCCATTCTAGGCTGTAGCTCATATGCCCAGTACCCTTTAATTGAAGAAATTTGATTTTCATTTTCCAAGCCTAGACACTTAAACACTGGTTTATAAAATACTATGTTTCTTGAATTGTCATCATTTATGGCTTGAAGTTATAAGTCAAACTCACACTTGTTATCTTAGCATTCAAAGCAACTGAGATTGGAGAAATAACATAGGTAAGCCTGGTCTACATGTTGAGTTTCAGGTCATCTTGGGCTACTGAGAAACCTTGTCTCAATTAAGTAAAACAAAAGCAAAACAAAGAAAACAAATCAAAATAAAAACTTGTGATTTAGATAAGTTGATGAACTGCCGCTAGTCTGAGATTTAGTCATTCTATTAACCAAATTACAGAAATGTCAATTTAAATTAAAATTTTCAACGTGGGTAGATTTTTTTCCTTTGGGCATTAAAAGTATTTATCACTGCATAAATGAGCATCTTGTAATGAATAATATTAAAAATAAATTAAACATAAACTGCATACATAAGTTAACTTTTAGGTTATTTCTGAAAGAAAAACAAAGTTATTCACTTCTGCCTCCATCCTCTATTTCTGAAGCTCCATCCTCATTAACTGCCAGGTAGAAATGAATTCTTTGGGTTACCACTGGCGGTTAAGATATATTCTAGCAGTTGATCTGTGGAAGGAGGCTGACATCATTCTTCTAATCTGCTAAGTCTTGCTCAACGTATCTATTTATATAGCTTGAAAGTAGTCTGGTAAGCATAGAGTAAAATGCCCCCATTAAAATTATGTTATTTCGAGAAGCTGCCAATTTTCTGAGTATAGTGCCAACTAAAATTAAATTTACAGAAAATGTAACTGTGATGGTCTCATTTTCTGTAGTAGATGATCTAGTCCTCATTATTTTTGTTCATTTCTGCACAAAATGTAGTTTCTAAACCATTTCCAAAGTATATTACAAATAACCATTGCAAAATAACTGGCTTGTATTAAGTTAAGCCTCATGTGCTACTATTAAGTAATTATTACAATAAGAAATTAACAAAGATGGCAAATAAGTATCACTGGTTTTCATAAAAGTAGCTAATCTTTTATCGTTAATGATTTAAAAATGATAAAGAATGTCTGATGAAAAATTTTACTAGGGAAAATCTCACTGACATGAATTAAAATTAATTTAAGCATTTTGTATGGAACAAATTCTGTCATTTCTCCGCCATATAGGTAGGACACGCATATGATAAATTTCCCTCCCTCACCACACAGGTAGTTACAAGTGTTTGTTCAAGACAACAAAATGAACTATGAAGAGAATTTTTCTTAATTTACAGAAAGATTCTATTGAATTAAAGACTTTTCACATAATTCTGTAATTCTGAGGGAACTACTGATGTGAACCATTGCCTTTCCACTTCTTTAAACTATTTTCTATATTCTTCTGTAGACATTAAAATTTGGCTTTACCTGCAAGTCATCTTTTATTGTTGTATATGTGAACTATTAAAATTGTTGCCAAAGCCGGGCATGGTAGCATGCGCCTTCTGAAAGGAAGGCCAGGCTCACTTATAAATTATTCCAGGATCGCCAAGGCTACACAGAGAAATCCTGTCTTGAAAAAGCAAGAAAGGAAAAAAAATGCCTAATAATCTTATATTTCTGCAATTGAGAATTACACATTAAAATTTCTTCCGTATTCTATATAAAGAATCAGTGATTATTCATCAATATCGAAACTTTATTTGAAATGAAACAAATCTTTTACTCTTAGTTACAAAGCTACATGATTATTATAAAAAGTTATTTAAATAGATCATTTGAATAACAATTCCTTGTTCAAAAATTTTTCTTAGTTTTTTAAAACCTTCTTACTGGAATGATCCTTATAAGTTACTGAAGTCCGTTATTTGTAAATGTCAGTTTATTTTTCCGTTATTAAAATATTTAGCTTTATTAATTGATTGATTGATGGATGGATTTTATCTCATTTTTAAAATTCTCTTTGTGCTTTTGAGATTATAATGTAACCACATCATTCCCTCTTTCCCTTTCTGACCCTCCAAACCCTCCCATATATCCCTCCTTGCTCTATTCCAAATTAATGGCCTCATTTTTTACATATATATATATGTGTATATATATATGATGTCATTTATATATATTTACCTTATAATTATTCATACTAATATATTATTTTATATGATTTGTATTTTAAAATATAAATATAATTATAAACATATTTGGCATATCATAATATAATATTTACATATATGTATATAATGTATATATGCATATAATATTTACATATATTATATACATGTATATATGTATGTAATATTTACATATATATATATATATGTTATGGCAAGAAAAAGTTGTGGGTAACTACAGCTCCAGATTCATTTGGCTCTGAAAAAAGTGGCACTAAACACGTATTTATTATTATTTTTCTCGAGAAACTATTTTTCTATAGTTTATTCACTTTGTATTCTGACTGTAGCTGCCTCCCTCATCTCCTCCGGGCACCACCCTTTGTCCCACTCCCTTTATCTTCCTCCCCTTGTACATTGAAAAGGGGGAGTTCTCCTCCTCTGCCAGCTGACCACAGCCTATAAAGTCTCATCAGGACTGCTTGGATCCTCTTCCTCTATGGCCTGGTAATGCTACCCTGCCAGGGGGAAGGGATAAAAGAGCAGGCAACCGCAGAGCTGTTCCTGCTTCCCTTGTTAGGGAACTCACTTTGAGACTGCTCTTAGCCCTAGAGTAGGAATTATGAGAATCACTGATCTTTGAAACACTAGAGAAATAAGTAGAAAACACTAAAGAAATATAACTAGAAAAATGTAAATAATCCAAGTATCAAATGAAGTCAAAGATATTAACCTGATTTTATTTTTTATTATAGGATTTGCATTTTTAAAATCAAGAAGACACATCACTAATTATTACCTGAAGGCTTGAAAGACAAGCCTTCCAGGAGAGCAGGAGTCACAGAGAGTGACTGTCAGAGATCTTAGATTTGAGATTCAGTTAATTTAAAAACCATTACTCTTAGCATTTTACTTATTTCTTTGCTATCCAAAAATAGTTCTCCAACTCCCTCCAAATCAGGGTGTGCTGACCTGAGTTAGAAAGAGGCAGAGAGGAAAATTATCAGGTTTACATCTTTCTATAGAGAATGATTAGTATATTCAGAACTTGTTTAAAATTAATCTAGTCATAAGTTAATACCTTCATTATATGTATATATATTTACACAATATGCAAATTAAGAGTGACGTGAATCAATCATTATATTAGACACTAGTGACAGTTTTTGAATGACATATGGCTCATCTTCAGAAGCTTACAGGGTTCTGAGAGTCACGTAGTCAGATGATTACACCAGAAGTTCACTAGGGAATAGATTCACTCATTCTTCTAGATTGAGAAATGGTTTTCTTGATAGTTTAGATGAAGTATATGCTAATTTTAAGTTAAAAGCATTGTTTTTAAAGTGTAATATTAATGAGTTGTTTTTAATTTAAAACTCTAAAACATAATTAAAAGCACAGAGTAACTAATACATATGTAATATTTATGACAAATTAAGGATTAAAAATAAAAACAAGAATTCCAATACTTTAAAAAGTGACAAAAGAATCCAACCAGCAACAGTTCAAAATCTTAGGGTGTACATAGAAGAGGTTATTCAAATGATAAATACAAAAGGTATAGACTATTCTCTAGGCCATTAGCATGAGGCAATTCCAATTTATAAAAATAATTATTTTTTTTTTTATACTCACATTAAAATTGGTCAAAGAGGCTGGCAAGTGCTTGCACAGGTCAGAGGTACTGGGACCTTTGCCCTATGATAATGCAGTTTCTCTAGGAACAACTAATTAGAAAATGTTTAGCAGTATTACAAAAGATGTGTATTTCCATATTTAAAAACATAGCAACTTTATCATGTATATAATGCCTAATTCACACGTATAAACAGTAAATACAGTAATGTGTATTTTAGTATTCTATTTTAATAGGCAAATCTGGGAACAATCCAATTTCCACAAAGTATATTATATAAATAATTCCTGTCATAATTTGAGAAAATGAAGAGGAATAAATTATTTATATTTGCACCAAAATAGGTGTTTCTCTCATGTGTAATGTTGAAACAGGAAACTTGGCATAGAAACTAGAACATTTACTATCAGATTCACACAAAAGTCAAAACAGTAAATTCTGTGATGATAGAGACCATGATGTTTGCCAAGGAGCGGTGACTACAATATAAATGAGGCTTTGGGCATGCTATTAATGTATTGTGTCTGCCCTTGGCTGCAATTTCTTAAATGTGTGTAGTTTTTTTTTTTTTTTTTAAATGCTTGCATTATGCTATGGGCAGGAGATCTATCTATACCTTTGTCTGTAATTAGCAATGAAGCTTTGTATACACTGGTACAAACAAATAATGTAGACCATGTTTTTCAGAAAAGGAGGGAATGAGTTTCTTACATGAAACATTGTAGTAAGCAAAAAGTAAGAATACACTCTCATTCTATGTTAAGTGTGAAACAGAAACATGACTATAATCATGTCTAGCTGTAGGGTTTAAAGGTCTGAACAGTGACTGGAAGCAACAAGAATGAGATGAGAGAATAAAAACACTTTGTTTTTAAATCAGTGAATATACTTAAAAATATTCACCGAAATACAAACATCACAAGGGGAATGTGATATGTTTGTCAGTTGTATTGTCCCTTCTTAAGAGTACAGGAACCACTGGGCGGTGGCAGCACACACCTTTAATCCCAGAACTCAGGAGGAAGAGGCAGGTGGACCTCTGTGAGTTTGAGGCCAGCCTGGTCTACAGAGAGAATTCCAGCACAGCCAGGAATTCGAAGAGAAACTCTGTCTCTAAAATTGAAAAGGAACTCACTAGGTCTCCCTTTTACAGAAAATATTACCTTCTTTATAGAGTACAGCTTCTATATCAACTGTATCCATGTTTATAATGAAAATACACAAATGATTTACATTTAACTGTGTACTTGTGTGTGTGTGTGAGAGAGACACAGAGAGAGAGACAAAGAGACAGAGAGACAGAGCAAGAGGAAGATAAATAGATACTGAGACTGAGATGGAGAAAGGGAGATTGGCATGGTGTCGCTTCTTTCCTAAGCAAAACACAATTCTGCAGGTTTAGAGATGCTGTGGTTGGCATTTATTTCAGCACTTACCTTTTGAACAGATGGTTGGAACACTTTGGGACTTGTTAGTTAGTACTAATCTCATGACTTTGGGGTATGTGAGTCCCTGCTCTATCTCAGCTGTTTATACAGAGTGGTGATCACATGGAATGAGGGACGATTGTGTTGTCATTGGTTTATTTACACTTCAATAAAATGTACAAACCAGTGATCCTTTTAAAGGGCAAAATTGTGTTTCCCACTGGCAATGCTCCCACACTTGTGTTTGGCTGGAACGGTTCTGATTTTCCCTTCTTACTCTCGCTTAAGCTGCTTGGCCACTGGGTCTTCAGAGCCGGGTAGGTCTGTATCATTGACTGCCACAACAAGAAGTTGAACGGTCTTCACACAGCACCACGACACCGGGTGCTTTAGCACCAAAAGATGAAAGTTCGGGTTCCACGGAGAGTTTTCTTTCCATCTGATGAACAGGGAAGCAGGAGGTCAGTGATTGGTGTTGGTCCTAACAGCAGTGTCAGAGGCCCCGCGTGAAGATGGTACTTCGCCACAGCAGTTTGTTCTCAAATCAATGGTGCCCGGTACAACTACTCAGAGGCGTGAGACAGTCTACCGATAAGTGAGTAAGTTATGTAAGTGGGTTCTGGATGTTCTGGGTGGAAAAGTAAAACTAGAGCTAATGTCTTGATTCCTGTCGATAGATATTGATACGGACTCACAGAGAAGGGGGTTGATGATATCTTGAAGGCCAAGGTGTCTGTACAAGAACCTGGAATTTTGGCTCTTACCACATGATAAAGACATTCTGCTCACTGGTATGACTCTTAGCTGTGAGTTAGCAATAATTTACTTAATTTATTGTGAGCTTCCATCTACAGCTCAATTGCACATGTATCTATATATTTATCATCTCTCTATAGAAGCATCTATCTTTGGTACCTTTGGAGGAACTGAAGCCAATTTAGAGAGACTTATGACTTCCTTTTGGTTTGAGGCAATTACTGGGGCTTTTGAGAGAAAAGACTAATGATATTCTTATATAGTTAAATAGCTTGTGGGAACTAAAGCTCTTTATTTTGTGCACAAAGGAAAGTACCTACAGGAAGAAGTGACTGTGTTATCGGAATATATGATTAATGAGGGGTAAAGAAACTGAAGCACACTGACATAATACTGAACAGAATTCAGAAAGAAGAGAGTTTACAGAAAATTACATTGAGTTCTCATGTCTTAATGAGTTTTCATAACAACCACAAGAAAAATACATTGGGTAACATAAGGATACCACATTGGGTCACAGAGCTCAAGAGATATTTGGACAGATTAGTAAGAAGATCAACAGAGGGCATCTGAAAGACGCTACCTAGCAGTGTATCAAAGCAGATGCTGAGACTCATAACCAAACCTTTGGCAGAGTGCAGAGAATCATATGAAAGAAGGGGGAGTTAGTATGACCTGGAGAGGATAGGAGCTCCACAAGAACCTAATATATCTGGGCACAGGGGTCTTTCATGAGACTGTATTTCCAACAAGGACCATGTATGAATATAACCTAGAACCCCTGCTCAGACGTAGCCCAGGGTAGCTCAGTATCCAAGTGGTTACTAGGGTAAGGGGAACAGGGAGTATTTCTGCCATGAACTCAATGCCTGGCTCTTTGACATGCCCCCCCCACCCCCGAGGGAGGAGCAGCCTTGCTAGGCCACAGAGGTGGACACTGTAGCCAGTCCTGAAGAAACCTCATAAGCTAGGGACAGATGGAAGGGAAGGAGATCCTCCCCTATCTGTGGACTTGGAAAGGGGCAGGGAGGAGATGAGGGAGGGAGAATGGGACTGGGAGGGAATGAGGGAGTGGGCTACAGCTAGGATACAAAATTAATAAACTGTAACTAATATTTAAAAAATGAAATAAAATAATATATAAAAAAAAGATCAACTAGTTAGACCCATGGTGGCTTACAGAGACAGAAACACCAACCAAAGAGCATACATGGATTAGACCTAGTTCTCCTATAAATATGTTACCAATCAGCAGTTTGATCTTCCTGTGGGTCCTCTAGTAAGTGGAGAGGGTGCTGTCAATGACAGGAATATTGCTTTGGATCACTTTACCTAGCAGCGCTTCCTTGCCTGGCCTTAGTGAATGAGGAGGAGCTCAACCCTGAAGCAAGTTGATGTGCTGGGATGGGTTGGTAAGGGGTGGAGAATCCTCTTTACTGAAGACAAGAGGGGAGGGATAGAGTGAAGAGAGTAGGAGGGAGGGACCAAAAGCAGAGGAGGGAGCTATGATTGGAATATAAAGTAAGCATACAAATTAAAAATAAATTTTAAAAAAAGGAAGCGCAATGTGCCTCTATCCTATTACCCAGTTCTAGTAAACATTTTCTTTGCCTCAGATGATGATGACAAATGAACATGGCATAATTTTCCCAGCTGTTGTGTAGAAGAAAGTTAAGTTTTTGCATACAAGATTACAGCATGAATTATGATTCTTAAGACTGACCTGTCAGGGTCTTCTATTCAATTCCATTGATCCACCAGTCGGTTTCTATGCCAGTACCATGCAGTTTTTAGTATTGTTGCTCTACAGTACAGCTTGAGATCAGGGATGGAGATACCTCCTGAAGATCTTTTACTGTAGAGACTTGTTTTAGCAATTCTGGGTTTCTTGTTGTTCCATATGAAGGTGAGAATTTTTCTTTCAAGGTCTGTAAAGAATTGTGTTGGTAATTTGATGGAAATTGCATTGAATCTGTAGATTGCTTTTGGTAAAATAGCCATTTATACTATATTAATCCTGTCAAGCCATGAGCATGGGTGATCTTTCCATCTTCTGATATCTTCTTCTAATTCTTTCTTCAGAGACTTGAAATTTTTTTTCATACAAGTCTTTGACTTGTTTGGTTAGGGTTACACCAAGGTACTTTATGTCCTTTGTGGCTATTGTGAAGGGTGTTGTTTCCCTAATTTCTTTCTTGGCCCTTTTTTCTTTTATATACAGGAGGGCTACTGATTTTTTTGAGTTAATTTTGTATCCAGCCACATTGCTGAAGGTGTTAATCAGCTGTAGGAGTTCCCTGGTAGAATTTTTGGGGTCACTCAGGTATACTATCATATCATCTGCAAATAGTGATACTTTGACTTCTCCACTTCTCCTTTCCAATTTGTATCCACTTGATGTCCTTCAATTGTCTTATTGCTCTAGCCAGGCCTTCAAGAACAATGTTGAAGAGATACAGAGATAGTGGGCAGCCTTGCCTTGTCCCTGATTTCAGTGGGATTGATTTAAGTTTCTCTTCATTGAGTTTGATATTGGCTATAGGCTTGTGGTATATTGCCTTTACTATGTTCAGGTATAAATCCACACACTTATGCACACCTGATTTTTGACAAAGATGCCAAAAACCATTCAATGGAAAAAAGACAGCATCTTCAACAAATGGTGATGGTCTAACTGGTGTCTACATGTAGAAAAATGCAAATAGATCTATACTTATCACTCTGCACAAAACTGAAGTCCAAGTGGATCAAAGACCTCAACATAAAACCAGACATATTAAATTGGTTAGAAGAAAAAGTAGGAAAGACCCTAGAACTCATTGGTACAGGAGACAACTTCCTAAACAGAACACCAACAGCACAGGCTCTAAGAGCAACAATCAATAAATGGGACCTCATGAAATTGAAAAGCTTCTGTACAGTAAAGGACACCATCATCAAAACAAAATGACTGCCTACAAATTGGGAAAGGATCTTCACCAACAGAGGGCTAATATCCAGTATATAAAAGAACTCAAGAAGTTAAAAAGTAACAACTCAAGTAATCCACTTAAAAAATGGAGTACAGAGCTAAACAGAGAATTCTCAATAGAGGAATATCAAATGGCAGAGAAAGACTTAAAGAAATGCTCAATCTCATTAGCCATCAAGGAAATGCAAATCAAAACGACCCTAAGTTTTCACCTTATACCCATCAGAATGGCTAAGATCAAAAACTCAAGTAACAACACATGCTGGAGAGGTTGTAGAGAAAGGGGAACCCTCCTCCACTGCTGGTGGGAATGTAAACTTGTACAACCACACTGGAAAGTAATCTGGCGCTTCCTCAGACAACTAGGAATAGCGCTTCCTTAAGATCCAGCTATACCACTCCTAGGCATATATACCCAAAAGAGGCTCAAGTACACAATAAGGACATTTGCTCAACCATGTTTGTAGCAGCCTTATTTGTAATAGCCAGAAGCTGGAAACAGCCCAGATGCCCCCCAGTGGAGGAATGGATACAGAAATTGTGGTACATCTACACAATGGCATATTATTCAGCAATGAAAAATAAGGAAATCATGAAATTTGCAGGTAAATGGTGGGATCTGGAAAAGTCATCCTGAGTAAGCTATCCCAAAAGCAGAAAGACATACACAGTATATACTCATTCATATAGACATATAATATAGGATAAACCTACTAAAATCTGTATACCTAAAGAAACTATTCAAGAGGGAGGACTCTTGTTAAAATGCTCAATCCCTATCCAGAAAGGCAAAGAGGATGGACATCAGAAAAAGGAAAAAAGAGGGAACAAGTCAGGAGCCTGACACAGAGGACCTCTGAAAGGCTCTGCCCTGCAAACTATCAATGCAGATGCTGAGACTTATGGGCAACCTTTGGGCAGAGTGCAGGGAATCCTATGAAAGAAGTGGAAAACAGTAAGTTCCGGAGAGGACAGGAATTCCACAAGGAGAGCAACAGAACCAAAAAATCTGAGCACAGGGGTCTTTCTGAGACTGATACTCCAACCAAGGACCATGCATGGAGATAACCTAAGACCCCTGCACAGATGTAGCCCATGGCAGTTCAGTGTCCAAGTGGGTGCCATTGTAATAGGAACAGGGACTGTCTCTGTCATGAACTGATTGGCCTGCTCTTTAATTACCTCCTCCTGAGGGGGAAGTAGCATTACCAGGCCACAGAAGAAGACAATGCAGCCACTCCTGATGAGACCTAATTGATTAGGATCAGAAGGAAGGAAAAGAAGTCCTCCCCTACCAGTGGACTTGGGGAGGGGCATGCATGCAGAAGGTGGAGGAAGGGAGGGATTGGGGCTGGAGGAGGGAGGGAACCACAGGGGGGATACAAAGTGAATAAAGTGTAATTAATAAAGAATTAAAAAATAAAAAAAATAAAAAAGATTGACCTGTCACTATGTGTAACAAAATCTCAAGGGGCCAGAGAGATGGCTCAGTAGTTAAGAGCATGTGATGCTCTTCCAAAGGACCAGAGTTTGGTGCCCAGCCCCCTGTAATGTGCAGCCCACAACATCCTGTAATTTCAGCTCTAGGGAATGCACAACCTTAGTCTCATCTTTGCAGTGCCTGAAATCAAGTTATATTACTTCACACAAACACACAGATATGCAAATATAATTTTTAAATAGTAAAAATTAAAAACAAACAAAAAATTAAGAGCTAGGCAGGGATATTGGAGAGTTTGCTAAGATTCAACCATGATTTGAAATTACCAGTAACTTCTCGCATATCCACAGGGGGCTCTTTCTCTAAAGCAATGGTTTTCAAGTTTAGAAAAAGTCTTTTTAATTCCATTCACCGTTAGTGAATAGAAATTACAAGTGATCCCGCTACTGAACACATTTGTCATATTGAACCATTTAAAAGGAACAGTGATTATAGGGAAGTCCTTATTTTGTCTTTTGGAGTATTTTCATCTTCAGAGGATGCCAGCTTGGCTATAAGATTTTTAGTGTTCTACCAGCAATATTTTTATTCTTGTTGCCTTTTTATTCAGCAAAATTACTCAAGGAAATAGGCAGAGTTCTTAAATTCGCAGTAATGATTCAGAAATATTTTCCTGAAGAGGTTAGACAGGAATATAGCAGACTGAGTCCACAGAGAGGCCTTTTTCAGAAGTGAATACACAAAATACCTTTCGGTACATTTTAATTATGATCAACTGAATTTCTATAACTATGGATAAATAAGAAAACTTGGGCCTAAAGAAGCATTCTTATTTCTGTATGCTTTCACATGTTAAGATATGATGAGAGAGGAAAGTATGCAGGAGTGATGAGGAGTCACTCCCATTAGACAAAGCCAAAAAAATTAAGCACTTATTTACACTTTCTTGCCAACATGGCCTAAACCATAAAGGTAAAATTTTAAACGAAGACTTAGCTATCCATGTTTTTTTTTTTTAAGAAACAAACCATTAAATTGAAAAGGGCCAGAAATATTTTATTGATGTAAAGTTACAGATGAGAGTTTAGATAATATTTTCAAATTATAATCAACATTGAAGTTTTAGACAAACTTTAACAATCGTTAATGTTAATTATACCATAATTGGCTTCTCTAATTCACAGCTAATTTACAATGACATCTGTTATATTTTTTATCAATTTGTTTCAGAAAGAAAATAGATGATGATATTCAAAAGTCCGTGGAGATAAACTAGTGTCATCTCCAAAAACATAATTTCAGAGAACGTTTTGAAACATATTCATATTAAGACACTTTATCTGTCTCCAGAGTAACTCTTTGAATCGAGCTGCTTGTTTTGACAGTTCTTTGACACATGGAGATACAGTCATACAGTAAATTTTTCAATGTCATTTACTCTGCCAGGACAGTACTAGGTAAAACGTTTTGCTGTACTTTGTTAGACAGTCTGGTACCCGACACAGAGTAGACTCAGTGCTTAGTACATAGTCATTGAATGATAACAAAGTGGTGGATAACAATCCTGTTGTATGCATTTTTAAACAACTGTCACATTTGCTCTCTGTTCCTTTGCTCAGGTAATTTCATGTGTGACCCGCAGCAAAACAGAGACCTTTATCCACTGTTTTCCTTATAAGTTTGAATTGCTTTGTGAAGGGACTTTGCAAGACGGTACCATCCGGTCTGATGTTATAGGTCTCCCTTCCCCTCCAAATGGCTCCATTTTTCAAGTCCATTGTATTGTTGGCTTTTGGGGTGTGAACTAAGTCTGTCAGCATCTGACTGAAACTAATGTTTTTATAAAAGTCACTGACATTCTATCATTAATGGCAATTATATGATCCACACCCTACCTCAATATTGATAGAACAGACCTATGTCTTGGACATCAAGAACTGTAGTTAGCTTCAGCACTTGAAAACCAATCACAGGGCTGGTTCACACACTGTGTAGCTCAGCCAAGGGCTGAGATGATGATAGTGGCAGAAATGGTAACTCAAGTCATTTCCTGAGTTACTTCGTTTTAAGTTCAGCTGCAACTGGAAATATGATGAAAAATTACAGAAGATTTTTAAAGTTGATAAGAAAAGTTCATTAAAAATGAGTGTTAATGTCATCAAAGAGATGAACACTCTCGACAGTTATTTTCAGTCATGCATGGACAAGTAAGTTAAAAACTGCCATTCATATAATGTCTAATTAGTCAAAAGAAAGTAAGTGAACACACCTAGTCCCAAAATGTCTCACTTAAATATCTATGACACTCGCATTGTTTCCATTTGAAAAGGAAAACATTTAACTTTACAGAAAGAATGTATTGAGAAATAAAGCAATGTTTGCATTGGTCATCCATGGTTATTGATTGATCTAATCCTTCACCCAGGTGATGTTTTCACTGGGGCATAACCTGGAGAAGTGTGAAAATCTCACATCTGATTCACTTGCATATTAAACAAATGATTTACCAGATGTGCTCAACTGCAAGTGTATGTCCACAGGAGAGAATGTCATAATTATAGCTCAAGACAACCTGAAAGATAAGATCCCTGAAGCACCTTGTTCTTCATCATGTTCTGTCTGTCAGGCACTCTGAGCTTTAAGAACATGGCAAGGAACTTACAACACTCTGGTGGAAGACATAACTATTGTAGAGCCTTGCCGAAACTGAACTAGAAACTCACGTGAATATAATGATACACGTGTGTCTTTGGGTAAACCGAGTTTACCCACATGATGCAGAAGAGTAACTTTAATATATGTTCCTGTACCATTTAAAGTTAGAACACAGTCTATGTTACCAATTTAAAAATTAGCTACCCAAAGCCATAAATTTCATTTTGTAATTGTGCCAATTACATCTAAAAGAACAATATGAAGTAAACTTTAATGAATGCACAACTTTGCAATGAATAAAAACAGCTAAATGTAAGTACCCCTCCCACAGCAACAGACAGACACAGAGATTCTCTAGCATTAGACCCTCCAACTTACTAGTTTACCCCTTTGTCCATGCCATTATGTAATGCTAGGTGGAAGAGTAGAACGTTCACAAAGAAATCACAGGGTTGGATAGTTTCAATTGCCTGTGCCATTGTGGACAAAAGAGAAGATTCCACTTTCACCATGTTAAAGCAGTTGTCAGGGTCATGCATATGTGGCTATTGGCCTTGCTGCTTCTGTCCTGGAGAATTTGCTTTGCCAGAATTCTCTCCAGGACTTTGGGCGGGAGTGACAGGAAACTGAAATCCATAGCCATTGTACCCATCCAAGTAGACGCACTGGAAGAAACTGATGGGACCTAAGAAATAAAGAGTGGTTTTTGTTATGAACAAATAGGTCTTGTGCAGTAACATAGCAGGCATAGTGAGGCTGTGCATCACAGTAGGCAGAGTTGCTGACTGCAGTCAGTGAGCCTCCATTGCTACTGCAGAGAACTAAGCTTCATTATACCTTAGCTTCTTTAAGTATAACATTAAGACAAATTAAAACATGATAGGGATATTGAAAAAGTAAATCAATAATCATAGTGTGTGTGTGCGAGAGAGAGAGTCTGTGAACCTAAAGTTATGAGTTACTCTATTTGTCTTTATTCTAGAGTTATGAGCTCTATCTACTGAGGCAGCCAACTTTCCCTTTCAGGCAGCTCTATCCCTGAGGCAGATGCTTCACCCATAGGAAAACACAGGAAAGTGAAATGAATAGGCCAAAAGGCCTGTGAGATGACTCAGCGGGTAAAGGTGTCAGCTGCCAATCTTGATTACCCCAGGCCCCACAGAATGGAAGGAGGGATCAACATTAGTGTTGCTGGCACCCACACACTCATTTGCCCACCCCCTACCTCCACCTAAATGGATAAACTTAGTTGCTTTCAAGGAATGGGGTTGGAAATATTCTGTGATGCAGTGGGGAGGACCTGAGCTGTGGACTTTGATCTATTCCCTGGAGGCAGCTGTGTTAAGAGATCAAGCATCTCTGCTATAGTCACAGACACAGCCACTTCCTGACTCTCCACTATTGTCAACCCTATCCAGGTATCTTACTGCAAACAATCGCAGACATTTTGCAGGTCAAGAAAGAAAAATGCCAACTGAAAGGAGTGACGTGTAGGAGATAGGAAAGACGGCCAAATTCGCCTGCATGAAATGAAGCAGAGAAACGAAACTGAAAGAATCATTAGTACTCCGTAGGCTCATCTCCCCAAATTTCTATCCCCTCAGCTTCGCAAGTTCTGACATTTATCAGCATGAGTGCTCAGATTCCAGTCATTAATGGTTGACTAGCCCCAACAACTGGGTTTTCAGAAATTCGCTGTTTTCTGCTTTCTTCTACTTTGGTGGCACAAATCATTTTTTTCTCAAAGCTGAGGAGGGTGAAGAAGCTAGGGTATATTAGATGGAAGAAGTAGCCAAAAAGCTTCTGTGGTCAAAGAGAAATAACTGCACTGGTGCTAAAATTCAAGAGCCTCCTCATGACAGGTCTGCCCATTTGAACCTTAGCAGATACAGACACTGTCCTGGCATATATATCCAATTCAAGTTGAAAGAGCTATTAATAAGTAAAAGCAACACTAGCTCTAAACATTTCAGAAACTACATTAAAGACTCATGAAGACTAGAATGTAAAACCACTGTGTTAAGATGTAAATGAGAAGTAATGTTTGGAGATGATAAATTCAATGAGTGGAAGTTTTTACTGAAAAAAATGTTTAACCATATTTAAATTAATTATTTCTAATCATTTGTCTTTTTCTTTGAGGAAAGATTTTTTTTTCTCCTTTAACAATGGATAGCATGGGTGACATACTAGGTGGCCGAGGGTGGTCTTGAACTCAAGGCAGTCATCATGCTTCACTATGTGGTACCTCGTATCAATATCAATATCTAGTAGTAGAAAGATGCACTCACCCCCAGGCCTGGATATTTTTTATTACATTGATTTTCATTTTCGCAGAATTTTAGATTACCATGTAATTGTAAGAAACAATCCAGTGATATTCCATGTATTTTCACCCAGTTTCTCACACTGGTAAGATAGAGTTGACAGGAAATTAGTGTTGACATTCTCTACATAATGTATTATTTTTAATGCTTATTTATAAAATAGGAGATCTCAATTACTGGTGGAATTTAACTGAAGGTATTAACAACAGTTTATCAAGTGGGAGAATGTGGCAGCTTAGCTCATAATAGCTTTGTCATGGATTTTTGCGTTGATTTCTGAAATCCTTACATCCAGACTGCTTATACTCCTGTGTTTCTCACAGTCTGATGGTAGGAAGCATTCCAGTGACCCACTTATGCGTGCCGGCGTCATGTCAGTATTAGCAGTAACACTCGCAGCATAGGAGGTAGTCAGACTTCTCAATTAATGAGCTACGTCAGCCACTTCCTTCAGAAGGCATGGTAGGAAACCAGGATAATCCTACAGGAACTATTCTCTCAGACAAATGTTGTGTGCTTTAAAGTATATTTGTGATGACCTTTTGAATATATTTTAAAAATTGCTTTAGTGGGTCTGCTGATGATTTTAGTGTGTTTGTATGTGTGTGTGGCTTTACCATGTGAACAAAATGTCTAACTTGGAAACACTGGGATAATGAGAACTTGAGCACTGGGTTCTGGAACTCTAGATGAATATTCTAAAATCAATGATTCTAGAAACTCACTGTTAAAAGCTGGCAGGTGTCCAGGAACGTTAAAGGGAACTTTGAATTTGGGGAGTGAATTTCTAAGCAACTGAATTGCTGGAACCTGTTTCTATATTTTTAAAAACTGATTTAAAGAATTTCAGCACCTCACTTCTACTGATCTTTTATACAGCAGACAGTAAGACACATTTAACCAATATTCAGCTAGAGAACCCAGGATCAGGACCGTGCAGAATGACTTGCTATAAATGTCACTTCAATCATTATTTGGATTTATTTTAACCCTGTGCCTCTTTGCCTGACATAAAACTGACACATTTCCCTTTGAAAT
Organism: Meriones unguiculatus; assembly: GCF_030254825.1. Classification (NCBI taxonomy): domain Eukaryota; kingdom Metazoa; phylum Chordata; class Mammalia; order Rodentia; family Muridae; genus Meriones; species Meriones unguiculatus. The sequence goes on along the minus strand of NC_083367.1, from coordinate 32,988,171 downwards.
ATAAATGGTCAACATTCATCGGGTCAGTGCAGAAAATCTTTTTCTTCTAATATTTTTCGTGAGAGTTGTTAAAGTTTAAATTTCAATGTGGCATCTTTATTATTGGAGGAGTTAGTTGTTTTTAATTTAATTATGAACTTACTCTTTTGCTTCTTTGGTGAAGATACATCATCAGTTACTTCTAGGGAGAAAAATTTAAAAGGTAAATATTAGCACATGCAGAGATATACAGCATGCACGTGGCGCTGGGTCTTTTGTATAAGAGCATAATATGTTAGTGACAGGAAATAGCCTTCTTACACACTCCTGGTTTTTATTAAGATTCAATTCAGACTTTCATCATAAAAATGAGTATGAGGTACAGAAACATGCTTTTGGCAATTGTACAAACAGACATGTGGGTTCATTGTTTACTATAGCTATGTAAATAATGCTGTGATTCTGTATCCTGCCACTTTGCTGAAGGTGTTTATCAATGATAAACATAATGAAATCGATACACCTAAAAAAAGATAATCAAGAGAGCAGACATGGGGTAAGATGATCAATCCTTGTTTAGAAAGACAGATGGGATGTGCATTGAACGTATGACAGGAGTCTACTGAGCGAATCTGAAAGACTCTAACTAGCAGTGTTTTCAAAGCAAAGACTCATGACCAAACCTTTCGCAGAGTACAGGGAATCATAAGAAAGAAGGGGAGTTAGTCGGATGGGAAAGGATAGGAGCTCCACAAGGACCAAATATATCTGGGCACAGGGTCTTTTCTGAGACTGACATTCAACCAAGGACCATGTATGGATATAACCTAGAACCTCTGCTCAGATGTAGCCTGTGGTAGCTCAGTAACTAATTGGTTTCCCAAAGTGAGGGGAACAAGGACTATTTCTAACAGGAACTCAATGACTGGCTTTTTGGCCTCCCCACCCCCCAAGGGAGGAGAAGTCCTGTTAGGCCACAGAGGAGGGCTTTGCAGCCAGTCCTGAAGATACCTGATAAAACAGGATCAGATGAATAGGGAAGAGGTCCCCCCATCAGTGGACTAGGAAAGGGGCACGGTGGAGATGAGGGAGGGAGGGACTGGGAGGGAATGAGGGAGCGGGACACGGCTGGGATACAGAGTTAATAAAATGTAACTGGTAAGAAAAAAATAAAATTAAAAAAATAATGCTGTGATTAATATGGAAGTCCAGGTAATAACGATTTATCTCCTTTGAATATATATTCAATAGCCGATCTGAGAGAAGATGTAGTACGTCTATTTTTAGTTTTAAAAGGAATCCCTGTATCACCTGTCAAATCAATTGTCATTCTCTCACACAATATGTACATTTTCCAGTAACACACCTTTATACAAGCTTAAGTCCAAATTTTACTTTGCAAGGCATGGATATCCAATTTATCTTACTGTGTCTTCATTCAAGGACGTGCTTTTCGCATTTTTTATGAAGTTCGGGAACAGTTACAGAACTGATACTTTCATTGCAAGAAGAACGCTTGCACAACTCTTATAATCCACAGAATATATAGAGAAAGACAAAAAGTGCCTGTGCCATAGCAGTTCCAAAGTCAGCAAACAACACTGACAGAAATCGACCAAGCTAATTCTGACTCTGACTTTCGTTTAGGAGATATTTGGTTGAGTTTAGACATCTGGAAGTAGCAAATTTTTCTAAGTGTATGCACTATGTAGGGGTGTGTGTGTGTGTGTGTGTGTGTGTGTGTGTGTGTGTGTGTTGCATTTCAGGTCCTATCCTCTCTTCATCCCTTGTTTACTTCCCTGAGAGGAATTTTACTATAGGTGGCTTTTTATTAATTAAAAGTGCATCTTGATGAAATAATAGGTTTGTACCAAATGAAGTGATAATTTTATCATTAAACATGATATTAAAGAACATTTCTGCAGAATAGACAATAAATTCAAAAAGCAAAATATTGTGTCCCTGAGAGAATGTATAAATGAGCAAAAGGTAAAGGTTCTCACCTTTATCTTTCTTTGAAGCTGGTACGTCTTTGGATTCTTCTAGAGAGAACAAAAATGAAAAGAAAATCACAGTCTAAATGCTTTTCATTTTCTCAAATGGAAAGTACTTTTCTTAAACTTTTTTTAAGGATAATTTATTATAAAGCACAGTGTCTGCAATATTATATGAACGCTATTCTTATTTTTACAAAAACAGTGTCTTTCAGTTTCTCTCTTAACCTGTCTATCACACAAATAATTCAGACTCTATTATGTAATTTTAACAAGCTTCACAGCACAAAAATTGAGCAGTTATTAATCTATTCTTAACACTCTGAGATAATTTGGCTTCCTTCTAACATACATCCCAGAGATTCTTGCACTTTGTAGTTTTCTTGTTCCAGCTCCTCTTCTGATTTCACTTCTACCCCTCCGGTGGCTGGATCCCCTACTTCTTCCTCTAACTCCTCCTCCCCTGGCTGGCAGGAAGTCCAGCCCTATTCTCTTCCCTGATCAGTGATTGGCTGTAAGCTGCTTTTTTGGCATAGCATGGGACAATTGGAGTTTACACAACATTAGACGGGAAATTCTCAGAGCAAGGATCGCAACCAGATATTGGAGCTACAGAAATCAGCACTGAATTACACAATAACCTTTTGCCTACATATGAACTTGTATTGCTTTGGATATAGTAACACTGTTTGCACGTATATAAGAAATTTTCAACTTTAAAAACTCTTTCTTCTGCTCAGATGTGGCCGATTGGCAGCTCAGTCTCCACGTGGATCTCCGAGTGAGGGGATCAGGGCTGCCTCGGTCATGAACTCAGTTGACTTCTCTCTGATCACTCGCCCCTGTAGATATAGCCTTGCCAGGCCACGGAGGAAGAGGATCCAGTCCTGATGAGACTTAACAAGCTATGGGCAGATGGCAATAGTGGAGAACTCCCCCTTTCAGTGGACTAGGGGAAGGGGATGAGGGGAAGAGGGAGGGTGGGTGGGACTGGGGTGGTTGCGGGACGGAGCTTCAATCGAGATATATAGTTAATAAATTGTAAGGAAAAAAACCCTCTTTCTTCAAGTTGATATAACTAGAAATATCTTGGAAGATGAACCTCAACTGAGAAAAATGTATGTGGGCAAAGCTAAGAGCGTTTTATTTTGATTAAAGGTTGAAGGGTGGGGGCCTGGAGAGATGGCTCAGAGGTTAAGAGCACTATCTGCTCTTCCAGAGGTCCTGAGTTCAATTCCCAGCAACCACATGGTGGCTCACAGCCTACTATACTGGGATCTGATGCCCTCTTCTGGCATGCAGGTATACATGTATTCATATATATGAATATATATATATATATATTATGTGTATGAGAACATTTATATATATAAATGTTCTGCTAGTATTAAAAAAAAAGGTTGAAGGGGAGGGGCCAGCATGCTATAGGAAGAGGACACTCAGAGGCATAAGAAAGAAGAATGTGTAAGTCATGGGGGAAAAGCCAGTAAGCATCATCTATAACTTAGACCTAAGCTAAATAAGCTCTTTCCTCTCTAGGTTGCTTATCACATATTGTTTATCTCAACAAGAGAAATCTACAGAGGACAAGGAGGGAAGAATTGTGAGCCGGATAAATTATTTTAAAACCTTTATGCCATTTAAAAACTTAGCATATCAGGGAATAACCAAAGTGAAAATATTTGCATTCTGTCTGGGGCCACTCTGCACTGACAAAACTCTAATTTTAGAAAGAATTTGGTCCAACCTATCTTTTCTGAGGAATAGGGGGCAGGGGATAGGGGGAAGAAGGAGGGAATGTGAGACCAGGAGGAGACGTTATAGGGGTCTACAATTGGGATATAAAGTGAATAAACTTAAAAAGTTTATATTTAAAAAATGAAGAAAAAGATGTTCATCTAGCTTTCAGTGCTACAACTGCAGTGCTCTGTTTTTTCCGAGGACTGACACACTCATTTTAAGGACATGTTCCTTGCTTCCCACATCCCGAGCTTCAGCAGGGAGCACAACAGCCAAAGCATATACAGGATTTATTCTGCTTAGTGCTCAAGAGGAAAAAGCATGTCCCATCACGCATGAGTCAGGTGTCTCCCTCTAGCCCCCAAGCCCCACCTGCTTCCTGCCCATATATCAGTTTCTTCCATGCGAAGCACAGCAGCACAGACACCTTGTATGATTCAGCACAGCAGCACTAAGGCACAAAATAGAGCTAAAAAGGCCAAGGGGGCAAGAGCCTTACACACGGTAACCCTTTATTAGACTGACACTTTGGACACAGCATTCATTTTTAAAAATTCTCTGCAAATAATTCAGTCACTCATTGACCACTGACTTTGCAAAACAAACACAAACAAAACAAAATGAAACAAACAAACAAGGAAAACCAAACTGCCTGATTTCTTGCTTTCATTTACTTGTCATTTCTTACTGCACACTGGAGACTTGAGAGGAATCCCTTCTTTAATTTCCTCTAATCCTAAATGCAGCTACTAGTTCAAGCATTTTGACTTGGGAAATGGGTATAGAGGTGGCAGCAGTGAGCAGCTCCAAAAGCAGAGGCACAAAGTATGGGACACATTAAATTAAAATATATTTCTTACATTAAAATGTTTTTAAGCAACAAAGCAAACTATTCAGGGAAATAAAAAAGACAACTTATGAAATGAGATAAAATATTTGTAAACATATAGCTGATAGAGGATTCATGTATAAAAATAAATAAGTCATATTCCTGGAGGAAAAAAAAAACAACTAAGTCCAATTAAATACATTCAGAACATTTATGAATATGATAAGCAGTATAATAATAATTGGTTAATCTCACTGATTTTCATGCAAAAGAATTTCTAAAAAATAGTTTTGAAAACACCACATTGCATGTCAGAATGACCATTATTAAATGATGAAAAAAACCTGTCATAGACATGTAGCTTCAACATGTGTGTGCATTCATCTGCAAGAACCTACATATGTATGTGTGCACACAAAAGACATATAAAGCCATAAAACACACACACACACACACATACACACACACACACACAACAAAGACATATAAAACCATACAACACAAAAAAAATAAAATAAAAATAAAGAAAAAGGTGAAAAAAAACCATACAACACAAACACACATGCCTGGTTCTCTAAGACAGCAGATTGTAAAGTTTTTACTACAAAAGTTAGCTGAGTCAATTAATATGTCAATTAGTTTAATCATCTTCATTATACTCTGATGCACATATTAAACTTTCACATGTACACTTAAAATGTATAATTTATATTTAACAAATATGCCTCAGTGAAACTAGAAAAAAAAGGCATTAAATTTAAACTGAAGTTCGAAGATGTAAACAATTATATTATGAAGACCCACCAATGGTCATTTATACATTCTAACATGCAGGCACATATGGAATCCTGTGGAACAATAAATGGAAAAGGGGTAAGATAGGTGAGTATTTGATGTTTCTCTAATAGAAAGAAATGTGACCTTCAAAGAGAAACTGTGTGTGTATGTGTGTGTACATGTATATGTATATGTATGTATATGTGTGTGTATGTGTATATGTGTTTGTATGTATATGTGTGTGAGTGTGTGTATCTGTGTGTGTGTGTGTGTGTGTGTTTCAGGTCCTATCCTTCCTTACTTCCCTCTTTTTCCGTTTATGAGAGGGATTTTACTATAGGGAACTTTTTTTAAAGAGCAATTCTTGATAAAATAAGAGATTTATTCTACTTAAAGATTTTAAAACAATGTTTCTGCAGATTCGTCAATAAGTGCATCTCATGGTTACTTTTAAATAATGACCAGCTAGTTTTTTCAATATGCAGGGAAATGCATAGTTCATAAAAATATAAAAGTATTAAAACATTTCTCCTACAAAAAATGTTGCTTAGAAATACCAGCAATTATACCAAGAGATCAAGAACATTCGATAAAACAACAAAAAGCAAAACCTTGTGTCCTTGGGAGAAGAGAATAAATGTGCAAAAGGCAACAAACTCACCTTTATCTTTCTTTGAGGCTGGTACATCTTTGGATTCTTCTAGGAGGAACAAAATGAAAAGTAAATCACTACCTAAATGCTTTTTGTTTTCCCGAACAGAAAATACTTTACTTAAAGTGTTTTTCCTCCCTTTGTGAGTTACAGGCCTCTAATCTCAAATGCAGCTTCTAGTTCAAGCCTTCTGACTTGGGAAATGGATGTAGAGCAGACAGCACTGAGCAGCTCCAAAAGCAGAGGCACAAAGTATGTGTCCCATACTTTAGGACACACCATGTCAAAATGCTTTTAAGCAACAAACCAAACAATTCAGAGAAATAAAGAGACAACTTATGAAAGGAGGTAAAATATTTGCAAGTCATATAGCTGATAAAAACATGTAAGCAAGTCTTGTGACTGGAGAAAAAATAAGGCCAATTAAATATATAATCATGATAAACAGTAACATAATAAGTTGATTATTCTCATTAATTTTCATGCAAATAAATTTTAAAAATCATTATAAGACACCAAATAGCAAGTCAGAATGACCATTATCAATTTATGTCAAATAATAACAAGTATTTAGAGAAAAACAAGCATGAGAATTTGGTTTTGAATGCTCTGAAACAACATCACAATTTAGGCGTGGTGATGCCCATCCACAATCTTAGCCCTGGGGATGGGGAATCAAGTTCTTCTAGGAGCTTGTTGACAGCTTGTTTTCCCAAGTCAATGAGCTTCAGGGTCAGTAAGAGATCCTGCCTAAAACCATAGGTGGAGAGCTATGGAAGAAAATACCTAAAACAGACCTGCAGCCTTAACATGCATGTGCACACACCTGCAAGGACCTACACATACACAAAAGTATGTATACAAATGTATACAAAAGTACACGCACACACGCACACACGCACACACACACACACACAGATACAAACACACAGTTAGCTGAGTAAATTAATATATTGATTCACTTAACATCATAAGTATATCTTGAAGCATATGTATATTAAAGCTTTAAATTGAATAGCTTAAAATGTACACTTTGTGTTTACCACTTAGGCCTCAATTAAACTGGAGGGAAAAAAAGACATTAAATTGGAACTGAAACTCAAAGACACAAACAGTAACTAAGTTATATTATTAACATCAATTGTTCTTTTATACATTCTAGACTTGCAGGCACCTATGGAATCCTATGGAAATAATTTTAAATCAGAGATAACACTAACAAAGTATACTTGAGGACTCTTTAGATTTTTTTGTTGCAACCTCTTAGTCCTTGTAATTGTTTTATTTACTCAGAGTTTGCATGCCATGTTTTAACTAATAAATGGAAAAGGTAAGATTAGTGAATATTTGAAGTTTCTCTGACAGGAAAAGAATATGACTTTCAAGCAGAAAGATTAGTTCAAAAAACAAAATTAAAAAACAAAATTAGCAGCATGTTTTTTTTAATGATTTGTAATTAATGTTTGAATTGATTTGTTGTAAAGTTTCTTTAAATTTGTGCTTGCCTCACTGAAATACAAAATGAGCATAAACTTAAACTGACCAACTATTGATCAAGCTATAGATAAGGGAAATCTAAAAATGGTGGCTTGTATCTGTAATAACATAGAACGTATTTTTGAAAAGTGACGTTAGAATACTTAAGTGAGGAAAAACATCCTGTTCCCTTAAGAATTTGCATACATATCTGAAATTTCTGCGAAAAAGTGAAGTGGAACTAGGTCCTCATACAAAGAACAATACATGACAATTTTGTAGGTTATAACATACCACAAAGTAAGACGCCTATTCTCAGGAGCAATTCTTTCCCTCAGGACAAGCAAAAATGAGTAGAATAAAAACTAAACTTCATATTTAAAACATCCATTTTTACCATGTTCATTATGTGTGCATGTATGTTTGTGGTCACATAACTACAATGCCTCTAGAACAATGGTTCTTAATCTTTCTGATGCTGCAACCTTTTAATATAGTTCGTGTTGTGGTGACCCCAATCATAAAAAATATTTCATTGCTAATTCATAAATGTAATTTTGGTAGTTATGAAACACAATGTAAATATACTATATGCAGAATATCTGATCTGTGACCCCTGTTGTGGGACTTGACCCACAGCTTGAGAACTGCAGAGCTCTAGAGGTTGAGGGTGTCAGATCCCCTGGAGCTGGAATCCTTGTGAGTTGTCGGATATGGCACTGGGAACTGAGTTTTAGTCCTCTGCAAGAGCAGTACCTGCCCTTTAATTGCTAAGTCACCACAGCAGCCCTCAAACCTTACTCTATTCAATTGGACAATGATCAGAGAATAGGAGACCCTGGAACACTCAGTCCTAATTTCTCCCATCATGACTCAGGGGACTATGTAGAAGAGGTGAAAAAATTGTAAGAGCCAAAAGATGTGTGAGACTGACAGTCAGGAAACACTGACTTCCAAACACACCAGGATGCACACTCATTCGAAGTCACAGAGAGTGTGGCAGCATACACAGGACCTGCACAGATGTGGGCCAGATGGGGTCCCAAACACTGAGAAAGAAGGTAGACATGGACTCCTACCCCTAAATCAGAACCACTCACAAAGGAAAAAAGTAGTTTTCTCCAGAAGGGAGGCCCTATGCTCAGCAGCGGACAACTAACACAAAGCAAACTCAAAGGTGTTTTTGGAGTATTGTCGCATAGTACTTTGTTTGAGCTTTTACTTTCTCTTGTCTTTTGCTTATCTATGATAGTTCCAATTCTGTGTTTTTATGGGGTTTGTGTGTATGTGTGTGTGCATTCACATGCATGCAAATGTGTTTCTTGTGCTTTTTCTTCTTTTTCCCCTTTTCTATTTATTTTGTCTTATTCTTGCTTTCTTTTTCTATTGGCCTGTTTTCTAGGAAAGAGAGGCAAGCCCTGTTAAAGGTTTTCAGCCACCAAAGTGGTCATGGCCCATAGAGTGAGGCTGATAGTCTGAGAACCACTGGTCTAGAGGAAAATAGCAGAAGCCCAGTACTAAGCAAACAGATTTGGCTTGTAACAATGTATATGATGCTATAGACCTCAAGAAGTGAAAGCATTTCTAAAAAGGTGGTAGATCCTCAGGGTAGAATGCTTAATAAAGGGTAGTCATGGTCACTGAGCTTTCTAACGCCCAAGTTCCATGATGACATTTATGTGAGGTTCTTGAATATGTGGAGTTATTAGATCCAGACAGTAGTTAGTTAAAGCTGATCATACGGCAAGGGGTCATTGAGAGATTGCTCTTAGAAGCATTGCTATATGGATGCTCCAGGAAGCAAACCTGGCAAGGGGAATGATACAAAGGAATAGTATATCTATGTATGCTCAGAGGGAAGGACTTCTCTAAGAGTGAGAAAAGAACATGCATGAATGAAGGCACAAAATGAGAGAACTGGCAAGAACAGGTCAAGTCAAAGGGGAAACTGGGTTTCGTTTGTCTGTTTAATCTTGGAGGTATTGTCATGTAGCCCGGACTGGACTCAAGCTCACTACATAAGTAAGACTGGGATTAGACTTCTGATCTTCCCGCCTCCACTTTCCACCATGAAGAAGAAGTAGGAATGGCAGTTTCCTGATCTCAGGCAGAGGGGGCTGAGGAGTAGGATGAGGAACATTAAAGCACTGTAACTTGGAGAGATGATACATGATAAGGAATTCACGGTGATGGCTTAGAATGTTAATTTTTGTCTTCCCAATTTTAAGTCAGCTTTCTGTAGTGGGTACCAAACTTCCCACAGGACAACTTAAAAACAGGGGGGGGAGTGTTACATTTTGGCTCCTGGTTTCACCGATTTCAGTCCATTATCCCTCAGCCCTATTGTGCTGGGCTAGAATAGTATTAGGCATCAGAGTGGTAGAAGCCTATGGCCAACTATCACCTCATAGTAGACAGGAGCCAATAAAAGAAAAGGATGTCTATGCTAGCCGGGTCTCCCATTTCCAGCCTCCATTTCATGTGCGCATCTATCCTGTGACATGGTACTAGTGCCTTTTGGGATTTTTACAATTTCCCTGCCTAGCTGATTCTCTTTAACTGATTCTTTCTAGTAATTACACTGAAATGCACACTTGCTTAATCTAGTCAAATTAAGAATTGAGATTAACCATCACACATTTTTAAGCAAAAATTTTCCTGTGTTATTCAGGCAGCTTTGCATTCTCTTAGAAAACATAAATAAATAAATAAAATCTATGTAAATAATGCATGCATTGCTATCCATACAGTTACTGAATCTTTTCTCTGCTAGTTATCTGTTTGGATAGCTGCAGTTCTGAGAGATACTCATTATTAAACATCTGGGAACCTTAGGCGCAAACACAAAGGAAATTTATCCTGGAGTTTTGTATTCTTCCTCACTCTTCGCCTTTCATTAAATTCAATGCATTGCTTTGCATTTCTAGAGATATCCAATGACTCAATTTGTCTTTCAACTGACTTTCTGAATTCTGCATAAAGAGGTTAATAAATATTATATTCTGTGAGTTTATATTTTCCCAAGAAATCCAATGCATCCACCATGGTCCAAAGCTAGACTTGGCAGGTAGTTAAGGTTAGCCCATATACATTCTATTATTCAAAGTGACCATGGGATTTAAAGAAAATTAACTGCTGCACTGAACAATAGACATAGCATTCTTGAACTTGGCTCCCGAGGATAATGAAGCATGCAGAGACAGCTCACGCTGGGAACTTTCCACACATCACGCCATGAAGCCAAGGGTGTTGAATAAACAGATGAAGTCCTTTCAGAGTATCCTGCTGTCACTCTGCGAGTGAGATGGCCATCTTGAGGGCAATGTCAGAATAACTTAACATCACCCAAAAACGAATGAGGCCTCCTTGCTGTGACCCAAAGACTAACAAGGAACAGTGGCAAACATTTCACCAAATGCTCCATTACACTGAATTTCTCAGGATCAGCAAAGAGGAGAGAAGTGTTTTCAATATGAATTTCGTGTCGCTGGTACGCAGAGGGCTTCAGCCAACAGTGACTGAAGTTACTTTTCCATTGCTCACTTCTGGAACAAAGGGAGTTTAATTACACTTGCTGTAAAAGCTGAGATGGGTTTAAGCCCAACCTAAAAGGGAGAAAAACATATTCTTTCTAGTAATTCATTTTATGCTTTCTCTCAGATTGAAACCAAAGTAGAATCTGTCTCTGCCTGGAGAAGTAGCAGGTTTACATGAATGCCCAGTACCATAGTCCTCATTATTAACACTTACACCCACAGGAACTAAATGATCAATTATGTTTATTATGCACCAAACACTATTTATATACCTTACTATTTTATGTTATTTAATTGTCCAAAACGTTTAGACTAAATATCATTCTGATGCAAAATTTGATGGAAGCCCAAAAATATTAAGTACTTTTTTCAAATGTATATAGTTTTATGTGAAGATTTCTGAAGTTGAGGACCTCATTCTCCGCAGCCACTGTCCCCATGAAACAATTTGTAGAGATTTGATATTAATTTCTTTATATATAAAATATGAATACTCCTGTCTTCAACATTCTATCCTAATAATCAGCCCTAAATGATTTAATTTTAGTTCTATCAGATACTCTACCATTTCAGTTATCAAATTAGCTTGTAAACAACTAGTTTACAAGAAGACAGATAAAGCTTCCCCATTTAATTCAGAAAAGTATGTTGACATCAGACTTGGGTAAAAATAAGAATTTTCAGGCACTCCTAGTTCTGATCATGTGCTCAGCTGGATACCTAAGAGATCATTCAACAAACAAACAACACAAAAGAGGAGATACCCATGTTACTGAGGTTCTGAGCTCAAAGATGATAAAGATAACTTTAATTTACATTGGAGTAGGGGAAAAGAACTCAGTTGATGAGAGATGGTCTCCTGGGTTGTACAGGATATACAAAAGTCTACTGTCAGTTAAGTCTCACAAATTAAGGTGCAGTGTAGGAGTCTGAGATGCTTTGTTACAATAGAATAGGAAAACAAAAATAAAATTGCCTGGGAGAGTCTGAGAAAGTAGCAGTAACACACAATTTAAATCTCCCCCATCTCTCTCAAGGAAATAAAATAGAAAACACCAAAATGTGTATGTGTAACAAGTTAAATCAACCCACAGTTGTCCGTGAATGGAAATTAATGGCTAAGTAAGACACAGTAAAATAAAATTTGTGAAGCAAAGGTTGATGTAAACAATCAGGGCTATGAGAGACTGAAGAACAGCAACTCCCAAAATGTGGGTAGCTATCTTCCTGAGTGCATCACACTGCCTTGAGACCATAGGCTGAAATGAGCAAGGACTTTCGCCCAGTTCAAAAGTAAGCGTAGAGGGCTGACTTGAGGGCTGAAACTACAGAAGCAAGCAAGGCAACTTTGGCTTCTGGGAACTAACCAGCTATGATGAGATCTCACCAACAGTAAGAAGTTGCTGAACTTGTAACAAAAGTGTAGAAGGTGAGAAAATTAAGACAAGGACCAAAAACAACCACTCAAAAAATGAGAGTAAACTGTTATTTTTTTAATGTATTTTTCCTGTGGAGTTGTATATATTTTCATAACGACCCTACTGTAAAATGCTTGGATTTTATCAAAAATCCTTTGTAGTATTTGATCGTGTAGCTGTACCTAAGATGATATAGCCATTCTACTGTTAAGGCCATGTGGGTTATTTCCAGTTTGGCCAATTATTATGCTAGTTCTATAAATATTTATGCACAAGCTTTTGTATGAACATGAGTTTTCATTTCTTTCACCCTCCAGGGAGGGAATAGTGGATTTTTAAATGTAAACTTGATGTTATAAAAAAATACTAAAGCAGTTTCTATAGTGCCAGAATCCTACTGTATTCCCAACAGCAATTATAAAAGTTCTTTTTACTAAAAGTCCTGTCCTTGTTTATTTTTTAAAGTTTAAAATTTCAGTGATTCCAGTTCATTGGACATGTTATGAAATAGTGGATTAATCTGCATTTTATTAATACCTAATGATATTACATATTTTCTAATACTTTCTAAAAGATTTATTTATAATATATATAACGTTCTGCCTGCATGTACACCTGCATGCCAGAAGAGGGCGTCAGATCTCATTATAGATGGTTGTGAGCCACCATGTGGTTGCTGGGCATTGAACTCAGGACCTCTAGAAGAGCAGCCAGTGCTCTTAACCTCTGAGCCATCTCTTCAGCCCTATTTTCTAATACTTAGTGGTCACTTTCCCATGCTCTTTGGCAGTTACTATTGAAGTCTTTTATTTTGAATTTCTTGAACTTAATTGTTTTAAATCATATGTAATAGGTATTTTTCCTTTGTGAAAGGCTCATACATATACATATATGTGTATATGCATAAATTCATATATGTATATATACACACATGTATGTGTGTGTGTGTGTGTGTGTTGGTCTTGAAATTCCTGTGTTGGTTTGGATAACCTTGAACTTCTGATTCTCTTGCCTCTGCATCCAAGTGCTACAGCCACAGGCCTAAACCACCACAAATGCTTATGTGATTTTGGGGGTTATACCACACTTTCTACACAGTGAGTACTCTACCAAGTTGCTCCCCAGCCTAATTCATTTGCCACTGAAACATAGAAATTACTATCAGATATGTTGTGCTTTTATATATTTATTTATTTAGCTTTCACCAACAAATTGCAGTGAACTTGTAGTAGAGCAAAGGCAGAGAGAAAAGATGCACTCACAAAAATAAAGGTCGGTTAAACTGCCCACAGAATTCCCTCGCCCTAACAGTACGATAGAAAACACAATGGGATAATAGATTGAACGCTTCTCTCAGTGTGCAAGTGGAGACCCAGCTTAGGTTGCCATGTTCTCAGTGACAACAGGCTTTCAGACTGGAAATAGCAGATATCACCCACAGTACCGTCCTTTGGGAAGCTGGTTAGAGAAGGCTCACAAGTTAGAGATGATCCTGAACTAATACAGGACCTGGTCTAATTCCGGACATCACCCTTTTACCCTAAACAAATAAAAGGCTAATTGTGTGAGGATAGAGAATAATTTCTAGTAAAGAGCAGCTGAATGGTTTCCATACAACTTTGTTGGAGGCAGTTTTAAAGAAGACGGCACTGGAAGGCAAACACATTAAAGGCTAAGAAGCGGTGAAACTGGCAGAAGTGGAGACATGTTGACTCAAATAGAATATAGATTAAATTAATGTTAGGGTTTTTAAAGACTACAAGTATAGAACACAATTACCCTATAAATGATCAGATGTGACTGGATTGGTATGTTTTAGAGACTATTAGAAAATGGACAGTGCACTTGTACATGCTAAAATTTCAAAGACCACTTTGTAAGAAACAGAAATAAGGGAGACGTCATCCATATTGGTAGAGGTGACAAGGTAGAACTCATTTAAAAAAAAATGCTTTGAAGTGACAGAAAACTTTTATTTTTTGAAGATAGTGCAATTAGGCTAGAACTTCCTTAAAACAGGATAAGTGTAAAAGAGTGAATTATGACCGTTCAAAAACACATGGGAACCTAAAATAAGTATAAGGCTAAGCAGAAATCTCGGCATGCAACCTCTCCCCTATGACATGTTCCCCATGCTCACAAACATAGTTAGAAGGACACTATGCATTCTAAAATGGGAAAAATAAGCCAGGGAGTCTAACACTGAAGTTCTGTCAGTTCTCATCTCTGACAATAATTCGAGAACGTGGCTGCGGTGCTAGTGGCGGCACACGCTTTGTGTGCTATTTTATGCGTGCCAGATCTTACATAATGAACTAGGTTTTGATACAGAAGCACCCCATTTCGACTTTGTTGAAAAAGATGGGAATGTGCGTTTCTCTGACTGTGTGCTACTCAAAATAAAATTTTAAAGTTTGCAAACTTGATTATGAAGACATAAAACTCAAATTATTATAATAAGAAGAACAAGGACAGTACTATCACCCAGTACAAAATGTACCAAGCAACTAATATAAAAACGTGTGTATATGATACATCAGATAAAATGAAAATCTTTTTTAATTCACAAATTGTTCTGGCTCTGTAACTTAAATTTTTCCCTTTTTTTCTTTTAAACATTAACAATTCTATTATAGTTAGTTAATATTTACATTGTATTGCTATACATAAAATAAAATATGGTTGTTAAAAAGTAAAAGTTAAGAACATTTTAAAAATGAGCATTTTTTTTGGAAAGATGTACCAAAAGTGACACAGAAATAGACTGAACAGATTCAGAATAAGTAAAGTGATTGTGTTGACAATATATTGCCAACTGAAAGAAGCTTACAAATTAAGATCCATATCCCAGTTCCTCAACTGGTTAATTCTAAGAGGGAACATGTAGAAATCTACTCATATGATGCAGTGTCACTCTGAAATTAAACCCAGACCAATACACCTTAAGAAAAAAAGACTGGGATGGAAAAACTCTCACTAACAAACCAAAGCCATCAAAGTCTAAAATCTATTCAACTACCGAGTGAGATGTATTCTAGAAGTACAAGTTTGGTTTAATATTTAAAATTCAATTACTACATTACGACATTATGCCAACAGATGCGGAAAATGTTATTTGCCAAAATCCAATCCCACCACTTCATAATTAAAAAACAAGCTAAGAGCCAGGTGTGGTGGTGCACACCTTTAGTCCCAGCACTTGGAAAGGCAGAAGCAGACAGAGTGCTGTGAGTTCAAGGCCAGCCTGCTCTAAAAAGTGAGTTCAGGACAGCCAAGACTACACAGAGAAACCTTGTCTGGAAGAAGAAGAGGAAGAGGAAGAGGAAGAGGAAGAGGAAGAGGAAGAGGAGGAAGAACAACAACAACAACAAAAACAAAAACAACAACAAGAGAAAAACAAGCCAAGGAGGAACACAACTGAGTTTCCTCAACTTGATATAGGCCTAATATAAACAACAACAAAGGATAGTTTTCTCTCTCAAATATTCATTTTCTTAATTGAACCTACATTTTTATGTTCTGAGGGATTGTTTTAGGAATGAGAAGGATTTCCTTCTTTAATTTAAACAAGTCCTAACATCACTGACTCAAAAAAGACAAAGGCAGCCCTACTTTAAATCCTCTGTTGACAGCACTGGGATGACTCACTCTTGCCTCCCCAATACATTTAATAGACCAGGAGTAGAGATTTAATAGGCACTTGGTTTCTACTGTGCCATTTACTCCTTGCTTAGATTTTGGCCACATCTAAAACAAACGAATTTAACATATACTGGCATGAAGTTCACCATTACAATTCATTTGATAGAGTTAAGTAAACCATATATAAAGTCTTGCTCTACAACTGCATCATAATCAGATCTTTTTTTTTTTTTTTTTTTCCTTTTGGAGTACAAGAAATGTGACTGGCATATGTTGTACAGTGATAAAATTAATTCACCTCTTTAAAAGTTAAAAGACTGATATGTTTCCATTAATTAATTCCAAGGTAATTTTTATCAGCAACTTAATTAATCTTATGACATTAATTAGTTTTAGAAGTGAACTAACTCTTAACTATCTTTCAGGATAGATTTTGTCACTTCAGAGAAAACCACGAATTCATCAATTTAAAAAACATGGCTAAGGGTAATGGCAACATTATGCAAAGGGTGTACTTTCTTTGATTAAGAACTTAAGAAAATTAGTCCTTTTTGTGACTTAGTTTCTACTTAGCGATTGACTGAATCATTAATAGTAAAACTATTATTTGAAATATTACATATTCTTTCACTAACAAATTAATTTCCTCTTGAGATATCCTACATTTCTGATGCTACTGAAAAATTTCAATGTAGGAATGTAGATAAAATTATTAATGATTTTATTTATGCCAAATGCTATATACTTGTTATGGTTAATTATATCTTTTTAAGGAAAAAAAAAATGATAGAGACGGCCATTTCGGAGGAGGATTTCCAGACCTACATATACCAAATATGTACATTCACAAAAAGGAATTAACATTTAAACTATTTTAATCTTTATTTAAGGATACCTGAAGTTCATTAACACTTTATGTTAATTTCTAAGATGACTTGAGACTACTGACACTTGAGTGAATCATCTTTTGCTAATAGGTAATTTACTTGACCTATTTACTTTTACTTTACCATTTACTTTACTATTTACATTTATAAAAGAGGATCTTAAGTCTATATCTGTAACCAAAATGAAAACACAGAACAGATACTGTTTGATCTATAATCCCTATTGAGACATGGGCCACTCCACTATGTAGTGTTGCCTCTCTTCAGCACCTTTGTTATCTTATCAGTGGAGGCTCTGATGTGCGGGAATGCAGGCCACTGGGATGTCTTCAGGCACCCCCTCTGAATAAGCACAGAAATGCAGTATAGTCCACCTTGTGTTTATTCTCACACTAGGCATTTCTTATTTGACAATATTTCTGCCCTTGTGTTCAGGACCATGGACAGTCTTCCTATGTATTGAAACATAACAGAAAAACAGCATTTTTTTTTTTTTTAAATTTAGTTAGAGGACCTCGTCCAGCTAGCAGACAAGAAATGCAGGTAATGATTTAAAATATCACTATTTCTCAGATCTCCTTTAGCAAAAGAAAAGTAAATGACAAGTATATGGCATCACACTCAAAACTGCCAACTCCTACTGCCTCCAACATATTAAATAATGCCAAAGAGGCTGAGGGATACAGTGGTCATTGCTTGTTACAAGCTATATTTAGTGTACTCTACTGTATAAATCACCCACTTTTATCATTTTCCCCAGTCTTTCAGGTCCCAATCATTCTTCAAGGTACTGCCTTCTCTATGGAGTCTGCTGTTGTGATCTTTATCTTCAGGGAACTATAGAAAAAGATTGTGGGATAAAGTGCTCTTCTTGATGATCAGCAATAAATTTTGTCATTATATCTATGATGTAATTCATTAGTCTTGTAAATTTTATTTTTGAATTGCTGGAGAGTAAGAGGTTTTATTACTTTCAGTCAAAGAACTTTTGAATGACATACTTGCTAAGTTTTATTTATCAATGATTCTTATATGTTTTCTTCTGTACTCAGCCATTAGGTAAATAGTGAAAATTATTTAGACCCACTCAGCCCATGCAGCAGCCACTAACAACACAGGGTGTGACAAGAACTGAAAAGTAGTATTAAAAATGTAAATGTATTGCAAGCATCAAATAAGTATACAACTTCAAAGTTGAAATTATGCTCATTACATATTTTGAATGCTATATGCATATATTAAGTTAAATAAAATATTACAATAATTTCACCTATTTTTTTAAAACCTTGTTAAATATCTATTGACACACATAGCTAACAATGTACATATTTTTTAACAATCCTAATTTTTAATGATTTGTTTTTCTGAAATCTGGAAATGTGGAAAAGATTTTATATGATTATGTCAATGAATTCTAGAAAAATTAAAAATTTGATGACAGCAGGTTCATATGCACCAGAAAACTCAATGTGTTAATTATATTCAATTGAACAGGAAAGCAGGGCTTTTGCATACATTTAAAACAAGGAGTCTGAGCTATTACATTAGCTGAGATGTGAGGCAGGCTTCACTAAACTCAGTAGGAGCAATCTCTGTAGGAGAGCAGTCTTCAGGCCATAAACTCCCTGGGGTGGGAAGACAGCCATGGCGGGAATTTTCTTCAAACACTGTCAACATTCACGTGACTGACTTCAGGACTTCACTCACGTTTGTCAGATGAGTGCAAATGGGTTATTAGAATGCTGGACTAACTGCAGGAAGTGTGTTGCTGAAGTTGGCTCTCCCTCTCTCTGCATCTCAGCTTGCCCCTGAGGACAGCAGCCTCTTTACTGCCTGTCTCCTCTACCAAGATGGGCCACCTTACCTCAGATCTACTTTGACGGCACAGCTGAGCACAGACTGAAACCTCTGAAACGTTTTCTTCTTTAAATTATTTTTCTTAAGTATATACCACAACCACATACATGTACCAAAAAGAAATTAAAGCCAACACAAACAGTACTTACTTGGTATTTTTCCAGGTTTTTCTGATAAAAAGAAAATACATGTTATGTTTTACTAACATAATAAAGCAAAGAATTTGTGGCATGGATCAATGGCCTATGTTACGGTATCAAATATCTTTGGGTCCCTTGCCTACTGAATTAGAGTTAACAGGCAAATACAGCTCTTCATTGCCCGGGAACATGTTTCTTTGAGTAACTCAGTCTTTTTTTCTTTATAGAAGAAAGTACGTATGTTATCCAATAAGATATTCCTCATCTCAGGTTTCATATGATTTGATTTCTTACTAAAACCAGCAGGATCTTAAAAAATTATTTTGGTTCAACTGTAATTCTAGATAACTTGAGCAAGATTACTTTGCATGATGTAATGTATGTACACTCTTCACAATTTCTAAACTACACAAAATATATCGAGCACTATTATCCTTTCAAAGATGAATACAGACAAGTGACTGCCAATTACATTAATAAACTAAAGACTCTGTAAATGCATTATACAAACCAGATTTCTTTTTCTCTTCAGAAAGTGGTGATTATATGTAATAGAGTATTTTATTAACTGTATGTTTATAACATAAAATAAACACTGGAATGATTATTCAAAATGCCAGGCTATTTTCCTTTTATAAAAGGAGATGTATTATAACTGCCTTCTATCACCATTTAGTAAATGTAAATGTCAGGCTTCAAAACACAAATTTAGCAGAATCTGCATTATGGTGATATACTTTGAGATCAGTAGTTTATACTGTAGAGTTAAGAACTACAATGTTACAAAATACAGTTTTAAAAGAAAATAATTTGAGTCAGCAGACTTTTGTTTCAGGATTGTTGCAGATAAAAGGCTTAAACAGAAAAATCACAAAACTAAATAGCTTAAAATTCTTCACTAATAATTCTCTTACTTTAAAAATGCTGGCATGATTAAGAAGGCAGAACCTGCTGAGGAACCAAGTGGAATCCAAGATACATGTTACAATAAGCAACATAGAGAGTCGGTGGAAAACAGGGCTGGCTCTCCTCTCAATGAGAATCTACCTGTTTACCACCCAGGAAGATAATTAGCTTTGGTTGTGCTTCTCCACTATCTTAGTTGAACTGGCCAAAAAATATGTCACCTTTACCAAATAATTAATTAATTAACAGTTTATTTGTGATTTTGTAATATCACCCAAACACAATTTTATTTTAAAGGGCAATAATGTCCCATTTTCCTGCTGACAATTTCCAGTTTATTGCCCTGGTTAAATTGGTTTTAAAAGTCAATTTATAAATGAAATCCGTGCATGATGCTAATTTTATTTAGTCATAAATAAAATAAATCTCAGTTGAAATTGTTTTAAAAATATTATAGGTATATAAAATTTGATGTTATTTATGTAGCTAAAGGTTTTGTAGTAGAGAATTTTTATCTCTGGCATGATTAATATATTTCATTGATAATATTTTTCATAGTTGATAAGTTTTTCTTAAAATATTATCTTTTGTATAGATTTTCTGTCTGTGTTCTCTCTCATACATAAGCAGAAAAGCATCACTACAAAACTTCTTTTTAAAAAAGTTATTAGTGTTAATAGTCATAGAGTTGAGTACTGTATGAATTTCCATAGCAACAGAGAATATGAATATTCATAAAGTTAATTTACCTTTAGTAACATTGTGAACCTGAAGATGTTCTTGTCTTGTTGGAACTGTTTATTAAAAATGTATATTAAGATGCAAGATTTTAAAGTAACTTCACATTAAATATTAAATTTCTGAGCATGGAATAACTTATGGCATTATAACTAGTTTCTCAAGGTAATTTTCCACAATTTAATTTTATATTGCATTAAAACCTAAGAAGAATAAGTGGTAACAAAAGTATTGTTTTACTATTATAAAGAGATACAGTAGTAATACAATGATTTGAAGGATTAGTATCTATGAAAAACAGGTCACCCATTTCACTCAAATTTGAATAAACAAAACCAGTCATTGTCATTATTATGGCTGATCCTGTTTTCTTTCCGGTCTGGTCTGTATTCTTTAGATAATTAAGGCCTCTTCATGTTTTCCACGATTACACTAAAACCAGTCCTGCCTGTATGATATTACATAGCTTACTAATGGAAACCAAATTGTATGGAGAAGGGAGCAGATATAAAGTTTCCTGGTTGTCCTCCATTGACAAAATAAATGAATGCTTAGTTTTGACCACTACTCTTTCATTCATTAATCTTTTGACAGTGCCATCAGTACATCTTTCAATCAAAACAATATCTTTAATATTCACATATTAAATTTTACTTAATGCCATGAAAAATTATAACTCAAATTATTTTGGCTTCAAATTTTTGTCTTATTTTTATCTCTTCCTGAAAATATATATATTTATCTTGAGTAAAAATATAGGTATCTTAAATAAATGATTATATTTATATAACTTAATAATTTGTGATGAATTTGTGTCATCAATATCCACAATTCAAGAGTCATTTGTAAGACTCTTTCACAGGCCCTCTGTGGTAGGCTCCTGTCCTGTTCCCTATCTTCTCTTGCTTCCAATGTCTGTAGCATCTGCCATCCTGAATGAGGATTGAGCATCTTCCCTAGGATCTTCCTTGTTGTCTGACTTTTCTAGGACTATAGATTTTAGTAGGTTTATCCTATATTGTATGTCTAATAGCCACACATGAGTGAGTATATTCACCATGAATGAAGCAGAGGCTGAGACTCATAGCCAAACTTTGGGCAGAGTGCATGGAATTTTATGAAAAAAGGGGGAGATAAAAAGACCTGGAGGGACAGGAGCTCCAAAAGGAGACCAACAGAGCAAACAAACAAGCAAACAAAAAACAAACCTGGGCCCTGGGAGCCCTGCAGAGACTGATATACTCCAACCAAGGACCATGCATGGAGAGGACCTAAAACCCCTGCTAAGATGTAGCCCTTAGACTCAGTCTCCAAGTGAGTTCCCTAATGAGGGGAGCAGGGGCTATCTCTGGCATGAACTCAATGGCAGGCTCTCTTATCACATCCCCTTGCAGGGGAGGAGGGTGCAGCCTTGCCAGGCCACAGAGGAAGACAATGCAGCCAGTTCTGATGATAGGCTAGGGTTGAATAGAAGGGAAGGAGGACCATCCCTATCAGTGGACTAGGGGAAGGCATAGGGGGAGAAAACGGAGGGAGGGTGGCATTGCGGAGCAGACAAGGGAGGAGGCCACAGCCAGGATACAAAGTGAATAAATTGTAATAAATAATAAATAAAAAAATTTAAAAAGGGTCATATGCACTTGTAAGTGAATATTTACTATGTGTGACTTTCTGCTTCTGGGATACCTCACTAAGGATGATCTTTTCTAGTTCTCACCATTTGCCTGAAAATTTCATGATTTCTTTGTTTTTTATTGCTGAGTAGTATTCCACTGTGTAAATGCATCACAGTTTGTGTATCCATTCCCACGTTGAGGGACATCTGGGTTGTTTCCAAATTCTGACTATTATGAAAAAAGCCGCTATGAACATGGTTGAACAAATGTCTTTGTATACTTGAACATATTTTGGATGTATGTGTAGAAGTCTTGGATGGTGAGGTAGTGCTATTCTTAATTCTGAGAAAGTGCCAAACTGATCCCCAAAGTTATTGTAAAAGTTTACATTCCCACCAGCAATGGAAGAAAGTTCCCCTTTCTCCACAGCTTCTCCAGCATGTGTTGTCACTTGAGTTTTTGATCTTAGCTATTCTGATTGGTTTAAGGTGATATCTCAGGGTCATTTGATTTGCATTTCCCTGATGACTAAGGACATAGAGCATTCCTTTAAGTGTTTCTCTGCCATTCAATATTCCTCTATTGAGAATTCTCTGTTTAGCTCTGTACCCCATTTTTTAATTGGATTACTTGGTTTGTTGGTGTTTAACTTCTTGAGTTCTTTATATATTCTGGATATTAGCCCTCTGTCAGATATATTAGACATATAATATAGGATAAACATACTAAAACCTGTACACCTAAAGAAGCTAAGTGTGAAGGAGGACCCTGGGTAAGATGATCAATCCTCATACAGAAAGGCAAATGAGATGGACATTGGAAGAGGGAGAAAACAGGGAACAGGACAGGAGCCTACCACAGAGGGCCTCTGAAAGACTCTACCCAGTAGGGTATCAAAGCAGATGTTGAGCCTCATAGCCAAACTTTGGGCAGAGTGCAGGGGATCTTATGAAAGAAGGGGGAGATAGAAATACCTGGAAGGGACAGGAGCTGTACAAAAAGAGCCACCAAATCAAAAAATCTGGGCCCAGGGGTCTTTTCTGAGACTGATACTCCAACTAAGGACCATGCATGGAGATAAACTAGAACCCCTGCACAGATGTAGCATAAGGCAGCTCAGTGTCCAAGTGAGTATCCTAGTAATGGGAACAGGGACTGTCTCTGACATGAACTCAGTGGCTGGCTCTTTGATCACTTCCTCCTGGGGGGGGAGCAGCCTTACCAGACCACAGAGGAAGACAATGCAGCCAGTCCTGATGAGACCTGATAGGCTAGGGTCAGATGGAAGGGGAAGAAGCCTTCCCCTATCAGTGGACTTGGGGAGGGGCATGAGAGAAGTTGAGGGAGGGAGGGTGAGATTGGAAAGGGGTGAGGAAGAGGGCTATAGCTGGGATACAATGTGAATAAACTGTAATTAATAAAAGTAAATTAATTTAAAATATTAAAAATAAAAAGTCATATTATGGAGTTTATTTATCATTAACAGGTAAAAATTGCTTCAGAGTATAAATTTCTATTCTCTTAATATATAATAGCAACCATGTGAAGCCTGTACCTTTTAAAAGTTGAAGTGATACTCTGATTTTATCTATAATTCTAGCATTTTCATTTTCATAAATGGCTTTTATTATTTGTTATTGCTCATGAGACATAAATGCATAAATTTGTTATGTTTACCTTTACTTTCCTTTTCAGATTTTTCAATTTTTTTCTTTCCTAGGGAGATAAAACAACATGAAATAATTCATTTATGATACAATGTTTTCATTCACTCTTGGACACTAGAGATTGGACTTGAATGCATGAGGAAGCATGAGTGATCAGGGCTGTCCCATTTTAAGGTATGAAGGGACATTCTTTGTATGAGATGAAATGTGCTGCTTGTATTTAGGTACCTGCGTGTATAGTGCTCTTGCTTTTTCTCTTACGTATTTTGAAAAACAAGACCATGACATTAAAAAGAGAAAATCAAAATAGAGACAAAAATATCTGTTTTCATTGTCACTGCATAATTAGGATTTGATACTGTGCAGTAGTTTCTCAAACTAATGAGTGTAAACACTGAAAAAGTACTTGGGATAGCTAAACGATGGAAGCAGACTAGCAAATCAGAGTTTTGATTGACTGATGCTTTTCTTTTTTAATTTTTTCATTATTATTATTTATTACAATTTATTCACTTTGTATCCCTGCTGTTGCCACCTCCCTCATTTCTTCCCAGTCCCATCCTTCCTCCCTCTTCCCTTCTATGTCCCTATACACCTCCACTAGTTCGCTGATAGGGGAGGTTTTCTTTTTAGTGTATGTTTTTTAGAGAAGACTAAGAAATAATGAGAGAAAACTGAATATGGATGAAAATGTGAAGTCTTTTCTGCTCCCTCTTTCAGTGGGTTTGGGAAGTGTTGAGCTTGTCTGCAGATGAGAACACTGAGCATTTGAGCATTTGGGCAACTTTTTATGCCCGTTAATAGTATGCAGTTAGAGAAAGATCTAGGTTACAACTGTTTGGCACAACCCAATTATACTTCCTTTCAGAGATGAAATCCTTACCTGACTCTACGGCTTCTGATGTTTCCTCTTTAGAAGAAAAAAGTTAAAAAAAGAAGAAAAATAGGTGATGTTTATTTCAGCAGATAATTGAACTTTATTTTCAGATATTTTTACTAAATTATAATAGACTATAATGTTCAAATAGCAGAAATATTCTGTTAACTAGTACTTCTAAACTGTGATGAGCCATCTACTCTGAAAGTGGATTTATGGTACAAAGTAATTTAAAAACATCCAATATGATACAAATAAATTATAAACCATATAAAGTCACAATATAAACCATAAAACTCTCCTCTATCCACATTTAACTTGATCTCATAGAAGCTTGCATTATTCATTGACTTTTATTAAATATCCATATATAAAATTCTGTGCCATGGGCAATGAATATGGGTTTATGAAAGTCAGTGAAAACTATAGCAGCAAACTGACTTAGCTTCTAGTGATATGAAATGACATTTACCTTTAGTTCGGACATTACTTAAACAGTTTTTTTTCCTCCTTTGGTTATTTCACAAAACAATAATATTCTAAATGTTACTCAGCGTGTTTTATTATCCTTAAATTTTGCAAGAAAATATCAATATTTACTGAAATGTAAACCTCTCAAATTTGAAAACACACCTCTTGGAAAAGGAAAAATGTTATAGTTAATAATCTATATTTTACAAATTCTGGGAGTTATTCTATAGTTTATTTTGTGATAATGACTATAATATGTGAATAATGTTTCATAAACAAAATAATATTTTCATATGGCAAGCATTCTATTTTAACTTGAAACTCTTCATTTTGGTAGTATTCTTTACATCAGCAGCAATGATATGAGCTAAACATGGCAACAACTTTCTCCAATGCAAGGGCAATATTTGATGTTTAAGTTTGGCACTAGATCTCTTCAGAGAAAATCATAGCTGCACCTGTTAAAGAATGCCACCACACTGTTAAGGAAGCAGTTAGTACTTGGCATTTAAAACATTTAAAGTGAGCTCCCTCCCTGTCTGCATTCCCTCAGGATTCTCTGGATCCCTCTCGTGGAGCCAACCTTCCCTCTCACCCCATCTGTTTGTGTCAGCAAGCCAGTTCTTGGAGGCAGTCTCTACCTGGGAACCCACTGGCCAGCAGGCATGACAGTCAGGTAGGTAACCTGCACTTTCCTTCCTGGCCTCTGTTCCCACTTGCCCAGTCTGACCCACAACCTGTAACAGATCACTTGCACAAACCTGTCCTCCCTCTGCACCTCCATTATCTGTGTGATTAGGCAGAACCAGCTTTGCTCCTCCTGGTGGATCATTTCAGGGCCTATATCAAGCCCTCCAGTCACTCTTTCTTGTCATCCCTAAAATGCTTCCTAATGGGCTACAATTAACAAGGACTCAGAAGCACTCCCTACCAGGCAACCTACACCCACCACATAGAGGACAACAGAAGCCAAGAAATTGTACGCCTTCCCCAAAAAGACAAGATCAGATGTTAACTCCTAGAATCATAATCATCACTGTTGCAGATGTCTCGACACCAGCACAGAATATAAGCATTAACACCCAAGACAGTATGTCTCCACCAGAACCCAGCAACTGCTAACAGACTCTACTGAACAGACTCTGGAAATGTACTGTAATGGAAGCACAAGACACTGACTTTAAAACGCCTATGATGATTATGTCCAAGGCTCTTAAAAGAGGATATGAATAAGACCATTAATAAAATGTATGAAAACACTAACAGAAAGTGGAGTAAATAATAAAACAGGTTCAAGAAATAAAAGTGAAAATAGAACCACTAAAGAAAACTCAAACTGAAATAAAACTGGAAAGGAAATTTGAAGAAGGAGAAAAGAGCAAACAGGACAGGAGCCTACCACAGAGGGCCTCTAAAAGACTACCCAGAATTATCAAAGCAGATACTGAGACTCATAAACAAACATTGGGCAGAGTGCATGGAATCTTAGGAAAGAAGGGGGAGATAGTAAAACCTGGAGAGGACAGGAGCTCCACTAGTAGAGCAACAGAACCAAAATATCTGGGCACAGGGTTCTTTTCTCAGACTGATACTCCAACCAAGGACCGTTCATGGATATAATGTAGAACCCCTGCTCAGATGTAGGCCATGGCAGCTCTGTATCAAAGAGGGTTTCCTAGTAAGGGGAACAGGGACTGTCTCTGACATGAACTCAGTTCCTAGCTCTTTGACTGCCTCCCCTTGATGAGGAAGCCTCCTTGCCAGGCCACAGAGAGGACACTGCAGCCAGTCCTGATGAGATTGGATAAGCTAGGGTCAGATGGAAGGAGAGGAGGACCTCCCCTACCAGTGGACTTGGAGAGGGGCATAGGAGGAAATAAGGAAGGGAGGTTAGGATTGGGAGGGGAGGGGAGGTTACAGCTGGGATACAAAGTGAAAAAACTATAGTTAAAATTTAATAAAAAATTAGGAAGTAAAACAAAACCCTCAATGGTGAAACTCACTATGCTTCTACAAATAAGGAAGAAAGAATCTCAGGCACTGAAGGTGAGATAGAAGAAACAGACAACTTGGGAGGAAAAAAAAGTAAACCTAAAAATATTTTATAAATTATCCAGGCACAAAATATTCAGGAAATCTGGGTAGTTATGAAATGTCCAAATATATGAAAAATAATAAAAGAACTAATAGAGGAAGGAGAAGGAACTCAGGTCAAAGGCATAGAAAATACTATCTTTTCTTTTTATCTTATTAACTATTAAAAATAAATTGGCAGCTCAGTGTCCAAGTGTGTTCCCTAGTAAGGAGAACAAGAGCTGTCTCTGACATGAACTCAGTGGCTGGCTCTTTGATCACCTCCCCTTGAGCAGGGAGCAGCCTTACCAGGCCGCAAGGAAGGTGATGCAGCCAGTTTGATGAGACCTGATAGGCTAGGATCGGATGGAAGGGAGGAGGACCTCCCCTATGAGTGGACTAGGAGAAAGGCATGGGAGGAGATGAGGGAGGGAAGGTGGGATTGTGAAGGGGGGAGGGAGGGGGCTACAGCTGGGATACAAAGTGAATAAATTGTAATTAATAAAAATAAATTAATTTAAAAAATAGACTGTTTTCAGCCAGGTGCAATAGGGCACACCTGTAGTCTCTGTACTCTGGGAGGCAGAGTCAGGTGGATCTCTGTGGACCAACCTGCTCTACAAATCGAGTCCAGGACAGCATAAGCCACACAGAGAAACCCTAACTGAACAACTCACTACTGAATGAAAAGCTGCTCAACACAGAAATTAAAAGGGAAATTAAAAACTGTTTGCAATTGATTCATATGAAGATACAGCATACCCAAATTTATGGACCACAGTGAAGGTGGACAAAATAAATAAAACAAGTGACAGCTCATGCCAGAATAACCAAGATTCGATAATGATGTCTCATGCTGTTGAGGATGTGGGAAAAAGTGGGCACTCATCTATTGACTGTGGGAATACAAATCCATATATCCACTATGGAAGTGTGTGTGGCAGTTCCTAGGAAGCTGAGAACAGATCTACTTCAAAATCCAGCTACATCCAAAAGACTACATCCTACTACAGAGACAACTGCTCATCCATATTCGTTGCTGCTCTAGTCATAATACCAGAAGCTAGAAACAACCTATACGTCCACCAGTGGATAAATAGGTAAAGAAAATGTGGTACATTCACACAATAGAATATTACTAAGCCATTAAAAATAGTGATATTTACAGTTGAATGGATGTAGCTAGAACAAATTCTGAGTGAAGTAACTTAGACCTTGAAAGACAGATATGGTGTGAATTCTCTTATATGTGGATATTAGATGTTAGGTCTTCAATTATCAGGCTACATTCCATAAAACCATAGAGGACATTAATGGAGTCTGAGCTCATGGTGGAGGGATGGCTTCTCTGAGGAAGGAAAATAGAGCATGTAGTTTGGATAGGTGGTGGCAGGGAGCCCAAAATAGAGACTTAAATGGAGAAGGAGAAGCAAGAGGGGAATAATGGATAAATTATAGGGAGGGGCAGCTAACACTAGGGATCATTTGAGGAGTCATATGGAAGGCTACTATGTCGAAGCCTCTTTAAAGAAATCTAGTATAATTACCACATACGGGGACAAACAAGCCCTGATTCGACATCTCTTGCTGGCACGAGGGTGCTGGAAATAGAACCTGGGTTCTCTGGAAGAACAGCCGGTATTGGCTGTTCAGCTACACTACTGTTTCCTGCCTCCATGTATCATTCTGTGAAAAAAGTCGGAGTGACATTTTAGGCGTTCCTCATATATTCTAATTTAGTTCATTGGGCATAACCAAAGGCACACATTCTCAGAGGTTAACAAATAGCACATACCGGTATCTTCTGTCAATCAAAGTCTGTTATATAAATAATAGCATAATCATCCTTATATTAATAAACCTATTTTTAAAATTTAATTTACCATTTACTGAGGTTGTAAAATTAAAACCTCATAATAGGATATTCTTTTAAAGTCTCATAATAGGATATCCTTATATTAGTAGGATGTGAGAGGGGTGTGTGTGTGTGTGTATGTGTGTGTATGAGTGTGTTGTGAGTGTGAAAGTGTGTGCACATGTGCTATCACACATGGATATAGGTTAGAGGACAGCACTGTGGACTCTGGTTTCTGCCCACCTTTCACTGGGTATAGTGCATTGAACAAGGCTTTTGTAATATATATTTCTACCCCATGAACCACCTCGCTACCCCATATCCTTAAAGTTCTAAATGATATACTTACTTGAAGATGGCTTAGGCTTATCTAAAAGGATAAAAAACACAAATAAAAGTTTTCTATCTACATTTAGCATACTAACTCTGTATCTTCTATTTTGCTCTTACAGTTAAATGGGAAAAAATAAGTATACATTAAAATAAGTAACAGAGGAATATTTCGTGAATCTTTAAAATATTTTCCAATAGGTTTCTATAGAATATATGGAATTTGGGGAGTGTTGAGCTTTTTGGTTTACTCTTTATCTGCAAAATTTCAGCTTTTATCCACTAAGAGATGAATACTTAATCTGAACTGTTTTGTCTTTATGAGCTTCACAGAATCAAAATTCTGCCACTGTCCTTTCTGAAAAACCATTAATATTCACTAATAATTTGAACCCTTTAAGGTATGGATGAAAGTGACATAAAATGTCACAAAGAATAAATTTACAGTTGATAAAAATCTCCACTTTATAAGTACATTTCTCCTCCAATACAGCATGCCTTCTGAAATTATTAAAACATTATCCAGTCCTGTATATAAGCTTTTTTTATTCATAAACAAATAATATTCCATCATGATTTGGTGTATTGTGGGTGGTAATAGGATGTATAGAGAAGAGAGGAGAAAGACGATTTTTCAGTTAGTATCCCCGACATCACACCACCTAAGCCATAGAAAGCAGTGCATACCATGAAGCTGAGTGATATCATAAAATAACAAGCTAATTTTTTACAGATTTCTATGAATTTATTTTAAGAAAATATAATTCTTGTCGAAGTCCTCAATCAGTCAAATTTAACATCTAATTTTAAATAATATTATAAAACCATATGAAGGGATTCTAACTCATGAGTATGATAAACGACAATAATACTAGCCTTGCTAAATAGCAAAATTATGGAAAGAACTTGTAAGTCGTAAAAGCAAACACAGTTTGATAGCTTTTCTGTGTCATGTAACATGCTTTGGTAATCTTATTTTGATTGCCTCTAATACCATAGCTCTACTGTCAGATAAGACAGATTATAGTACAAAACCCCAAGCTGAACAGTACTGATCAACAAAGCGAAAAATGCCTGCTTCATCTTTTTAATGCGCAAATTCAATAAGCATGATGAAAAAGACAGCGTGTAAGCCGAAAGGGCCAAGAATACCTGTTTTTATAGACTGGCGCTCTTTCTCTTGATGTTCAGCTTTTTCTAGAGAGAAAAATGAAAATTTACAGGAGATGTGAATATACTTGCAGCAGGAAGTGTTTCACATGTCGTGTGATCCTCCCTTGCACAGGAAGCATGCTCCTAAAACCATTTCCATGCAACCTGTAACGCGGGAAGTGCATTGTCAAAGACTATGTTATAAGCAGGGTTAGATTCCTTCTCAGGGGACCCCGAGGAAGTGATCTGTATGCAGCTGAAAGGCAGTGTCAGGCGGCTCGCTATCTTCAACCCTGTGGTTTAAGAACACAGCATGTCCAAGAGGAGAAATTGAAGAGAAGCTGCTTCCTTAGCGAAGATGGCCATGGGGGAGGGAGTCCTCCTCTGACCTTTCTGTTTTCAACTTTCCTTCTTTCCGATTAGGAAACCATTTAATTCAGAACGTTGACTCTTGTGAGTTCAGGACGTTACATTGTTTAAAATGTAATCTAGACATGACTTACTCTAGCGTGCACCTCAGTTCACGTCCTTCTCATCACCCTGTCTTTCCAGGTCTAATCAGAAGCGTCACAGCTGACTCTCACTGGTTCCAGAATGCGGCAAAATGTCTGAGCAACAGATGCCTAAGTCCTCTGAAAATATTCAGAGTAACATTGTTTTAAAAAATCTTCCTTTTATCAAACAAAGAATTCCAAAATTCCACGTAGTGATATATCTTGAAAGAAAGTGAGAATATTTGGAAACTAAGCAAAAACTAGAGCAGGCCACACATATCGACTCCCAAAGTTAGTCTTGGGGCCTTGCCAGAATGTGCCTGTCTTTTCTTTCCTTCATCTTTGAACTTAGAGATCCTCCGAAATTGTTGGCAGTTTGCTCCAACATCACATACTAATTTTTGAAGAATATGGAAATATGTGAGCATAAGTTGCAAAATAAATTTGATACCATTTAAGAACAGAGTTCCATAAATTGAATTTACATAAATGTTAAGCTAAATACTCAGGCAAAATAAGATGTAGAAGTCAGTGTTCAAATATAAAGCATAGTTAGCACTACAAATGTAAGATAAAATGACAAACATAAAATCTATCTATCTATATCTCTATCTATCTATCTGTCTATACACACACACACACAAAATATGTATCAGGAGTGCTAGAGTACCTTTATTCTAATTAGCCTCTATAAATCCACACCTTATCTTCTGAGCCACCAATATAGAACCCTATTTTTCTCTGTCACATTTGTCTTTAGATCTTATCACTTAGCTTTTACTCAGTGGTTAAACATATGTCATGACTTCATTTCAGCTTGTGCTCTATAAAGGCATTTCTCTGAGAAGCAGACTCATAATTTTGACAGAGTATCAGACTTGTTTACCACTTGTGTGAATACGGTTAAATGTTCACTACCTCCTGAGTTCCGACAGAACCTTTTAAAGGATCCACCACTGCAAACTGAGTGTAAAGAAATGTATGACCCCTCTAGTTTTTAAGTTTGACTCAGAAGGAAATGTCACGATTTTAGTAGATAAATGGCAAAATGATTGGAAATTTGTGGTTTTCTAAATGCTAAAATCTGTAGTGTAGCCTAAAACATAACATTTAATAATAAGTATAGTCAATAACACAATTATTTAATTTCCCCTTGCCTCTTACTATGTAAATTTACATGATTTGCTACCCACTTCTTGCATAGAGTATTTAATTACCAGTATTAACTTACCTGTTTAATATTAATAATACTAAGAGACCTTCCAGAATTTCTTCCATACAAATATTGTAACCTAGAACCCCTGCTAGGATGTAGCCCATGGCAGCTCAGTATCCAAGTGGGTTCCCTAGTTAGGGGAACAGAGACTGGCTCTGACATGAACTCATTAGCTGGCTCTTTGACCTCCCTCCACCCCCTGAGGGAGGAGCAGCCTTGGTAGGCCACAGAGAAGGACCTTGCAACCAGTCCTGAAGAGACCTGATAGGCTATGATCAGGGGAGGAGAACCTCCCCTATCAGTGAACTTAGAGGGAATGAGGGAGGGGGCTACAGCTGGGATACAAAGTAAATAAACTGTAATTAATATAAATAAATAAAAATAGATAAATAAAAATATAAAACAAATATTATGAATCACTGATTAATAGTGAAACATAAGGAAGTTGAATCAAAGCCATAAATCAACATTAATTTATCACTTATACAGATAATTTAGTTATAGGTTGCACTAAAAAAATGACAAAGAAAACAAAAAAAAAACAAAGAAAATATTTTTCAAAATTAAGTTAGTAGGCTATTTTACTTGCTGGTTTAGGGCTTAAATGTGGAGAATGATGAAAAATAGATAGCATCTTGATCAGTACTAGCCACAGGACATTCTGTATATGTATTTGTTCTTAGTTTAAATTTTTCTCTCAGTTTAAAGTCAACTCATATTTTTTTCTGAACGTTCTTATGTTAACATAACAAATATAATTAATCATATTGCTTAGTGAAAAACTGATTAGAGATGTGAAAAACATATGACATTTAAAAATGAT
The DNA here is from genome assembly GCF_030254825.1 of Meriones unguiculatus. Lineage (NCBI taxonomy): Eukaryota > Metazoa > Chordata > Mammalia > Rodentia > Muridae > Meriones > Meriones unguiculatus. The sequence continues at coordinate 32,955,026 of NC_083367.1, read as the reverse complement.
CTCTATATTTGAAATATAAATATGCTGAGATAATTTTTTATCATCCTTAAATACCCACAATAGACTGAGATACTCTAGGGTTGGTGAATGGATTAATATACCACTGCAAAAATTAAAAAATAGAGTTATAAATCTACTCCACTATAAGAAGAAATGAAAACAAATGGAATGTAATATTCTCATAATAGCCTATAATTTGTATGGGATTCTTTCACTTGAGTTGTTGCTTTCTTCTTTTTTTTTTTTTTTTCAATGCAGTTTATTCAGGAACATTGAACAATCCTCGGACCCCGGGGAAAGCCAGCCCACAGCTTAAATAGCCTCTGGGTAGCCAACCCAGGCGTGCCACGGGGGCAATGCAGATAGGTCCACATACATGGAAGCAAGCCAGATCCTCGGCCTTAGCCAAATGTGGAGTTGTTCGTGACAGAGAGCACTCACCATCGGGAAGGTGGAAGGCGGAAACCAGCTCCATCTTTAAGGCATAGCATTCCGCAGCTCTCTACAGTTCCCCCTTTTTGTTTTAGACGCATCAGGCAAGAGTAGAGGTCTGATCTCTGATATTAGAAATAAATTGGGACTTTGTACAGATGTTCATTTAGGTGTCATCCACCCAAAGAGCATCAGACCCGTCCGAATCTTTGAATCCTATCTATTTCATTACCTCAGTTCAAAGAAAAATGCTTCATAGATATTTTGTTTTAGAACAATTATAAGTAATAAACCACGGTTCTCTGAATGGTCAAAATGGCAATATTTTATTCTAGGATTCAGAGAAAAGAGACTACATGGTTAAAGACACCAGCTCAGAACAAGACTCAGATGTTTTCTTTCTTTCTGAGAAAGTTTCCAAATCCAGAAATTCTGAACTCTTTTTTTTTCACCCATGAAATAATAGAAGCATTTCTATAAATCCCTCTTTAAGGCAGATCTTTAAATATGTGTAACCACACAGCTCTCTGAAGAACTCCCATGAAAAGAATCCTATGACCTGAGTTATAAACAGAATAAAACTCCAAATTCTCTGATTTAGTTTAATTTTTTAAATTTATTTATTATTGTACGTGTTAGTTCTTGGCTCGGTGTGTATTTCATTCACAGAGAGAGATAGAAGTAAAGATAGATACATATAGGTAGGTAGGTAGGTAGATAGATTGATTGATGGATGGATGCTTGATAGAATGAAGATGATAGTGTCAGATGTGTGCATTATAGAGGTCAGAGGACAACTTTCAGAAGTTAATTTCTTTTATTATGGGACTTGGGAATTAGGCTCAGGTCATCTGGCTTGTTACTAAGCATTTTTGCTCATTGGCTATCTTGTTGAACTAGATTTCTGCAATTTTAAGATTTGAGAAAATGTTTTGGAAATAAGATAAAAGATCAAATTACAATACATGAAAATTAACATTTTTAATGGATTTATTAATAAATTATATGTAAGTTTGTTATTCACACTCTGAAAGAATAATGTTAAGCCACTTTCTATGACCTTCAATGAATAACTCAGAATTTTAGAATTTATGCCATTAAATGTGTGCATGATTCACCTGTGATATCTCAGTAATGTATCTGCCTAAACAAGTAGTGAGCAATAACAAAACCATGCTTATATTTAAGGAGAAAAGCTCAAGGTTTCCCATCCTTAGACTAAGCACTACTAGCAATTAGTGAATGCTGAAAGAGGAAGATTTAGTCTTTCTCAGTGATGAGCTCCCTATTGCTTATCCAATATCAAGTTTTTAGTCCTAAACAAGCAACATTTAATAGAATCAGCAGGTTTTATTCATATATTTATTCACCTGTACATGTCTGTAAAACATTAGTAATCAAAGAAAAAGAGGTCATGGATATTAAAGTTAGGGGGCACAGGAGAGGTTGGAGGAAAGAAAGGGAAAGTGAAAATGATGTTAATATATTTTAACTTAAAAATTTTAAATTAAAAATTATTCATATTTCATGCATACTTTTTCATATCTACACACACCAATTGAAATTAAAACAAAGATTGTAAAAGAATCTCATACCTGTTTTTTCTGCGGTAACAGTTTTTACCTGCTTGAAAACTTTTTGTTCTGTGATAGGGAAAAAAATGTTAATATAAGCAGAAATAAAATATATCAATAGAAAGCAATGATGTATTCGAATTTTGATATTTTGTTTGCTTAAATATAAAAATAAAAAAGTTACAGTTTTCTCAATAAAGCAGCAAACCATAAGTTATTTTAGATCAAATGAAAGAACAGGGAGATGTTTCCAAATGGAGATCTCCCTGGTAGCTCTCTTGCTGAATTTTTACAAATATAAATTGTTTCCTACTCTGCAGGTATGAACGTTGCATTTTTCCCCTGTGATTTAACAGGGAAAAAAAACTGATTTAACAGTGCTTATATACATAAAGGTGTTGCTATTATATATATACATGCATTTACATACATTTAATGGGGGGGGGGGAAACATGGTCTCATGTGGTTCAGACTAGCTTTGAACTTGGTATGTACCCGAGGAAGCCTTTGAACCCTCTTGCCGCCAGCTACCAAGTGCTGAGATTACACCCAAACGCGTATATCTCTGCACCCTGTGGGATCTCATACTGTAAAAGCATAGATGGATCAAACCAAACTGACTCAAATGCCACCACATATGTATTTTCTTACATGCAATGTAAAAGTGTAAGCAAATGTTATCCTATGGTATCCTATCCTATCCCTATGGAGGGATTGGGACGGGAGGAGGGAGGGAACCACAGGGGGGATACAAAGTGAGTAAAGTGTAATTAATAAAGAACGTTTAAAAGAAAGAACCTTGCCTAACCATATTCATAGGATTATGTGGCACTTCTTGAAGGTGCCTAGGATGATGGATAATATTGTACACAGCAACAGAAGGCTGAGGAGCCTGAAAAGAAATTTTGTACTGACTCAGCTTAAACAAAAACTAGAACTCTCTATCCTTTTTTTTCTTTTTTTTTTTTTTTTTTTTTTTTTGACGTCTGCTCTGTTTTATTTTTCTAACCACTGACCATCAATAAAAGACCGAGCGCTATGGCTGGTGCAGCGCGGCCGCGGGCGCCGGGAGGGTGGCCGCGTGGGGAGGGCGGGGCTCCCACCGAAATCTCTATCCTTTAAATAAAATCTAGCTATCAAGTTGTTCTTGTAAATTCTGCATCTTTATCTTTAGAGTATATTGATTCAATTCTATTTTCTCCAAAACCAAAAAGGAAAGGAAGATAGTATAGAGGAGAAGGTGGGGGAGATGAGGAAGGAGGAAAAACGTGGATTCACTCAGTGTTCTTGGAACATAGTAGGTCTAAGGTGATAGGAAGCAATCTAAAGCATGACTTTTAGCACACTGTCTTGTTCTAAGTAGTAAAAGTAAAATCCGAATGAAGAGCCTTTCCACCTGGGAGCTTACTGGATACTCTTTATGATAAGCCCAGGTCTGCTGGGCAGGGCAGGGCAGGGCAGGGGAGGCCGTCTATTAGAATCCTACCATTGATCTCTCAGTTAAACCAATACTGGGATGATGACTAAAATTGGAAATGTTCTTTAGAAGCTGAAGGCTGGAAGCATGAGTTATCACAGGTGACTTTAGATCTGACTCCATATTCTTTCTTTTGTTATAAACAGAGCAATGGCAGACAATTGGATGCGACAATAGCACCTAGGAAATACCTGGTTTCCCATGGGGAGCAGCTTGCTCTGGTTTGGCGACATCCTGCTCTGAAAAGTAGTAAAACACAATGTTTCAGATATTTTAGTTTTATAATATATATAACATAATGAATATTCTCTATGGCAGTCATAACTTGAAAATAACAAATGTGGCAATAGGGAGAAATTATTTTCAAACTTCTATGCTATCCTATCTCACATCAAAGACTTAAATGCTTTATTATATAAAAAAACAATACACATAAATAGCACCTGTAACTTTCAAATCATGGGCTCTTTGCAAAGTATAAATGTGGAAGCATATATTAACCTTTCCAATTTTTGAAATGGAAAATGCTCTTTAAAGAGATTATATATTATATATTATATATATTACAGAAGAAACTGCTGTACATACTGCGTATTTGGGGCTTCTCAGATGATGCTGAAATGATAAGAATTAATAAATTATCTGATAAATGAAATATTTTAAAACAGCTAATCTAAGTTCTAAGTGGTATTAGGTATAACTAGCTTTAAAAAGCCCTCTATTTTTTTTAATGCTGGGCCAGTGATATGTTTCAGCAGGTATGTGTACTTGCTGTCAAACCTGATGGATGACTTAAGCTTGCTCCCCAGGAACCACATGACAGAAAGAGTGAGACAGTTCCTAGAACTTGTCCTCTGACCACAATTTGCTAACCTTGGCATGAGTATATGCACACACACTTTCTCTCTCTCTCTCTCTCTCTCTCTCTCTCTCTCTCTCTCTCTCATTGCTCACTAAATAAATAAACATAACTTTAAAAATTAACATAAAAGTCTGGTATTCAACATTCACCTCCAAAAACCAAAAAAATACCAAAAATAAAACATAAAAATGAACATTAATAAGCTCTGTGCACGCAAATGTATTATTTGTAAGAACATCCAGACACGAGTTATGATTGGCTGCAAGGTAAACTCCAGGGAGGAGTGGAGCAACATGGCAAAGCCGCACACGCATCTAGATTTGGAATCTTAGATTGGTTTATAAGAAAAGATTTTGATATGTCATGTCTCATAATGAAGAAATGGCTTCCAAGAAGTTTGAGTGCTTTCATAAACTTGCCTCAGGTCAGTAACTAGTTGGTACCACAACAAGGACGTAATCATGACATTGTAAACTGAAAAGGTCCCCTTGTTTTTAGGTCAACATTACCGGATAATGAAATGATAGGGTTTGTCTGGGATGATTTCTTAACAGAATTACTTATGGCTTGGAAGAAAATCAGACATGGCTGTTGGTATAATGTTCTTTTGAAATTGATACACCTTACCCTTGTTCATTCAAATATTGATTTTTCTCCTCCACTCTCTGGTTTCAATCCGGACATTGCATTGTGATACTTTTTCTAAGCATCACCTGTCTCAACTTTGTGTAAACATGACAAAATAAAACAACCAGCCACAAGGTTGAGCAATAGAGAGAAAGGAGTAGGCGGGAGAGGGGAGGAACCAGAGGACAGGAAGGAGTGGGAGACAAGGGCAGGAGGGAGCTGGGAGAACAGAGGCAGGAGGAAAGGTCTTGGAATGGTGTGGATTGAACCTAATATATCACAAAAAGCAAGTATAATGTGGGAAATCTGAATGGTAGAAACTATGTGGTAGAAGCTGACATGATTATACTTGATTTCAAAATATCCAGAAAAATAAATGATAACTTCTGGAGTCATTTCTAAATTTAGTATAAAGCAGTGGTTCTCAAACTGTCGATCTCAATACACAATTCGTTTGGGGGAGGGGTCACAAATCAGATATTTTGCATACCAAGTATTTACATTATGATTCATAAGAGTAGAAAATTACAGTTATGAAGTATCAATAAAATACTTTTATAGTTGGGGTCACCACAACTTGGGGAACTATATTAAAGGACCACAGTATTAGGAAGGTTTAGAACTGGTATAAAGCCATATTATAGACATATCTTGGTAACTGGTAATCTGGATTTTACTTGAGTACTGGGAAATATTATTGGACAATAGAAAGTAGAAAATCACAAGGAACTGAGAGACCTTAAGTTTGTTAGTAGCCAGTACAATTTCAGTATGAGGGAAATATGCATTCTAATACCAGTTAACATATTTTACCTGGTTTTGCTTCCTTTTTAATTTGAGGCTCTAAGAAGAGAAAGAAACAGAAGGAAATAATAAATTAGAGCACAAATTATCATTGCAATTACTTTGTATTCATTCAGCTCCATAGAAAATGAGGAATTTTGCTAATAATTAATCCATATTCATGGTGCTTTGTTAAGGAAGGATTATTGAACACAGTAGTTAGAGACTCACTATACCCCTGTCTGTCATTAAGCTGTTGTTTCAAAATGTGCCTCAGGTGAACAGATAGTTGAAAGTTGATTTAAATCTAAATTATCTCCTTATTTTCAAGCTGCTTAAAAGAAATATCTCCAAAATAACATTAGACAATTCATTCCAACAACAAAATTGGAAGAGATTGTTTGAAATAAATATAATTGATATGTGGTTAATTTAGAAATTCAGACACATACTATTATGGTTTGAATGTATCCCCCAAGGACAGGTTGAGTTCTCAGCATCAGTACCCTCAAAGTGACATAATTTGGTAATTAGTTTCGTGCAGATGTAACTAATTAAGATGAGGTGCAACCTTGTTAGGATCAGGTGAGTCTTCATAAGAAATAGAGAGGGAGAAGGTTGACATGTGGCAATGGAGGCAGAGACTGAAGTGATGAATTTAAGTGCCAAGGAATGCATATGTCCATGGTAACCACTAAAGAAGAGTCAAAGAGGACATTTCCACCAAGCTTGGAAAAGGAGTGTGGTTCGGAATTGTGGTGGAACACACTCATTGTGTAAGAAGCAGTTTGAAGCGTCTTATTCCAGTCATAGAAACTCACAGATTGTATTAGGTAGAGGAATACTGCTGCAGCAATTGCAGGTATGGAGGTAGTCTGTGGAAGACATAGTGGGGTGATACTGGGAGTTTTTTAAATACCTGAAAAGAGTGAACCTGGAATGCCTTGAGAGACTAATGCTTCCTTAATACTGACATTGCAGACAGTTTTGCAGATAATTAAGAAATAGTTGAGCATCTACTAGTGTTCCAGTGAATTAAGTATGTCACATGTGCCTACGACTCCTTGTAACTCTTCTAACTCTTACTCTCACCTGACCCTTCTCCTCTCCTGGCTTCTCAGCTTGGACCTTGTAGAGATCCAAACAAAATCTCTTCTGTTTTGTTTTGGGTTTTTGTTTTGTTTTTTGCTTGGTTTGTTTGTTTCTAGAATAGCAAAAAATCACACAGTGAGGAATAAATATGGAAAAGAAACCCACTCTTCACAGGACTGAAGAGTAAAGGCCAAGACAGAAGGCAGTTCTTGGCACATTCTAACAGGGTGTCTTGCCACTGTGTCCTCTAGAGAGGAAGGGCATTGAGTCACCACACCACAGAAGGTAGAAAAAGATAAGCATGCTAGGGAAGGCAGCAGAAACTACCTTCATAACAGCCTGATTTCATATTTTAAATAGGACCCTTCACTGTCTAATCTCCAGTTTGTGGCCCATCTCCTCATCTGTCACATTGATAATACCTGTGCTTTGAAAGAATACATTCAAACTAAAGTGTGTTTACTTTTGTGAATTTATGCTTCATGCTGCTTGGAACAGAGATGCTGAAAGGGGCTGTTACTTTTCCTCAGAAAATGTGAAGCACTCTTGGACACTGGAGAGAAGAGGCTGTTCGGAGAACAGTGTATTTTTTTGAAAGACAAAGAACATCAATGAATTATGGCACTTCCCCTTAATATGACACCACTAATGAAACAGAGACAAGATCAAATGAGGAAATGGATGATAGTGTGGAGCCTAGAAGATAAAGGACAGAAACAGAGTGAATATTCTCAAGATATGAATTAAAACTTGTTTATCCATCACCCCTTAGTAATGACATCGAGATCAGAGATTAAGTGAATTTAACAGGTAGAAAATAGTAGATGTTGGAGTAATAAATATTTGACAAAGTAAGTGTGGTATCAGTGTATTTTGCACATAGAAAGACATGAATTTAGGCAGGATAAGGGTCAGGCTTCAATAGAATAAAGTGTGTACTCTAAAACCAAAATGTATGTTTAAGTCCTAATCGCCAATACATCAAAAATGTTATATGTTGAAACATGCTTCTTTCAGATGTAATTAGGATGTAACAATGTGGGTGTAGGTAGGTAGGTCCTTCACTGACTGTGACTTGTGTTCTTAAGAGGAAAGCAACTGAGACAAAGATGCTCATGAAAAAGATGACCATGTAACCATTGAGGTAGAACTAGTTCTATGTTCAAAAGAAAAAGAAAAAATAAAGGCATAGCAAGAATGCTGGTAAGCATTAGCAGTCCAAAAAGGAAAGGATGTATTCTTCTTGGTGGGTTTCAAAAAACAAAACAAACTTAACTAACTAAAAGCATGGCTCAACCCACTCCTTGAATTTGTATTTTTAGATGCCAGTAATGAAGAAGTAATCCTACGGTTATTGAAGTAATCCAGTTTATGGTTTTATAACAGCAATTCTCCAGCACTAGTGTATTCAACAACAATGAACCAAAATTTTAACAGTTTTCATAGTCAGTAGCATTGGATTCTTTTAAAAAAAATTCTGCTGCATACTTCCAACTATGGAAGTGTTCTAACTCAGGCTGGAAGAGAGATATAAACACAGATTTTATCTGATGGGAAGTCTGTACCTCCAAACTTCAGAGAAGAGGTTGTTTGAACTGTAGAAACTTCGTATAGTTTTCATGTGTATGCTAGTATATTTTTCTAGAAATTGATATCTTAGATGATGCATAGCTTTGTTGTTTTCTTTTTTCCTCAATGAACCAAAAAATATGTCTGTAATTATCCAAGTACATTTTTGATGTATGTAAATTGATAACCTAGAACTGCAACAAAGTCAGAAAGACAGTTTTCTTTTTTTAGTAGCAGCTTAATAATCTTGCTTATAGAGAACTGTTGTTTTGGACAGGAGCCTACCACAAATAGCTGTTGAAAGAGTTTACCCAGAAAGGTATCAAAGACTCATAGCCAAACTTTGGGAAGAGTGCAGGGAATCTTATTTAAGAAGGGGGAGATAGGAAGACCTGGAGAAGAAAGAAGCTCCACAAGGAGAGCAAGAGATCAAAAAATTCTGGGCACAGGGGTCTTTTCTGAGACTGATACTCCAACCAAGGACCATGCATGGAGATAACTTAGAACCCCTAGAACTCCTGCACAGATGTATCCCATGGCAGCTCAGTCTCCAAATGGGTTCCTAGTAATGGGAACAGGAACTGTCTTTGACATGAACTCAGTGGCTGTCTCTTTGATCACCTCCCCCTGATCATGAAGTAGCTTTACCAGGCCACAGAGGAAAACAATGCAGCCAATATTGATGAAACTTGATAGGCTAGGGTCAGAGGAAGGAGGACCTCCCTTATCAGTGTACTTGGGCAGAGGCATGGGAGGAGATGAGGAAGGGAGGGTGTGGCAGGGAGGGAATAAAGGAGGTGGCTACAGCGGGAATACAAAGTGAATAAACTGTAATTTATAAATATATAAATAAATTTTTAAAAGTGAAAAAAAGAATTGTTGTTTTACTTTTCAATGTTTTGGATAAATTTACCATAACATTTCAAACAGATGTGATATTCATTGTAAATACAGAATGCATTCATGAACTTATACATTAAAATACATACCTGATTTCTCTTCTTTTTTCACATGTGGCTCTAAAAATATAAGTAATAATGGTTACACAGCTGTATCAATATCTTTTCTGCACATACATTTACTGTATATACCATCAATTTTATTTTAATCTGTCATATTTTAATCAACTATATTTTCTTTGTGGTTATGGCAAAATAAGAGATATAGACAAAGGCCTTTACTCTCAGTCACACGAATTATTATTATAATTTATTACAATCTATTCACTCTGTATGCCAGCTAAGGCTCCCTCCCTCATCTCCTCCCAGTCCCACCCACCCACTCTTTTCTCCCCCTATACCCCTGCCCTAGTCCACTGATAGGGGAGGACCTCCTCCCCTACTCTCTGACCCTAACCTGTTACATCTCATCAGGACTGTCTGGATCCTCTTTCTCTGTGGCCTAGTATAGTTGGGATACAAAGTGAATAAGATGTAATAAATAATAATACAAACATGGGATATACTCACTTATATAGACCTATAAGATATGATAAACATAATGAAATCTATACACCTAAAAAAGATAATCAATTGAGCGGACATGGGGTAAGATGATCAATCCTCGTTTAGAAAGACAGATGGGATGTGAATTGAACGTATGACAGGAGTCTACTGAGCGCATCTGAAAGACGCTAACTAGCAGTGTTTTCAAAGCAAAGACTCATGACCAAACCTTTGGCAGAGTACAGGGAATCATAAGAAAGAAGGGGAGTTAGTCTGATGGGGAAAGGATAGGAGCTCCACAAGGACCAAATATATCTGGGCACAGGGTCTTTTCTGAGACTGACATTCAACCAAGGACCATGTATGGATATAACCTAGAACCTCCGTTCAGATGTAGCCTGTGGTAGCTCAGTAACCAATTGGTTTCCCAAAGTGAGGGGAACAAGGACTGTTTCTAACAGGAACTCAATGACTGGCTCTTTGGCCTCCCCACCCCCGAAGGGAGGAGCAGTCCTGTTAGGCCACAGAGGAGGGCTTTGCAGCCAGTCCTGAAGATACCTGATAAAAAAGGATCAGATGAATGGGGAGGAGGTCCCCCCTATCAGTGGACTTGGAAAGGGGCACGGTGGAGATGAGGGAGGGAGGGAGGGAGGGAGGGACTGGGAGGGAATGAGGGATCGGGACACGGCTGGGATACAGAGTTAATAAAATGTAACTGATAAAAAAATAATAATAAAAAATAATTAAAAAATAAATAATAATAATAATAAAATCTAAGCCTCCCAAAAAAGATTTATTGTGAGAAAAAACTGGAAACACAAGCTTCCTCTTTTAGTGGCAGTGCTAAGGCAGGTGGCTGTGTTTCCAGTGAGTAAAAAATAGAGGGAAATTTCAGCATAGCGTAGTGTTAGAAATATAGTTAGATAACACGCACATAATAAGAAAGCAATCAGCTTTCAGCAAAATATTTAAAGTGTGCTCAGAAAGAGAGATGGAAAAGCCATGCACGTAATACTTGTCATTTGCTAACTTATTTATTCACTCATTGCACATGCACATGACATACGTGGTGGTTTAGGCTGTACATCTTTGCCTATGAAAAGTTGAAAAAAAATAAAGATTTTAGTCATGTAATGCTTATTGAATCATTAATACTCAGCATTTTAGAATGTCAGAGATATCTAAAAAGAAAAACAAAACCATATAGACTTACTCTAGCCTTCTTTACTGAGTTTCTGTAACATTTTTATTTATTGCTCATGATAAAGATGCTATATGATGATTCACTTAAATTATAGCACTCTTAGTGTAATTATATTCGTTAATGAAATTGGAATGTTCACCAACATTGGTGCAGTGTTAACTTTCTATATAAAGTTAAGAGAAAAAAGCACACACTATTTAACTTTGACACCCACTAATTTTTAACCCACCAGTGTGCTAGATGAAGAACCCAACGATTTTAAGACTTTAATAGAATTATTACTGTTTTATATGCCTTCAGTGATTTCTGCTGACTTGGAAACTCTTACTGAGTAGAATAAGTGCAGGTTGGTCAGAGTAAGGGTTAGCAAACTTCTGTAGAAAGTCAGGTAGTCAAGATTGTCAGGTTTTAGGTCATTATGTCCCACACATCAATAGTTTTAGTGTACTAAAGGATTTTTGGAGTAATACATTAAATTATTAATGAAGCAATTTCACGTTCCAGAGTAACCTCTGAATTTCTCATCACCTTCAATATGATAAATACAAACACCATTCTGCAATGCCCAATGTTTATCTTTTATTGAATTGTTTAAAATTTGAATGTTAAAGTAAAAAAGGTAAAGTTTCATGTGCACGTGGAAATGAAATGTTCATAAGTTTATTGACCATACTTATAATATGAGTAATTATTTTTACTTGCTTTAAAAAACAAATTAGTGTTTCCAAAAAAGTTGGGGTTTATAACTCTTAATTTAAGACAATTTAGGCAATTAGGACACAATTTGAGAATCATTAAATTTATAAAAATAACATCATTTTCTGCATATTAAACATGTGGAGACTTTCTCTGGAAAAACTGCTGAAGGAATTTTATTAAAAGTATCATTAAATAAGTGAATTACAGTTAAATAAAAGACATTAATGTTAAATAAATAACAGGAATGGAATCTTATAAATTTTACAACACATAGTAACAGATTTAGGAATCATCTGGAATAGATATTTATGGTTTTATAAAATAAAAAACCATATACCTGTGAATCATCCAGGTTATGCCAAGTGTTTGTGTGTCAAGAAAGAAGCCCTATCAGTCTACATTCATTCGTAAGGACTTCCAAGTGCAGTTCCCAGAAATATACCATTGTATAGGAAGCTCACCAAACATATGCTCAATAAGAAATGTTGGCTAAGATGCTCAATCCTCATTCAAAAAGGCAAAGAGGATAGACATCAGAAGAGGGAGCAAAGAGAGAACAGGAGAGGAGCCTACCACAGAGGGCATCTGTAAGACTCTACCCAGCAGGATATCAAAACAGATGCTGAAACCTATAGCTAAACTTTGAGTAGAGTGCAGGGAATCTTATGAAAGAAGTTGGAAATACTAAGACCTGGAGAAGACAGGAGCTCTACAAGGAGAGCAACAGAACCAAAATATCTGGGCACAGGGGTCTTTTATGAGATTGATATTCCAACCAAGGACCATTCATGGAGATAACCTAGAACCTCTTCATAGATGTAGCCCATGGCAGTTCAGTGTCCAAGTGGGTTCCCTAGTAATGGGAACAGGGACATGAACTGATTGGCCTGCTCTTTGATCACCTCCCCCTCAGGGGGATGCAGCCTTACCAGGCCACCAAGGAAGACAATGCAACCACTCCTGACTGAGACCTGATAGGCTAGGTTCAGATGGAAGGAGAGGAAGACATCTCCTATCAGTGAACTGGGGAAGGAGCATGGGTGGAGAAGAAGCAGGGAAAGTGGAATTGGGAGGGAAGGATGGACAGGGCTACAGGTGGGATACAAAGTGAATAAACTGTAATTAATAAAAATTTTTTAAAAGAAAAAGAAATGTTGGATAGTGACCTCAAAGTTTGTTGGATGGTTTATCTGACAAAGCTTTATCAGATGGTTCTGATGAATAAATAGATTGCAAACTTTTATCCCAAAGAGGTATTAACAGTATTTGTGCTGTGCTATGATAAACTGCGTGTTGATGCCACACATGGCTATGCATTGGAATTTGTTGCTAATCTCTGTTTAGAGGAAATAGAAAAAGGAAAATAACGATGTCTTGTTGATGGAATCTCACCAGAAAAATGTAAGATTTGATGATCTCACATATTCAGTTAAGATAACATTGATCAAGTCTAAAAAAATCTACAAAAAGTCACAGGTGAAAAAAGGCATTCATATTCCACTGAGTATAACACACACACACACCACACACTCACAAACACTTATGTATGTATGTATATGGCCTAAGTGGATGTGTTAGATGAGGTTCGAGTTTAGGCAGCAGTGAAAAGGAGGACATGTGGAATGTTTACTGGAGAAAGAAATCTATGAGGCAGTAGTTCTCCAGCAACAGTAACATACTTGAAGGAAAGTGTGTAAATCAACACTTCCATGCTGTTGTTGTTGTCTGTAGACCTCACAGAGGAGGAGGCATTCTAATTGTGTTTCTCCATTGTCAGTTTGCTAAGCACCTCTGGGCGCTATCAAATCTAGTCCCAGGTGTCACGGCTAGAGCTTTACCAAGTCATTTCCAGCTCAATTGATGTGTCTGAAATGTGCTTTGTCTCTAGCACTTCAGATTCTGAGGTTCTGTTTAGTCGAGGCTGACAAATCAACTGCAATTAACAAAATACCATAACTACTAAAGTGAAAGCTTTATGATACTGGAATAATTGATGCTCATTAGCTCAAGCTAAGAAGACACCAGCATCAATGAGGTGAAATCTTCTGGGAAATGTTTTTATAAGAACACAGAGATGCTGTGTTCCAGAGGCAGTGAAAATTGTACCTCGTGCTAGCCGCTGGACTTGGTAATGTATAAGAATCACCCAGGTGGTACCAGCTTTGAAGGCATGAAGGGGTCATGGAGAGCAGCTGAGGCTTAGAACTATGACACCAGGAGAGGTCACTATCAAAGGTGGACCCTCAGTGGCAGTTGAGAGCCCAAGACTGGAGAGCTCATGCAGAGAAATTGACAGTTGGTACCATGAAGAGATCCTGTGAGAGGCTATTCGTGAAAGTGCAGCCCAGGTATGGCAGAAGACCCCATCATATTAGAGTTGCCTGTACCATGGGATGGACACCAAGAAGAGCAGCAGCAGTGGAGTGCAGTCAGCTAGAGCCTAGAAAACAACTGTGTTTGCTACAATGGGCAGAACTGGAGAAGTGATCCACACCCTTTCTAGGAGCCCATAAGAGCGTAGTGGGTTCCAGACATTGGACATAAAGTTTTTTATATAAGTTTGGTTTTGCTTTGGTTTGATTGTGACTGTTCCATGATTTTTTCACCCTTCACCTAAGAAATTATTTAAATTTGATTTTTACAAGAGTCCAAAGCGGAAAGACTGAATTTATAAAGAAATTTTGGATTATTAGAGTAGATATTTTAAAGAAATTGAAATTGCAATGTGCTTGAATTTGTAAGGACTGTGGGACTTTTAAAGTTATTCATAGTTTTAATATGAGATCTTGGAGATGAATAAGAAAAGAAGGATTGAGGTTTAATCATGATGTACTTATGTGTCAGTGGTGATGATTTGTTTTGTGTATAAAGTTGACACGAGCTAGAGTCATCAAGCTAGGAGACTCAGATGAGAAAATACCTCCACAAGATCCAGCTGTAAGGCATTTTTCTCAATTAGTGATCAATAGGGGTGGACCCAGCACATTCTGATTGGTGTCATTCCTAGGCTGATGGTCCTGGGTTTGATAAGAAACCAGGCTGAGCAAGGCTTATGAAACAAGTCTGTAAGTAGCACCCTTCCATGGCCTCTACACCTGTTTCTGCCTCCAAGTTCCTGTCCTGGATGAGTTTCTGTCTTGAGTTTCTTTGGTGATGAGCAGTAATGTGGAAGTTGAAGCTGAACAAACACTTTCCTCCCCATCTTGTTTTTGGTCATGGTGTTTAGTTGCTGGAATAGAAACTCTAAGATACACGCACACACACACACATACACACTGTGCATTTCAAAAAGTGTTTATTTCTGTCTTTTCCCAATTATCCTTGTTCTTTATCTCCCTATCTTTTTTCTTCCCTAGTTTTCCTCCAACAACCCTGACTGAATAAGATACCCTCTGCCATTTCTCATTTATGCCACACAGGACCTGAATCCTACTATCCCCTCTTGCTACAGACCTTTCTACCCTTACCCTGCTCCCCTTGTTCCCTTTTTACCTTTTTAGTTCCTTTAATACCTCCAGATTCTATGTCTATAAAAATATTAGGTTGGTGAAGATCCTTTCCCAGTCTGTAGGCTGTCCTTTTGTTCTGACAACAGTGTCTTTTGCTTTACAGAAGCTTTTCAGTCTCATGAGGTCCCATTTATTGATTGTTGCTCTTAGAGCCTGTGCTGTTGATGTTCTGTTCAGGAAGTTGTCTCCTGTGCCAATGAGGTCAAGGCTCTTCCCCACTTTTTCTTCTAAGCGGTTTAGTGTGTCTGGTTTTATATTGAGGTCTTTGATCCACTTGGACTTTAGTTTTATGCAAGGTGATAAGTATGGATCTATTTGTATTTTTCTAGATGTAGACATCCACTTAGAGATAACCTAAGACCCCTGCACAGATGTAGCCCATGGCAGTTCAGTATCCAAGTGGGTTCCATTGTAATAGGAACAGGGACTGTCTCTGACATGAACTGATTGGCCTGCTCTTTACCTCCCCTTGAGGGGGAAGCAGCATTACCAGGCCACAGAAGAAGACAATGCAGCCACTCCTGATGAGCCCTAATTGACTAGGATCTGAAGGAAGGAAAGGAGACCTCCCCTATCAGTGGACTTGGGGAGGGGCATGCATGCAGATGAGGGAGGAAGGGAGGGATTGGAACGGGAGGAGGGAGGGAACTATAGGGGGGATACAAAGTGAATAAACTATAATTAATAAAGAATTAAAAATAAATAAATACCAAAAAATATTAGGAGCTAGAATCCACAAATCAGAGATATTATTTGATGATTATCTTTCTGTTAGGAATATGAGAGTACAAAAGTGGGAGTTACATCTCAGGGTTACTCATCATACACAACATAGAGCCTATTCAATAAAATGAATTCATGCCTGGCACTAGCTAAACTAACCTAGCTAACTAACCATGGCTAGTGAGCTATGGAGCCCTAGAAGAGAACCAACAACAACCACACTCCTAAACCTGTACAATTCCTGACTATATTCTAAATATCCATCCCTGAACCCACAGGTAAGCTCAGGTCTCAGCCCTCAGAAAAGGATTTTTTTTCCCTTTGTGCAGGAGATGGAGTCAAATGCAGCAATCCCCACTACCCAAATGTACAGAACAACTTACTGTGAGGTTATCATTCCCAACTGACACATCTACAGCACAACTTCTATACATAAAGGCTCAGGGAACATCAAGACAGAAGGTTCATGAAGACTGTATGAGCCAAGGAAACAAGGAAGTCTACTAAAATAGTGTTTTCTAGATTATGGAGCCAAAAGACTTCAACAATGAGAGAGTTTCTTCTATACATGACAGGGAGCTACACCCATGTAATTCTAACAACAGAGTCATCTAAAGAAAACCTACATAATCATACACCAGTTAACCTCCAACAGAAATATGGAAAAAAATTCTCACAAGGCCCCTCCCCTGGATGAAAAGCTATAGGCAATCAATGGCTACAGTCTTCTCCATGGATGAGCTCCCTGATAGGTTATGGAATTCCAACTGTGTATCCCTAAGCACATATTCTTATGAGCAACACTATATGGACTCGGAAAGGTGTATTTATGCATACATATGTAAATACACATACACATAAATAACGTGTATATAAAAATAATAATAAAAGGAGAGGTCAGATGATGCTTGAGATGGAAATGATGGAACTACAATACACATGTAAAAACATATGAATAAAAACTAACATAAACAAATGAATGTCAACAAAAGCCTTCTAAGTTTATCAGATACATATTGAAATTTAATAAACATCATTCAATAACCATGATTGCATTTACCATGGCATTAAGGTAGCACACAATCATGGCTTTATAATTATGTCTCCTAATTGTTTATTGATATCTAAGCAAACAAAGCTTAATTAAGTGCCAGAGAAAAAAGCTCACAGTTTATTGGGATATAAATTAATAATGCTAAAAATACATTTTAAATGTAGGAGAAGCTTTTCAACATCAAGGACAGTAATATCCTATCAGATTTTTTGGTTGAAATATAGAAATAATGTGTTTTAGAATTAAATTCTTGTAACAAGATAAAGAAACTGAAGTCACAATAACTTAAACTATTTCAAGTAGGTAGTAACTGATACAACCATATAAGTAACTCCCAATAAGCAGCAATATAAGGATATGCATGTTTGTGATTTTACTCATATTAGCAGCTTCAACTTTATATTTTATTATGTATTTTGAAATTATTTTAGTTAATGCAAAGAAATACTTCTCTTTTCTATTTTTTAGTATAAAGACGAAGGTCACAAACAATACATAGTAAAAGGTAAATAGTTATGAATCAAAAATGCTTATGTTAGACAGAGATTATAAGTCAGAACATAAAATTAAGGCCAGAAAAGTATGAGGAGTATACAATTTACTTAAGAAATTTTTGAATGTGTGAGAAAAATGATAAAAGGTTTGACATAATATAGTTAGCAAATGATCTGTTGTGCATGACACAGACACAAAGAACTGATAAGAGACTCCACCCCAAATGAGACCCTTTTGACAGTTGACAGTTGCTGGGGAAAGGAAATTATTAGTTTTGGAGGCCTCTGGAAGGTTCACCTTGCAACAACTAATGGTCCCATACTCATGCACACAAGGGCTGACATTCATTGCCTTTAATGGGTTATTTCACAAAGATAAGAGGGCATCGAGTTGGGAGGACACATGGTGCAGAGGAACTATGGGAGCTCAAGCAGAGAAATGGGGCCTGGATAGTATCACATCTCATTGCATCCATATATGTACAGCACAAAGAATACATGTTTACACCATTTTAAGGAGGAAAAGAGTTAAGTTTTGTATACAGTTCTTATTCAGAGACAAACTACAGATTGGGCAAATTATATGCAAAACATATGACTTTAAAGGAACTGATCATTTATATACCTGTGTGTGTGTGTATATATATATATATGTGTGTGTGTGTGTGTGTGTGTGTGTGTGTGTATATGTATGTAAGTGACTCAATAACAAGCAAAATAAATCTTCCCAAAAAGTAAGAATATAGATGGGGTCTGAACATACTGTGCTAGGCAAACCACCTAGGAAAAGACATCTAGCCATGTTCTACATGTAGAACTACGTTCTAGGTTAATGAGGGAATAAATGCAGTAATTAACCTTGCTGAGTTTTTTTATATTAACTACATAAACATGCATAATTATCTAAGAATTAATATTTGTGATTAAGGAGATAGCCTACATGAATGTTAAAAGTGCATTAATGTGAGGGTAGATAGAGTTTTGTCTACTAGAGTGGCACAGTCAGATAAAAGCCGGGATCAAGCACTGCAGACTAATTTCTCCTGGGCTTATTGCTGTTTAAGAAGTCTGCTTACTCAGTTCCTGATAGATTTTCTGCTGTGGAAGCTTGTTTTAAGTGTAAGGGCACATTAACACACCTTGTTTGTGAAAGGACTGATTCTGTTCAGATCTATGCCCACAGCATTTAAAAACACAGCAGACGCTGGCTCTGCTGGGATCTACGGCTTGCCTGAAAAGGGCCATCTAACAGGCACTCTATCGTTTAAATTGGCTTGAAGTTTAATACCTAAATTGTGCACCGCAGGTACTGAATGACCAATCCATGCTGCAGTCAATTTAAAAATCTTATTATATTCTAGTAGAAGGTGCTTTTACTCGTTTGCTTACATTTTAATACTCTCAAATATTTTAAACACATAACCATAATATAGGAAGTGTAAATGAAGTATAAATGACCGTACATGATAAAATAACTGCCACACTTAAAGAGAATATGCTTTATGATTATATGTGAATTTGGGCAACTACTGTACTTTACCTTTCCTATGGAAGCACTCTCACACAGTGGGGGCTTTATTTGTAAAATCCACTAGATTTCCACATGTTACTGGGTTGAAATAATGGATCACCATTAATTTAGGACATTTTTGGAGAATTTGCAGGAAATTGTATGAGGGCTAGTGTTATTTATAATTGATGGAATTCAAGAAAAAAATCATAATAATTCTTTAAAAAATGATCCATCTCCAGAGATCAATGTCACAAGAATGGCCTTAATAAGTAAAATGAAATCATTATTATAACTATTATTACTTACTAACTTATTTTGTTTAGCCCTAGCTGGCCAGTTACTCACTGTAACCCAAGCTGACCTTGAAACCACAGAGGTTCACCTGCCTCTTCCTCCCTAGTATTAGAATTAAGGTGTGCACCACCATATCTGGCCTAGAACTGAACTCTTTTGTTTTTATTTTTTGAGTTTATAATTTAATTACATTTCTCCCTCCAAGACCTGCCATATACTCCTCTCTTCTCTTCTTCAAATTCATGGTCTCTTGTTTTCACTAACTGTTGTCCATTTCCAAATAATCAGCTCTGAAATGTTTGTCTTTGTAATTATATACATATATGCATACAATAAAAACTAAAACAATTCTTAAACGAAGTTAGGGCATATAGAAATGTGGTGTGGTAGATAAAGAGCGAAGATGGAATTCATGGGTTCGCTGTTGTTAAAAGCAATAAAAATGGGCAGAATGGTACAAAAACAGTAGAAAATCTTCTAACTGAAGCCTACAGATGATATGTCTTTCCTTTTTCACTGCATAGGCACTCTGCTAAATTGTCTAGACACCTGTTGTTTGCTTATGTTTCTTGAGATTTTACTGCCCTACAGTAAGTTTCTATGTAATACTTTAGTAATTGCCCATACTACTGTTTTCACAATCAGATATGACTTAATTTTTCTCAAATCAGTTGCAAGGACACTTTGGATAAAATAATTTACTCTTCAATGAACTGTGGATGATACCAGAAATAATTAGCAGCAAATAATTTATTTAATCAAGGATTGAGTATAAAATTTAGAGAAAGTTAATAGATTGCTAATTAACCGGGGGTACCCAAACCGTTTATAAAAATATAGACAAAGACTAGCATCAGTACACTGCATAGTCACATTCTCATCCACATCTCCAGTAAAGATTGACAGCACTTCATACTGTCTGAAAAACTCTATTATTTGTCTCTCACATTATTTACCAGCAGAAACCAAGTTCTAGTAAGTAAGTTTAGTCTCAGTCATGGAAAGATAAGATTTGATTGACGTTCTCTCCTGTAAACATCATTTTCAAGGAGCCTACAAACAGTATCAAATCCAGATATCAAAAAATCATTGGAAAATGTGAGGTAGACTAGAACATGAAAGAAAAAGACATGATCATTTTTAATTACCCCACCTACTAATATTGTAGGCATAAAGTTTGTTTCTTATAAAATTTGGAATGACTTAGTAACATACAAGTTGATCTGGAGTCAGAAACCTTTGGAATAGAAATATATTTCTTTTCTTGGCAAGCTGGTGTGTCCACAAAGGTGTGATTTTCTTCCAGTATAGAATAGCAAACCATCAGCTTCTTAAATAGCAAGTTTCTAAGCCAGCTTGGTTTACTTTTGCCACTCTGAACAATCTCTACTCTGACATACTTAATTAGCTTCTAAACTGAGTTGAAAACGTGGAAAATTATTTTTAGTGTACTGTGTTAAGGAGTTGACCTTTTGTGATTCTCACAAACTAATATTGCATAAAAATTAGACATTGCAGTGTCTGAATGTGACAGTATTATACATGTATCTTCAGTGTTTTTTAGTTGTACCCCAGTGTGATTATTGCTACAGCATTTCTCATTTATTTTCCAATATATATTGCCAACATATTCTTCAAAATAAATTATTAGAAAAATTATATTCTTTAATTATCTTCTTTTTAATTTTAATTTTAATTTTATATTAATTACAGATTATTCACTTTGTATCCCAGCTGTAGCCCCCTCCCTAATTCCTTTCAAATCCTACCTTCCCTCCCTCTTCTCTCCCATGCCCCTTTCCAAGTTCACTGATAGGAGAGGTCCTCCTCCTTCTCTATCTGATCCTAGCCTATCAGGTCTCATCAGGACTGGCTGTATTGTCTTCCTCTGTGGCCTGGTGAGCCTGCTCTCCACTCCGGGGAAGGTAATCCAAGAGCCAGCCCACTGAGTTTATGTCAGAGACAACCCCTGTTCCCCTTACTAGGAAATCCACTTGGATACTGAGCTGCCATGGGCTACATCTGAGCAGGGGTTCTAAGTTATCTCCATGCATGGTCCTTGGTTGGAGTATCAGTCTCAGAAAACACCCTTGAGCCCTGAATTCTTGATCCTGTTGCTGTCCTTGTGGAGCTCTTATCCCCTCCAAGTCTTTCTGTCTCCCCCTTCTTTCATAAGATTCCCTGTACTCTGCCCAAAGTTTGGCTATGAGCCTCAGCATCTGCTTTGATACACTGCTGGGTAGTCTTTCAGAGGTCCTTTCTGGTAGGCTCCTGTCCTGTTTCCTGTTTTCTCCCTCTTCTGATGTCTGTTCCATTTGCCTTTCTGAGTGAGGATTGATCATCTTATCCTGGGTCCTCCTTCTTGCTTAGCTTCTTTAGGTGTACAGATTTTAGTATGTTTATCCAAAATTATATGTCTAATGTTCACTTAAAAATGAGTGAGAGATGGCTCAGTGGTTAATTATCTTCTTAAATCTCCTAGATAATGTACTATAAGATGTGGTTTCTCCAACCCAGATGTCCATCATCACAGGAATGGATACAGAAACTGTGGTATTTTTACACAATGGAATACTACTCAGCAATCAAAAATGAGGAAATCATGAAATTTGCAGGCAAATGGTGAGATCTAGAAAAGATCATTCTGAGTGAGGTATCCCAGAAGGAGAAAGACAAACATGGTATATACTCTCTTATATAGACCTATAAGATATAATAAACATAATGAAGTCTAAACACCTAAAGGAGATAAACAAGAAAGCAGACACGAGGTAAAATGATCAATCCTCACTTAGAAAGACAAATGAGATGTGCATTGGATGTATGACAGGAGTCTACCACAGAAGGCATCTGAAAGACCCTATCAAGCAGCGTTTCAAAACAAATACTAAGTCTCATAACCAAATCTTCGGCAGAAGGGGAGTTAGTGTGACAGGGAAAGGATAGGAGCCCCACAAGGAACAAATATATCTGGGCACGGGGTTTTTTTCTGAAACTGTTTCTCCAACCAAGGACCATGTATGGATATAACCTAGAACCTTTACTCGGACGAAGCTCGTGGTAGCTCAATAACCAATTGGTTTCCCATAGTAAGGGGAACAGGGACTGTCTCTGACAGGAACTCAATGGCAGTCTCTTTGACTCTCCACCCCCCAAAGGGAGGAGCAGTTCTGCTAGGCCACAGAGGAGGACTGATAAAACAGGGCCAGACGAAAGGGGAAGAGGTCCTCCCCATTCTGTGGACTTGGAAAGGGGCAGGGAGAAGCTGAGGGAGGGAGGGTGGGATTGGGAGGGAATAAGGGAGCTCGATACAGCTTGGATACAGAGTTAATAAAATGTAACTAATAATAACAAACAATAAAAAAAAAAGATGTGGCTTCTCACAGTGTCTTCAACTGAGCTCTGTCTTTATATTAAAAGATGAGCCAAGATATAATAATTTAGGGAAATATTTACTTAAATGAAGATCAATTTGCTTCTTTATGAGTCTCTGATGCCCTACATAGGCTATTTGATATATATGAAGAGCTTTCATGAGACTTTGTTAATTCAACAATCTGTTGTTTTTACTACTAATTAAAACTAGAATTCTAAGCAAGGCATTATTTTAAATGCAGGGGCCTAATTCAGCTTACTGATATTGTAGAAAATTTCATCCTTTTCAAAATGAGATTAGTAGTTGAACTATGATGTCCTGCTGAAGAGATCTGGACTTAAGTACATGCCATTGGTTTACTTAAGTGACATCATTGATTTTTAAAGAAACTGTAGCCTTATTAAATTGAAAAGAACTATACTGATTTTTGTTTTGATTAATTTAAAAAACACCTGAAACTACTAGTTCTCTTACTTCTGCTTACTTCCACCATGACTATTTCCTTAAAAAAAATCTACTCTTTGTCTTTGAGGCTGCAGCTTTTTCACAGTATCTTT